>NC_056726.1:1026233391-1026588859 GCF_019279795.1 Protopterus annectens | reverse complement strand
AATGAAATTGGATTTGAACCCAGGACCATGTGCGGCTAAAATGTACTGTTTGCTAAGCATTTAACAGACTGAGCTACTGCATCACTGTTACAGCATATGTATTTGTCAAGATATAGGTGTACCAAACAGGCTGTGACCTACCTCCATTACATCCATTAATATGTTTCTAGCTTTAGGTATGTATTTATCCACTAGAGTCCCAGTTGAACAGCTCAGATGGCTTAGTGGTTAAGTCCTGTGACTATAATCTAGAGGGTCCTGGGTTCAAGACCTGCAAGGGCTGTTTATTTATTCAGAGGGTGGCCTGATGGTTAAGGTGTTTTCCTTACAAATACAAGGTGCAGGGTTTGAGTCACACAAGGGATAACTGGCTAGGCTTAAAGTGGCTCACAAGGGCAGTTAGCTTAGTACTAATATATGAACATGTTTTTTTCTATTAATTTTTTAGCAGGTGCAGTTCTAAATGTTGCTGATAAAAGTGCACATTTACCTGCTATTAGATGCTCACTTACATTGATTTTTCTGTGTCCGGCTTTCTAGTGGTGTATCTGTACCAGACTCAAAGTTATAGTCCCAATTTTCCCATTTTACTTTAAGCAAGTTTGTGCAACGTGATGTGATGTGCAGCTGTGCTGAAACGTGCTTAATGAAGGTAACTTGCAATTAATATGTTTTTCCTAAATCACCTGTTTTCATTAACAGCTGTGTGACATGGTAGGTTAATGCACTAGTCTGCAGCTGTGATGATCTTGTGTTCAAAATAGGGCACAGGTGTACATTTTGCATGAGTTTATTAGCATTTCATACACATATGAATGTATAAATGAATATAGTTGTATATATGAATATAGCTGTATTTAGCATAGTTAAGTGTCATGGCACTCTATGCTGTGTTGTGCAAAAAATGTTTAAAGAAAAGAAAAATGGAGAGATAGGACAGTGGTGCAAGCAGGGGGAACACATAGTGGAAAGCAAGTAGGTATTTGGATGAAGGGTGTAGGAAAAAACATAGCTTTCTATTTCTTGTACAACTGTACACTTTAACAGAATTTGGAATTGGATTTGGACTGTCTCCCCCAGACTGAGGGGTGACAACAACATAACTGCATTGTCAAGCCAATTGGACCAAATTAAATTTGTCCCCTGGACACGTGTGTGAAATGGAGAGCTATATATGGGACAATATTTTTTTTTGAGAAAGATGACCTTTTTTTGTTAAGGTGAGTGTGAAATGCTGAGAAAGGGATATAGGTATGTGTGGGGAAGGTAAGTTGGGAAAGTGAGGAAGCTTTTGCAGACAGACAAGACAGCAGACAGGGTTGGTATTTGACACAAGAAGGGGATGACACTTTGGATGGGGAGGGTGTGGAATTGCAGGTGCACATGCCCGTAACAGTGTGACTCATGCCCCCATCCATGAGACTCTTGGCACCATTCCATCACTGCAACAGTGGTGGCAGTTGTGGAGGCTGGGCTCTGGAATGGGGCTGGCCTACCAGGGTGGACAGCATGTCCTCTATACGGTGCAGGCAACATCCAAAATATTGGAACATTGTCCTGTGCACCAAATCTGGCAGTTCAGCCTGGGTGACAAAGTCACCCCCCTCCACCATTGCTCCCAGAGGGGGGGGCTCAGCCCTTGTCTGTGGGGCAGAATTACCCAATGCCACAGGTAGTACTGGGGCAGCACAGGGGGTATCAGCAGGATATGCTCCAGATGTACTGGGCACTAGTGCCATGGACGTTGGATCCAATGTAGGGGAACAGAGAGAACTGGCCTACCTTGACGTGCTGTAATAGATTAAATATAAACATCAGTTAAGATTAGTAATAACTGACCAATTGTTACTATTAACACAATGGAACATAATATTGATTAATCCAAATACAAATGAAGGTATATTATGTGGAACAGAACAATAAATAACATAGCAGTAAGTATGTTAACAGCAAACCAGTGTGAAATAACCCATAAGGCAAACATAACAGTTTAACAGAATGATATTGATATTAAATCATAATAATAAATAACATAAATAAATTAAAGAAGATAAGGGGTAGGGGGATAGAAAAACATACCATTACTGATTTTGCAGATGGTATTACTACACAGAATACTTGCACATACTTCTACAGGTGTGTAGTGTCAGTTGTGATTACAGCAAATTTCAATTATTCTATAGATGATGTTACACATACATACATCTCAGGCATTTAGCATGGGATAGTTTGGGCCAAACACTAACAAATATATGTGCATACCTTCACATAACTGTTTCACATACGGTGCTCGCAGATTGCTAAGAAGGTGTTCTGTAAATCGATTTGTAAATACATTGCAATCTGGGTAAAAATCTATCCGCTAATCAAGGACCACACAGCTTGGGCAATTGTAATTACATTACGAAAAATCATGACAGTTCAGAGGTATGTTTGTGTGCATTAAGTAGACAACACAGCCACTCATGGCTTACTTGGCTGCATGGGAGTGATGTCTGCCCAAAATGTGGGATTCCTTACCCATATACTTTGTTCCTGGATTGGGGAAATAGTGTGTTCATTGACTGAATGTGGGCTGAAGATACCCTGAACCATACGGTGGGTTGTGAAGTTCATTTAGCAGACAATTACCTTTGCAAACTTTATTACATTTGATTTTACATTAAGCTACAGTCAGATTCAAACACAGACTTAGTGCAAGCAGATATGAATGATAAGTGAAAGTGGGCTATGAATGATAAGTGAAAATGGGCTGAAGATAGCCCTGAACCATACCGTGGGTTGTGAAGTTCATTACCATGGCAAACTTTATTAAATTCGATTTTACATTTGACAACAGTCAGATTCAAACACAGATATAGTGCAAGCAGTTATGAATGCATTATGTAAGTGAAAGTGAGCTGAAGAACTGTAGGTTGTGAAATGCATTTATCAGACATTTACCTTTGCAAACTTTAGTATTCTACTTTTTTACAGTTGGCAACAGTCACATTCAAACACACATGCAGTGAATGCAGACCTACTTCACTTAATTTTAGTCAGCAGTTATGCAAGCATAATCCTACATTAACCCTTATTTATTCTTATTGGTATGTTTATTCTTTGTTGCACTACAGTTATAAAAAATAACCATACTTACCACACTGCTGGTGCATCCTGGCTAGGCACCTAGCTGGGCCTATACAGTGCAAGCTCTTTCTGCTGGAGCTGTTGGAAGAGAAGCAATCCATTATGCATACCTGTTTTGCACATATTTAGTTTGTATACTTAAAAATCACTGGGAAGGATACTTGCATATTTGTGCGGCATGCCCATCCAGAGCTCCCTGGACTCAGATGTCCTATATCCCTCTTTCTCCACTTCAGGTCATCATAGTGCTGATGACATTGCTCAGCAGTGTGGAGGATACCAGTAGCACTGATAAGGTCTCTAGTCACCCACTACCAGGCCTCAGACTTAAATTCTGAACATTGGTACTCATCCTGCAGAAGCCAGGGTCAAAGGTCACCGACCAGGAGTTCAACAAACACTTTGGACTCCTGCACATCCCACCTCTGTGCCCAAAAGTGTGCATCCTTGCCATCTCCACCAGGCTTACCTACAGTTTACTGGAACTCCAAAGAATGCTGTGAATGCTCCTGCCCTTACATCATAGTGAAACATTCAAAAAGAGTGCCATGTTGCTCAGTATTGTGCAAACCAGCTGAGCATTGTGGAAATTCAAACAACAGTCTTTTAGTAGTGCTCAAAAAGGAGAAGCCATTGCCCATGTTTAAGCAGTGTTTAGCATTGTGCAGCTATTTCATGTTTTAGCTGTGCTTAGCACTGCACAAACAGGGATACCTGGTGAGCATGTTTAAGCACTGCTTAGCATAGTGAAGCTTTCCAAATGTAACAATTTTATTTTGTAGTAAACCACCTTTTGGGTCACCTCACATTTTGACAACAATAAATGTAAAAAGGTATGACTGGGCAGGATTTGAACCCTGGTCCTATTACACTATTTTCCATGACTCATCCTATGTCGCTACATGGATAGTGAGAAAGCCAGTATATCTGCACATGTAATAGTGAAAAAAAGGTAGCCATACTTAATTAATTACATCCAGTTTCGATATTTACATGTCTGGCAGGTGTCAGCTGTGTGCATGAAAGCACAGCTCGGCACTCCTAAGCTCTGTGCTGTGCAAACAAACATTAAAATAACAACAGCAAAAAATAAAATTAAATAATTAATTACATCTGGTTTCTATATTTAGATGTCTTGCAGGTGTTTGCTGTGTATCTTTAAGTGCAGCTCAGCAATGCTATGCTCCAAACAGTGCCATGCAATCTAGCATAAAATAAAAAAAAATAACAAAAAAAATAAAAATTACAAAAACATTTTAAAGGATTAATTACATCAAATTTCTATTTTTAGATGACCGTTAGATGTCAGCTATATGCATGTAAGCTCAGCTTGGCATTGCTGTGTTCTGCACTGCTCACACCAATGCTATGAGAGAAAAAAATAAAAATAAACATCCCTATACTGCCTACACGGATTCAATATCCATGTTACTAGCATCTCCCTCGGCAGCACACCTTAATTAATATGTATGGTGTGCTGCTGGGGAGGAACCATGAACATGTACACTGAAACAATCCATGTAGGCTCTACACAGTGCCTATATGGATTTTGATTCCCCAGATGAGTTAATGGCACTGTACATATCACATATGTAACATCCACCAACAACTGAAGAGTTCTAACTCATTACAACTAAATACAGGATTGCGTGTCAGTAAAAATAAGGAAATAGGCTTCTTTTCATGAGGCAAGCTTCCATGCACCTCCTAACCCTCACTTAATATAAATATACCAACTCTGAGATCAAACTAAAGTGGAAAAAAGCACACATTCTTTTAACTTAATGCATGTAGATTTTCAGCAAACCACACAAAAACTTAAAAGTTAACATTGAAAGTAAATGGAAAAAAGTATTTTTGATGCACTCTTAAAATACTCAGGCAGATACTTTTTTGATAAACTTGCAGCAGTCAAAGAATTCAAGTCTGGCTAGTTTAATCAACTGTTAATCTTGTCAGCATTCCTGCCTGCTTAATTTGGTCTACAGGAAAGCTGACCTGCATTTGTACAAGAATGCAATAATAATGGCTTTGGGAAATATGTCCTTTATGATCTTAGAGTTTGTATAGGTCCCCTGTTAAAACATGTCATTCGTATGATTTCAGTTTATGTCTCAGAGCAAGTGCTGATTGCTGTCATTTTTTTTTTTTACTTTTTTATTTTGTTGACTATTTTTCTGTCGATGTTTTTGGTGTTTAAATAAGAAAATCATGATATCGCCAACAGTACTCATAATCGTGCATAAAGATGAAATATCATAAAGGACTTACTGGAAATAGCTGCCAGTTTGATACAGGCCATTTCAAACAAAATGGTGAGCAGTTTATAAGTGGTTAATGTAAATACATGATTAAAATCAATCCATCCACAACCCCCTTTTTCCCTTTTTTGTGCATGGGATCAGAATGTCACTTTATCAGTGACATGCATCTAGAGCCAAAGTTTATAACAGTGGGTGACTAGCCCTGCCATGGTAGATATTCCACATTACACTCTCACATGCACACTCACACCTATGGCCAATTTAGAGTGCCCACTTCACCTACTACATGCCTTTGGATTATTACAGGAAATCAAACAAATACAAGGAGGGCAAGCAAACTCCACACTGAAGACACCCCGGCCAAGAATCAAACAAGGTAAATCTTGCTGTGAGGTGACAATGCTATCCACTGTGTCACCCAAATTCATGATACATATATGAAATTCCAAATCTAGACCTAACTATGAAAACAGCTTATATCATCAATCAACATTTGACTTGTTAGAGTTATGGCATTCTATATATAGTCTTGTGTTCTAGTTGAAACATGGCAAAGACAAAGAGAAAGCTGTCATTGTGCAAATATGAGCACATTTGTACTATTCAACAAAAGGTAAGACAAGCACACTGTACAGAGTAGTTTTTCAATATTTGCAAGAAATTTTCATTTTTGAAATACTCTTTCTGTTAAGATGAACTTTAGATGTGGTGGTGATTAACAGTCTTCTTAATTTGAAATAATTATTTACTTATTTAATTTTATTTTACTTATTCTTTGCTGAGTGGGTTAGTTCCACTAGGCTAGTTGCCTCTTCTTAGTGGACCTGAAGTGAAATTAAGACTATTAGGGGAAATTTGGCCATGGCATCAGAGAATTTCCCCTACTCTTCTTATGACCAATCGGACAGGGACATAATTCAGTGTTGCGCTTCCTGTTTTCTGTTCCGATCATGAAGGCAGCTTGGAGAAGCAGGAAGCATGGAGGAGAAGGAAAGCATGATAATTGTTATGGAAGATGAAAGTGCTGTTAATGGAACAGCTGTGGAGGCTGGCATAATGGAGAAGGAGTCAGACATTGCAAGAAAGCAGGAGAATGCTAGTGGTGATGCAGATGGAATGATAGAAGAGAAAAAAAAACAGGCAGAAAGTAGCATAATGCTGGATTTGGAGGATATCTTCCAATGGAATCTGTTTGCAATGGCTATTTCAACATCAGAATGTGTTGTTACAACCCTCCAATTGGGATGGTTGCAGGATGTCTAAAAGAATTGATAAACTTAAGTGAATTGGAGAGTGAAAAAGCAGCATTGTGGGGAGAATTTATGGACAGGATTCAGGAGAATGAAATTTCACAGGACAGTGAGAGAAGGAAAAAGAAGTGAAGGAAAAAAGGCAGAAATTAGAACATTTTTTGTGAAGATGAACAACAAGGCAGACAAGGAATTAGATAGGTATGATGTATGGGACAGCATCATAGCACCACTGGGGATAGAACCCAGATAGGTATGAGCCTTTGTTTGTATTAATAAAGTTACATTTTGTGAAATTTTTTGAAGAGGTTCAACACATGAAAAAACTTTTAGAACAATATGACAGAAGAAAAGACATCTGTCCTTGGAACTTATACATCATACAGGCTTTTAAAAGAGAATCCAAGAAGAAAGGGTTTGTATAATTTAGGACTGAAATTGAAAGAGATGATTTAAAAGAATATTTAAAATCTGCATGTAGAGACATTATACATGTAACAAAAATATATGGTAATAGAGGCCTATGGACTGCGGTTGTTGGTAATGCGGTGTAATAGTAAAATGCAAGATGAAAAAGTTGTATATTTACTGAATATAATTAATATTGATGGAAACAAAGGCATGGTGATATACTGGGGACAAACCAAGATGTGTTTTTTATGTGGCATGGATGATCATTTAATTACTAAGTGTGATAAAAGAAAATGTTTTATATGTGAAAAAGGGGGGTCACAAAGCAAAGAAATGTGAATAAAAGTGTATAAAAATTAAAAGATAGGCCATTCTTAGATGGATTGTACAGAATTAGAGAAACATACACAAGAAACAACATAAGTACAGGAACAGGAGAAGGAGAAAATTACATCAGACCCTATAGAGGAAGTGCAAAATGAACAAATAAATGATATTGAAGTAACAATTGATGTGAGAGAGAGTATGAGTGTTTTAAAAGATAAGGAAACAAATGAGGAAGTAGAAATAAGTAATACAAGCAATGAAGAAAGTAAATGGGTAAAGGTAAGAAGCAAAAGAGGTTCGCTAGATAAAAAGAATAAAAGACAGAAAATCCAAGTTTAAAAATGTAACTATAAGAGAAAGCAAAAAGGAAAAGGATGAAGATAAAACTCATTACAGTGAGAATCTTAGCCATTAATATCAACAGCGGAATAATATTTCTCACATGCTAGGAATATTAGAATGGTGTATGACATTAGATATGGGTATCATAGCACTTATAGACATTAGAATAACATGAAGAAATAGAACAAATGGTTTATGGGAAGGCAAATTAATTTGGAATTGAGGCAGAAAAAATGTTCTGGTATAGTCATTCTATGTAAAAACTGGACATACATTTTAGGTATACAATAGTACTTATTGGAAGAATAGGAATACTAGACATTAGCTATAAAACTCAAGTCTATAGAATAGTTTCACTTTATGCATATACCATACAGAAACAAAGAGAAATTATGTTTAGAAAAATAACCGATTGTGTAAATTTAAATATTCAAGTAATTATAATGGGGGTTTTAAATTGTGATCTAAGACACAGACGTAAAGAAGGAGCAGATCTAAAGTAATTTTAGATGTGATTAAATATAATAAAATATATTTATGGGAAAATAAGAATTGGACATACAAAAGAAGAAATTTGTGAACTGAAATTGCATTTTTCATTCACTTCAGATAGTTGATTATATCAAGGGTACATAATCACAGGATTTTCAGACCATTTAGCCATATGTATAGAGATACAAGAAAGAAGGAATGATATAAAAATAGGCAAAGGAATAAAGAATTCATGAGTCAGAATTGGATGAACAGGCAAAATATATTACACTGCAATTATGGCAAGGTCATATAAGCATGAGAGAATTTTATAAAGACTGGATGAGTTAGTGGATCAGTTTGAAAGAAAAATGTAAAAAAGAGGTATTGAAATGGCAAACGTTGAAAATACTACATGATTTTGATGTATATTAGGAAATTGATAACCAAATATTCAAAATCATAGTAAGTAATAGGGATGAGTTTATAGAAAAAGAAAGAACGGTATATGAAATGAAACAAGAAAGAAATAAAAGAAGACTGTTTAAACAAAGATACTTTTTACATATAAAGAAAGCAGTATCACCATACTTGGGTAAAATTGTTAAAGGCAATACAAGAATTAAATGTTGGAAAAGGAGACATAGTGAATACACAAGAAGACATTATGAACACAAAGAATATATAGTAGAGACATTCTCAATAAGTGACATTATATTAAAAGATGGGAATTAAACAAGTTAACTGAAGAAGACCATAAAAGGATAAAAGAAAAATTGCAATAATAGAATTAGGGACTGTACATTTAAAATCAGCTAAAGGGATAGATGAATCAAATACTTAATATACAAAATGTGCAAGAATGGCAAAAAAGAATATTTCACAGAAATTATGAAAGAATGGTTTGTGAAAGGTATAAATGATGAAAAGAAATGTCTAGGCCTAGGGGGTAATGAAATGCACATGGAAAAGGGAAAAAAATTGATATAAGAAACTGGAGACCATTAATATAAATAATATAGATTATAAGATTTTCATGAAATAAAAGAAAACAGAATAGAAAGCAAAGTTAATAAATTATTTTCTGAAACAATCTTCAGAACCTACAAGTAAAGGAAGTCAAAAACTATTAATATTAATAAGAGAATTGGTAGATGCCATAATAAATAGAAGAACAAAATTAAAAATAATAGGAGATGTAAACAAAGCTTTAAACAAAATTCAGCACAAAGCATTGTGGAAACCTTTAGATGAATATAACATAAGTAATAAAAAGATAAATGTTCTGAAGTCAGTTTACATGGAAAACAAAGTAAGATGGGTAGTCAATGGATGGATAAGTGAAATTATAAGACTAAGAAGTGCTATTAAACAAGCATGTCCAACCAGCAGCATCTTATTTGCATTAATTATGAATGCAATGGTCACTGAGATTAATTTGATATTGGAAAAAGCTAGATATCAAATGCCAGAAGCAATTATGATACCGGTTATGTTTACGTATGCAGATGATTTACTATTAGCAGTTAAGAACACAGAATGAATGAAAACAACCATAGAAATGTTCAATAAAGACCGGAAGACTATTAATGAAGAAAAAAGTAAAGTACTAGTTTTATGAGAGACATACAGGGCATTAAATTTAATGAAGAAGGGATAGAAATCTTAGGAATAAAGTCTGTGAATGAACAATTAAGAGAACAGTAATGGAGAGATATTTTGGAGAACATTTAGGCTGTAATACAGGAAAAAGGCACATTAAAATAACTCCACAATATTAGCTAAAATGCAAATTTTGCTAATGTATGTACAATTCTGTTAGCACTGGAAAAGGATTTAATGAATGCAATTTTTGTGTTCATTTGGGAGTCAAGACTAAACCCAGTGAAAAGAGGCATTCTTTATGTAAATAACGAAGAAGGAGAGTCCAGCTTGTTGCACCCAGTTGTGTGTTTTTTTTATTAATCTTGTATAAAATCTTGGTAAATAGTAAAGATAAAGAAAATTTACTAACAAAAATCATAAAAAGGAAATATAAAGTAATTTGGGAAAAGTTGGACTATTCAAAAAGAAGCGAAAAAGTCCATTGTATGTATGTGAAGTTATATCAAGAGAAAACACTGCTATGGAAAATTGATATAGGAAAGATATAAAAAAATAGAAGAATGTGGTATGAAAATATAATGGAAATTTTTATTATATTTATCCATGGAAACATATAAGGGAAAAGATCAAAACAGTAAACATGAGAATTAATAGGTACAAAAACATGTAGACTGAACAGATTTTTGTGGAGATTAACAAAATGTAAGTTGCCGGTCAAGGCAAACATGCCATTTATGAGAATCTTCTTCTTCTTCTTTCAGCTTTTCCTGGTTAGGGGTCGCTACAATGAATCACCCATCTGCTCATGAAAATATAGAATTTGTTTACATTGTGGTAAATTAGAGACAACTAAACATGTTTTGTAACATGTAAAAGGGCATTTGAACTGTGGAAGGAAATATATGGTAAAGGATACTTAAAATAATTGGAAAACATTGAATGTATCAATATGGACATGATTGAATATGGATATCATAAAATGTAAAAGAAAAGAACATTAACAAACTGGCTGGAAAATTATTTTGTATAATATGGATAATATGGAACAAAACAATTAATGAAGTAAAATACAATGGAAGGTGGTTATTACCATATATTTTGAAGAAAGAAAGACTTTGTCATAGAAGAAAGAGTGGGGGATTAAAACATGTAAAGTTTTATATAAATGTAAGAAGGATGTTAGAAATATTGGAAATATGGTAAAGTAAATATGTGATTAATAGTTGCACATTATTGTATTCACAAATATATACATCTTAAGTACCCCTACTTGTCATTGTTGTGACTGGGACCCATTTTGGTACAGCAGTCCTGTTTCTCTTCCATTCACAAAGGAGAAACAGGGAGGCAGATGCATGGAGAAGGAGATTATGGAGTACTGAAAGAAATGAAGAAGAAAACAAATATTGAGACTGGGGAATGTGTGCAGGATTCTGAAGAAATTTTTCAAAGAAACCAGTTTGATGGAAATGACTCCGTGAATGATGGCGGTATAATTACAACCCTCCAGTCTGGAGGGGTGGGGGTGATTTCCTTAAAGAAATGGTGGTGCAGAGTGAGCCAGAAAATGAAGGAGATATTTTGTGGGGGTACATTATGGAGAAAATACAAAAGAGGATGCAGAGACAATCCTGAAGAATAGTGGTGAGATGGAAAAGAAAACACATGCAGTTAAAGTAAAGGAAGGCAAAAGTGGAGTAGCAGAAAAGAAGGCAGAAGAAAATTAAAAATTAAAGTATGTGGTAAACAAGATAAAGAAATGGACAGGTATGAAGTGGGGGACAATTTAATATCTCTCCTGGGTGTAAAATCACATGAGGTAAGAGCATTGATTCTTATTAACAAGGAGACATTCTGTGACATTATATTTGAGACAGTTTTTTCAATGCAAATTTTTCTTGGAGAATATGAAAAAAGAAAGACTATCACCCATGGAATCTTTATGTGATAAAAGCATTTAACAGGGAAACAAAAAACAAGGTTCATGTACAGTTTTGAACAGAAGTAGAAAGATGTTGAAAGGAGATTTGAAAGTTTTATGTAAAGAAGTATTGGACATTGAAAAGTTTATGACTAAAGAGATTAATGGACTGGTGGCTGTGAGTGTAATATTGTGTCAAAAATAGAAAGCAAAAAAAATATAATATACCAAGCATGATACATGTGGATGGTAATAGGGTATTGTAAAATACTGGAGAGGGGAATAGGGGTGTTGTAAAATACTTGGGACAACACAAAACATTTTTTTTGTGGAAAAGAATGACATTTGATAATTAACTGTGAAAAAAAAATGTTATATTTGTGGGAAAATAGGGTATGATGCAAAAATGTGAATTGAAATGCTATTCTTGTAACAAATTTGGACATTTATGGATGGATTGCAAAATTGGCAATAACAGTAAGAAAAAAGAAAAAGAGAAGAAAATGAATAAAGAGAAGACATTTTAGAAATAGTTAAAATAGAAGAAAAATGGATGTGAGAAAAAATAATAAACAGGACATAGAAGAAGGTCTTGAAATAAGTGATGAAGAAGACATAAACTGGGGAGTAGTTAAAGGGAGGAAATTATATTGGTAAAAGGTTAAAAGACAGAAAAAGGAACTTTTAAGAATAAGTACAAAAGAAAAAAGAAAGGAAATGGATGAAAAAGAATATATACAGCTAAAGAGTCGGTCTTGATATAATGCTAAAGACACCAAGTACAGTGGTGGGCTTAGAATGGCCTGTTAAGAAAGCTAGCCCAGTAATTGGCTATGAATTTATGAAACCATGAATCTAAAGAGAAGGGAAAATGAAAACATTAGAATGCTTTCTGTAAATGTGAATAGTAAGAGGAACAGGAATTTTGGAGTGGTGTAATTCACATGAGGTAGATGCAATTATATTAGAGGATACAAGAGTTTTAACAAATGATGACAGATTACAAACAGAGAAACTGTGTGGGGGGATAATCTGGCATTTGGTAAATGAGAGATATTCAGAAATAGCAATAGTCTGTAGAAATACAGTAAAAATATTAGATTTAACTTTAACAAAACTGCGAAGATTAACCATCATAGATTTAAAATGGAAAGAACAAGTCTATAGTATTATAACATTGTATGCTTATACTAACTATAAAGAAAGGGAATGCTTATTTCATCAGATTTTAGACTAGATAGTGATAAATATGAATATTATAATAATAATATACTTTAACTGGGATTTAAGAGGCAAGTGTAAAAATAAAGGAATGATGTAAGAAAAACATGAAGTTATAAGATGTGTTGAGTTAAAAATTTGAGACAAAAATTCATGGACTTACAAAAAGGGTATGTGTAGAACTGCAATAGATTATTTTACAGTATCAGAGGGTTTAGTTATAGGAGAAGGTGAGGTAGTTGAAAAAGTATTTTCTGGTCATCTTGCAATATGGCTACAGATAAAAAAAGACAAGGGATGTGTAAAAATAGGTAAGGAATAAAAGGATAAATTAGAAAGCATGGAATGATGAAGGAAAGTGCTTAGTAATGCAGCTATGGAAAGATCATATTACAATGAGAACGTTTTGTAAAAACTGCTCTGATCGGTGGGTGATATTTAAGGAAAATATAAAAAAAATTACAGTGGCAATATGATGTGAAAAAACTAGAGAAAGAAAAATATAAAAGAACATAGAAAAATGCATTGGAAGATGTAGAACAATGGTTGAAAGTACTTTGACAAAAGAAAAAATTATATGAAAGAAATTAAATAAAAAATACAACAGTTATATAAGCAAAGATATTTTTCAAGGAAAAAAGAAGTATTAACTTAATCAGATTAGTAAAGGAAGATGGTAGTGTAATGACAGAAATAAAAAATATAAAAGGAGAAATAGAAAGAAGCAATTATTTGCACACATGATTGTTTAGAGGTAATAGGGATGGCTTAAATAAAGAGAAAAGTAAGGTTTAGATGATGCAGTAATGACTGGGGTGTATATTTTACAATTAATTACATTTCTGGCTTAGGTATAAAATTTGGGACTAAAGATGTAAATGGAATTCAATGGGAAAAACAATAGAAGACAAAGCAAGCATGTCTTTTCTGAAGAACATATAAATTATCATTTAGGAAAAAAGGCTTAATTGATAAATTCAGTACTGATGGGGAAAATAGCATACTTAGTATGTGCATTTGTATTGCCAACAGAATTTGAAAAAAAATATTGCAGATTTTTTTTTCATTTGTATTGGGTTCTGGATTAAACCCAGTAAAAAGATGAATTTTGTATGTAAATAAAGAAGGAGGAGGTTTGGGGTTAATTAAGCCAATGGTATATGCTGCTTCATTATATTTGTATAAAATGTTAAAGTGGATTAATGGAAAAAGATGAGAGATTAGAAGAAAAACTGTATAAATAGAAGTATGATAAATTTGGGTTGTTGGTAAAAAACTGAAAAAGTGTGTGCAAATGAAGACATAAAATGTTACCAAGAAAAAAGATTTTTGTGGAAAATAAAAATAGATGACACAGAAAAAGATAGAAAAGTATAGTATAAGAATGTAATGCTAAACCACTACTATTTAAAGCTATGGGAAAATCTAATAGATGAAAATAAAAGTTACAAAAATAAGAAACAAATGGTGAATCAGAAAGTAGAATGTCAAGATGTTTTGTAGAGACTGGTAATACGCAGATAAATTGCCAGTAAAAAGGAAATATGCCATACAAGAAGAATAGTGATAGAATATGTTTACATTGTCAAGAAATATAAACTATTAAACATATGTTTCTGAAATGGAAAAAAAGGAAAAGGTTATGGGGGAAAACGATGAAAAGATATTTTTGAAAAGAAGATTGTTTTGATAATATAAAAGTAGTGGATAAAATAAACATGGGTATGATAAAATATGGATATTACAAGAATAGAGGTAAAGAATATGTTAAAAGAATAGATAAAACATTATTTTATGTTATATGGGTTATATGGAATGAACGATTAAATGAAATTCTATTTAATAGTAAATGGATTTTAGCAACAATGTTAAGTAAAATCAGATGGTCATTATGGAGACAGGAGTGGGGTCTAATGAGGATAAAAATTTAACATGATTGTAAACAAACTTATGAATATGGGTAAACTGGCTTATATATATATATATATATATATATATATATATATACATATATATATATATATATATATATATATATATATATACATATATATATAAATAAATATATATATATATATATATATATATATATATATATATATATATATGTACATATGTAAATATTTTGTAAATATGAGTTCTGTTTGTATATGGACCCCTACTATTTTTGGTACTTCCTGTGAGTGGCTGCCTGGAGGGTAATGACATTATAGAACAGGAAAGAATGGAATCAACTGACCAGATTTCTGCTCAAAATTTCATTTAGATTACTGAACTCAATGAGGAAGGATAACCAGATATTTGTCTAACAGTGGGATAATTAATGTAACACTAATACAATGGGCAACAAGCGAGAGACTGATGCAAAACACGGTTTGTAAATACAAATAATAACCAAAGATGCACAGTCCAAAATATCAATAAGTACTCTTTATTTGGATAAAAGGTTTAGCTCTTTTGTCCCTCAGAACATGGGTCTTCATCAGAACCAAAATTAGTTTTGATGTAACTTCCTTTCATATACTAAAACAATCCATCACTAAAACAAGCTAATAAATAAGTTCAATCAGTACTATTTGTGAACTTAAAGGTATAGCTCTCTAAAACATAACCATACAAATCAAATATTATGAAAAAAGCACAACATTGTTAAACTGGCAAATCGTAAAACTAAGTACCACAAACTAATGAATACGAAAACATTTTAAACACTTTTTCACCAAAATACTTGTTATTAAAAGGCAGAAGTAAAAACGTTTTATTAAGAGTAAAATAACCAACGAAATAAATCCAGTTATAAAGACAAGTGCTTTCGCCCGGATATCTTCCAGGCTTTATCAAGTCATACACACAATAAAATCATAAGGAGTTGCTTAAATAGTTGCATTAATTGATCACGTGCTGATTTGAAAAATATGTGCAATTAAAAAGCATTCTCAATATACAAATACCTACGTTGACAAAATAGTTTAAAAACCAGAAAAAAACAACTTTAAAATAGTTGTGAACCTAATACCATAACCATAAATGCGTGTAAGTACAAAATTGTGCCTTTAATGTGTGAAGACAGATGGAAGCTTTTGCTGCTGTTATTTCATTCATCTGCTTCATAAAGTGCACGGTGCTTTTTAATGCTATTTCATAAATATTTATTTACATAATATGGCACTAAGATGTAAATCATCACTGTGACAATTAATTCATATGTGTTTTTTTGGTCTTTAAATGTGTGTAATTGAGTAATAAAAAATAGTTGGTATATTAGTAAATGAAAATATATTATGTTGGGTTACATAAAAAGTTGTTCCAACTAGGAAGTAAACTTGCATAAACTTTAAAAACCAAACATATACATAAAGTATAAAATTTGTTTGCCATGACACAAGGGTAAAAGTGTACATGGAAACAAATAAATTACGTGTATTTTATTTACGTTGAGTGTGTCAAGTTAAAATATGAAAAATAAGTAATAAGTTGGTTATTTTACTCTTAATAAAACGTTTTTACTTCTGCCTGTTGGATTATTGCCTCTGTCAGCGGACTTGGTACCTGATTTATTGGTTTGAGTTTCTCTTCGTTAACTTTTTTTTGTTGTTATTAAAAGGAACAATGAGATTGTTAAAAGTTTGCTTTGTGAATTAGAGCGATTGAATGCTTTTATTAAACATGATTTGTTGTTTGAGCAATGTATACCATATTATCAAAGCACTTTTGAAAAGATGGTACATAAATGTAAAGGGTTGATTAAGGGGAAACATAAAAAATAATAAGGGACAGACAGCAAAACAATGTATTTATATATTTTTATTTATATTATTTATTTTACATTTGTTGACTAGGAAAGTCTGACTGGATATATGTCCATTTTCAGTGGAGGCCTGGGGAAAAGTTCCAAATACAAATTAGTTACATCTAAGTACAAAAATAATACTACTAATAGTAATAATAATAAAAGGTACAATAGAATCAAATGTAGAAAAATACAGGTACAAAGACTGTGGCAATTACATTGTAATGATGAAGGAAAAAACATAGCTTATTGCAACAAAACACGAGAACAGGGCAGTAAAACAGATATGCATATAGTTAGTAAGCATTTGGAAAATGAATCTGTCATGTACATCAACAGTAAGAGTTAATAAAATGGAAGATACCAGGACAGTAATCCATTAGGCTTTCTGTATGGAGGATTATTCTTAAGTACTAGCAGTATTTAAAGAGAGGTAATCGTTTAGGTGAGGTAGGTAAGTGGGGTTTTCACTAGGGGAGAAGGTAGGGAGAAGTTTGTAATCTCTATCCTGTAGGTTTAAGGCAGGTGCATATCCTATGAGGTCTGAAAAAGAGTTTGATTAAGTTTTTAAATTTGGCCATGGACAGTTCTTGAGTTAAGTCTGGTGGGAAATTATACCAGTTTTTGGAGATGTAGTTGGAAAATAGGGAGTCGCCAGCTGCATAGTTTGATTTAGTAGTATTTAGCAGAACTTTATCTGTAGATTGGAGTTCTCTAAGTTTAGTATAAGGACTTATTAAAGATTTGAGGGTGGGGACTTTATCAGGGTTATATAGGATTCTATGAGCAGTAGTTAGTTGGTTATAGAGAAGCAGATATGGGAATTCAAGACGGTTTAAGTTTTTAGGTTTAGACAGTGGTGAGTGTGCAAAGATGAAATACTGGTAAATCTGGCAACATGGCTATAACAACTGGAGAGCTTATTTAGTTCCATTTTTGCCATGTTAGTCAGTATAAGAGAAGCATATAAGAGAGTAGAAAGTAGGTGGGAGTGGGCAGTGGTAGTTCTGGCAGTTGGGGTAAGAAATGCAAAGTTTCTATGTAGGGAGCCAAGATTTTATTAGTGTTTTTTATTGTTTGGTTTACATGCAGGTCAAATTTGAGGTTGTTGTCTATTATTACACCAAGTAATCTGGTGCTAGTATCTGAGCAGATTATGTTAGATATAACTGTGAAGGTGAATGGTGGTGTCCGGGTGGGGGTGAACAACAGTAATTTAGTTTTATTGGGGTTTAGTATTAGACCACGGTTAGAGAAGCATTTTTCAACAGTTATAAATGTGGATTTGGTGATGGTCTGGAGATCCTGTGGGGTATTGGCCGAACAGATGAGGGTGGAATCGTCTGCATATTGTATGCATGGAGCATTTGGGGTGACTGTGGGGCGGTCATTTATAAAGATGGAAAAAAATAATGGGCCTAAGATGGAGCCTTGAGGAAATCCTATAGTAACAGGTAAGAGGGAAGACAGTTGGTTTTGCCACAGAACAGCCTGACGTCTGTCCTGCAGGTAGGGTTGGAAACATTGGATGGATTGGTGATCAAGGGATAAGGTTTGCAGAGCAATAATAAGTAGCTGGTGATTGACTATGTCAAACACCTTTAAGAGGTAAAAGAATAGGGCAGATGAGAGTTGGGCTTTATTTCTATTTGAGTTAATAGTGTTGGTGAAAGAGAGGAGTGCAGTAGTGGTACTATGATGGGGTCTGAAGCCATGCTGGGAGTCTGCCAACAGTTTATTTTGGAGGAGAAAGTACATTAGCTGTTTGTGAATGCACTTCTCCATGATCTTAGCCAAGGGGAATAGGATGGCTATGGGTCTAAAGTTGGAGAATTCTGTGTATGGTCCACCCTTGTGGAGAGGTATCACATGTGACACTTTCCAGAGTGAGGGGATTATAGCTTCTTTAATAGTTCTATTTATTAAGATGGAGACTGGGATAGCTACGGCTTTGGCTGCCTTTTGTAGGTACTCAGCTGGCAGTAGGACAGCAGCTAAAGTGGTAGCTTTCAACTTAGAGAAGAGTTTCCTTATGGAGCTGGTGGAGATGGGCTGGAGATTGAAGGTTTGGTGACTGCAGGATGTTGGGGTGTGGTTATTTTGGTTGGCAAGGAGTTGAATTGTTTCTGTAAAGAAGCAATTAAAGCTGTTTGCCATGGACTTAGGGTGGGTATTTGTGGGAGTTGGGGTAGTGGGTTTGCCTGGATGAAGTAGTTTAGTGATACTTGACCAGAATTTTTGTGGATTAGCTTGGTGCTTATGCTGTAGATTACAGAGATACTCCTTTTTGTCCATAACTGTGGCTTTTTTAGCTTAAGTTCTAAGTTGCCAGTCGACTAATTGGTCCACTGGAGATTTGTTGGTTCTCCACTGTGTCCAAGCTTTATTTCTTAGTGAGATTTGAATCCTAGTATCCTTTGTTAGTCATGGTGCATGGTTAGGTTTACATCTGATGGTACAGGGTGGGGCATGAGCATCTAGAATGGCTAGGAATGTTGTAATGAAGTAGGATACGGCTTCCTCAAGAGGTAGTGAATTTAAGCAAGACCAGTTGCAAAACCTAAGATCAGTTTGAAATCTTGTAAGGTTGAAGTGTTTGTTGTATGTAATAGTTCTATAAATGGGGTTATGGGTAATTATAGCTTTGTCTTTTAAGATGAAAGTCGGCAAGTGATCACTGATTTCATCTGGGAGTGTACCAGAGGAAGAGGAGTTAGGGTGGTTATTGATTAAAATCCAGCCTAGAATACTTTCTCTGTTAGGGGCCTTATCTATTCTAGTGGGTGAGGAAATCACCTGAGTAAAGCCTAATAGATCGATGTGGTTGGTAGGATTTTGGATGGAACAGGTTGTCCAATCTATATTGAAATCTCCAAGAATAATGCATTCTTGAAGATATGTGGTAGACAGCCACTGAAGTAGACCTTCCATGGTATTAATGTTGTTACCAGGAGGAATATAGGCACATATAATGTTGATATTTTTGTTACTATTGATTTTTAGCATGGTAACTAGTACTTCAGCACTGTTTAATTGGGAGGGTTGCAGAACTGGTCTGGTAATATCTGGGGTATTTTTATAGAGAATGGCTAAACCTCATCCTTTTTTGGCTGGTCTGTCTAGTCTAAATATGTTGTATCCTGGAAAGAGTATCTCACTGTCTGAAATAGTTGGCTTTAGCTATGTTTCACACAGTCCTAGCATGTCTGGGGAATATCCTGATATAAGGGTATGTAGGCTGTGGAGTTTGTTTTTGATGTTTCTTATGTTTAAGTGCATAGCCTACAGTGCACTTGCAGACCGGTTAGTTACAAATGAGGGCATGGGGGTAACTGGAGGTGCTGTTACTTGAGGTCTTATTTTGTGATATTGGTCCAGGGTTAGGGTGGATATCTGTCTATCATTAGGCTGTGCCTTAGACTAGCTATTAGTTTGATGAGCTTTTGGAGTAGATAATGGTGATATTTTGATTTAGGGGATAAAGGTTGGGTATATATTACCATGGTGGGGTTTGAGTAGTGGGTAGTAGTTATTTGTGGTCAGAGATAAGTTAAGGTGGTGGGCTTCACTAAATGGTCTGAAAGTTACAGTATGAATTTTAGGATAGTGAAATCCTGTGTGGGTGTGGGTTTCATATGAGGTTTGGTAATAGGCTCCTGTAAGTAGAGTGAGGAGAAGGAAACTTAGTATGAAGAGGATGTGAGTGTTGTGGAGAGGATGGAAAGTCATGGTGGCAGTAGTAGTGAGGAGGATTTGTACTAAAAGTGAGTGTGGCTAGAGTTTATATGGAGTCTAGCCTATTTGGAGGATGTGGATTGGTTAGGAGTAGAAAAAGGGTGGGGATAGGTATGTTTAAATCTGAAGGTAGTGGGGGTGAGTGGGAATAGGGGGCAGGGTGAGGAGCAGAGCGAGCCCAAGAGCAGTGAGGGTGAGTGAAGCGGGGCTAATCCAGCAAGCAATTTTTTGCCATATCTCTTGGCCAAATCCCAGGGAGAAAGTTGACTAATTTGTAAGTTTTTGTAGTGTCGACTTGAATCCTAAGTTTGAAAATGGTGCCTGTACTACTTTATAGCCAGTATAAACTGGCTGAGCTAAGCAGGGGTGGGGGAAAAGAGAAGGCAGTAGGAGTGGTTAGAGGAAGAATCTTGAGTGACTCAGTACACCACACCACAGGTAAGTTTAATGTAAGGGCCTAAAGCCAGCACTCAGCACTTTGTTTACTTACTTTTAGCAGGACAGCCAGACCAACAGTATATAAGTTTGAGGTTTTTATCAGGGTTACTTGCTCAAATGTCAGACAAATAAGTAAAATTGTTAAACAGGATTCTATGTCTATGTCAGACTGTAAGAAAGCCACAAAGATACAAGGTTTAGCTGTAAAAATTAGAGTCAAAGAGACAACTGTATGAGGCAGTTTACTTTAGTTACAGGGGAAGGAGGCAAGAAATAAAACAGAAAGAGCCCTATGGCTGACCAAAATGATGACTCAGTTTGTTACAGGCTTACAAGTTGTTGTTGTGTCTTTCGGCTTTTCCCGGTTAGGGGTCGCCACAGTGGAACTCCGGTCCGCTAATGATTGGCAGTTGATTTTTACGTGCCCTGATGCACAACCTTCAACAAAGTTACGCCCATTCACGCATATCTCCATGCAGAAGATGCTCTAGCTGAGAATCGAACTGGACAGCATCTTACTGTGAGGCGACAATGCTACCGCAGCACCACCACCGCGTTACAGGCTTACAAGTGATGTTACGAAATTGGATAGTCTAGTAAATGAATTGCATTACAGGTTTAAGAATAGGGGATATCAACTTAAGATTGTTAGCAGCATTTTAGCCACTGATGGCAATATGGGACATAATAATGAAAAAATTCAAGGAGATACAGATTGGGTTACATCCATGCCATTGACTTTTACAATGGATAGTAAGGGAATTAAAAATATAGTGGCCAACAATTGGAGGATTCTAAAATCCAATGATAAGCTTAAAAAAGTAGTAGGGGATGCACCATCTTTCATCAATAAAAGGGCAAATAATTTTAAAGATGTGTTAGAGAGTAAAAAAATAATCACACAAAGAGGCAGTTATAAATGTGCCAATTGTAATTATTGTAGGGTATTTCGGAGGGGTCATTTTTGAACTAAGCAATCATGACAAGATTTGGCAGGTTCCTAGGGGTTTTCTGTGCAATTCCACTTTGAGCATTTTGCCATGTATAGCACAAATCTCTTCATCTTTTTATATTGCAAAAAACAATAGGCAGTTAAAAAATAGGATTTACGAGCATTATGTTATAAAAAGGAAGAATTTCAATAATGTACTTTTTAAACACACAATTACATGTACGGGTCAAAAGGTTTATGTTAGAGTAATAGATCATGTATCCAGTGATTTTAATGGAGACAGAGATGGGGAGTTGGATTAGAGAGAGTTAAAGTGGCAAATTCTTTGGAATGCTTGTAAAGAACCAGGTTTGAACAGTGGAGTCAATTACAAGGCTGTTTTAAAAAGAAAAGCTTATTATAATAAATGTAAATAAGTTTATATTTTTTAAGTTTTTTAATGTAGGGAGGTTTTTTAAAATGATATTTTTGCAAATTTTTTATAATTTTTTTTTCTTAATTAGTGATGTTAATTGGATGGAGCTTTTGATTGGTTTGTGGTTTTATATAATGTTTGTATGTGCTAAGTTTGTTTGTTCTGATGAAGGCGACAGTATGGCCGAATGCGCTTAACCAGAATTTTGTTTTTTTAATTAAAAAGTTTTTCTCTACAGTATTTGGTTGCTTCACTTACTTTTTGTGTTTTTTTTTGTGTTCAGTTACACAAGTTGAGACTTGGTACAGTTTCTTGGAAAGTCCTTTCAGATTAATATTAGATGGCAACATACTCTCTTCTCCAATCCAGGACTACGCACTGTCAATTTCATTACTATCCCAAAATCAAATATACCTCACTCCACTCCCAAAACATCCTCATTGTAAATTTTCAACTTGAACATCCAAAACATTTGCAATAAAATAACCGAGCTGCAGGCATGGATATCTCAACACTCTGCTGACATAGTAATAAAAACAGAAACTTGGCTAAAGCTCCATATTACAGCTGAAATAATATTGCCACCAAGTTACAACATACTAAGAGTAGATAAGCAAAAAAAAAAGCAGGAGGTGTAGCCATCTTATATAAAATACTCTGCACCTTTCCTTTTACCTTACCCCTCTCTTCATCCCAACATATAATAATTCTGAAATTGTTAGTACTCCACTGAAGCTAAACTCCCACAGACCCTATCTATAACAGGAATTTACATCTCTCCTGAAAATAACATCATCAGTGCTGAAGAATTTCAGTCATGGGTCACTTCTAACTTCCCAGAAGAAAAGATAATTTTCTGAGATTTCAGTATTGACTGACAAGTCTGTCTGTTGTGATTATTCTTAAATTAGCATCAACCTCTATTGCCTCTCCTAAATACTTACTTCTCCCACTCGGTACATAAACAACACCAACAACACCAACAACGGTTCAGTACTTGACAAGATAATCACATCCACACATAACATATTCTCCTATGGCTTTCTTTCTACTGTTGTATGTGTCCACCTTCCTTCCTTTGTCGTCAGAGCTCAAAACCACACCTCTAAAGCGCATCACCTTAATGAAGTTTGCAATCTCTCTCACATTCAAAAATAAACATTTCTCCAGAACTTACAACTTTGCAACTTGTAAGAGCTAAAGGATCTCCCCTTAGATGATGCCGTTACAGAATTCCCCAGAACATCCCCAATATTCTAAACAGTTTAGCCCCCCTCAATTTATAATCTTTCCACTCTCAAAGTTCAAAAGTAGCAAAGTTTGTGGTAATTAACACCTAAAAATCCCACTGCTGGCTAGCACTCAACTGTCTAAACTTTCTTCAGTTGTACCACATAATATTTTATTGAAAACTTATGAATACTCACAGCCTCATCTATAAATGTACAAACTGTCCATATCTCTCAACTGTAAGTCAAAATGATAGTAAATAGGCTGGTTCCGACTGAAGAGTCTCGGTTCAAAACTAGGATAAAAGTTCAGGAAAATGAAAACCATAGACTCACCACGAAAAAAAGTCTCTTTTCTGCAATTTTAAAAGTACAAATTTTATTTAGGTATCAGAAGACTCAGACCATGAACTAATAAAAAACTTTGCCTCCTTTTATATAATTATACAACTATCAATAAACATTTAAACAATTAAAAATCATTCAATTAACGTAGTTAACAACCTAGAATTCTTCAAGCAACAGTGTCGCATAAAGTGCTTCAGTGTTAAAGTACAAAGTCAAAAATCCTGCATTTAATGAAAAAAATATATATATATATATATATATATATATATATATATATATATATATATATATACATATATATATATATATATATATATATACACATATTATTTAAAACCATGGCATATATAGCATCATAGATTTGAATAAAAAAGCATAAATAAATAAATAAACTGTAAGTCAGATATGCAAACCAAACAGAACACTTGGCTCAGCGAAAATGATGCTTGCCCGTGTTACTAAATTCAACAATACAGCTGGTGACAGTCTAGTCTCAGTCTTTATCATCAAAGTATGGAACATCATACCCATCTGTATAAATATAGAACATCTCAAACATTTTTAACAGAAGTGAAAGACACACCTGCAGAATTTCTTGGTCTACCATTGCACTGATCCTGGATAAGTACCTGAAGAATAAACCTGTATTTCCACATGTCTTCCTACTCTTCATTCACTTCCTGCTCTTCATTCACTTCCTGCTCTTCATTCACTTCCTGCTCATCTTTCGCACAACCCCTCTTTGCTATACTTTCACCCATTTGGAAAAACTGGCTTAATATCTCCACTTTCCAATTCACTTCACCTTTCTTACATTCACTTATAGGTTCATAGGTTCATAGGTAGGTACTGGGCTATTAGCCCTAGGGCATATATAAGCCTAGCCAAAAAGGTACCTGGCTTTCGCTACCCAGGAAAATTATTTTCCTGTGCCCCAGTTGAGCAGAGCCACAGAAGTGATCCTGGGGTGAATTTCCTATTCCCCATCCAATCATCAAGATTTTTCTTGAAGAGCGCTAATGAGGAGCTTTATTTGACAAAGATGGGTAGTTTGTTCCAGAGAATGGGAAGTCTCTGGGACAGGAATCTATCCCTCCAGCATGTTCTGTTTATTGTGGTGACGAGGTTTAGGTCCCTAGAGAGTGTAGCTCGTAGGGATTGGGATTTCTTTAAGTGGAGCATGTCCAACAGCTCTGGGTTTGACATAGCTTTGTATGTTAGGCAGAGATCGCCTCTGAGTAGGCGATATGCGATGGAGAAAAGTTGGAGTTTTTTTGAGATGGTCTGCGTAGGGCATTTGTTTGGGGCTGGTAATCCTGTTTGTGAGGTATTTCTGTGGCCTTTCCAGTTGTTGCAAGATGTCTTGTGAAGTACATGCAAAAAGGAGCTTTGTACTCTATAATGAGTGTAATGAGTGATGAGTAGAGGGGAACAATGACCTCTTTTTTCCTGGATGAGAAACCTTTTGTGATCAGGTGTGCCATGTAGAAGGATTTCCTGACTACTGTGGCAATGTGATTCTCAAAGGAGAGACTACTGTCCACCTGTGTCCCAAGGTCTCTTATCACACTTTCGGTGTTAAGTAGACTACTGCCTATGTGGTAGTTCATAGGTACAGAATTTTTACCTTAGTGGATGACAATGCACTTTTTGGCATTGTGCTTCAGGCCACGACTTTGAAACCAGGCATCTGTCTCAGCGAGGCCCTTTTTTAGGATGTCCACATCATTAGGAGTTTCAATTATGGCTCCTAGTTTGCAGTCATCTGTGAACTTCCTTAGCCAAAGATGTTCTGTGTTAGCCTGTACTTCAGAGAAGTAGATACCAAACAGGAGAAGATCCAGGACTGAACCCTGTGGCACTCCACTTGTCACTGGTCTAAAGTCGGATTTGGAGTCTGCTACTTTCACAGTGTGGGTTCTGTCAGTGAGCCAGTTGGCAACCCATCTTGTGACATAGGGATTTATACCTAGTTTACTGAGTTTATCTATAATTCCAGAGTGGGGGACGGCGTCAAATGCCTTGGCGAAATCTAGATCGGTGGTGTGAACCACCTTACCCTCATCTATGGCTTTGGTGACTGCTGCAAAGAAGTCTATCAGGTTTAGGTGATATGATCTGCCTTTTACAAATCTGAACTAAGTTGAGTCCAGAGTTTGGAGATTACCAATGTCTTTGTTTATAAGTTCCATGAAGATATATAGCCTTGCAGATCAGGCTCATAAGGCTAATGGGGTGGTAGTTTCGGGGGTCCGTGGTGGCTCCGCCTTTGTGGAGTGGGATAACTGTCGCTGTGCACCATTCAGTGGGCACAAAGGCTGAGGTGAGGCTATGATTAAATATGGTACTTAGGTGGGGTGCCAGTTCATTCTGTAGTTCATGTAGAACGCAGCCTGGAATGTTGTCAGGTCCCATGGATGCTGTGTTCTTGGCTTTGTAGAGTGTGTTTTTACCTGTGCAGCCATGATTACAGGAACTTTGCATTCTATCGGTATAGAGATGGTCCTTTAGGGGATGAGAGGGGTAAAGTTAGCACTGAACCTATCTGCTAGGATGCTGGGAATATCAGTATATTTAGTGCCATTGTGCTGTAACTCAGAGCAGATCTGAGTGTTGCCATTGAGATTCTTTACATAGCTATAGAATGCTTTGTGGTTGTCTTTAGAATCCCTGGCAATTTTGTTTTCATAATTAGCTTTGGAGGATTTTATGAGGGATCTCATCTTCTTACTGAGGCTGAACAGGGAGTTCTCCAACCATGGGATTTTACACTTTTTTGCAACAATTTATTTCTTCTGTTATAGAGTTTGTTTATGGCAGGGGACCACCAGATTGGCTTCCTTTTTTGGAGGATAGCATCTTGGTTCTATTAGGGATAGCATGATCTATACACTTGTGTAAGTGCTTATAATGTGCATTTGTGTAGGAGTCAGCAGTCATATCTCTATTATCCATCTGCATGGGTGTTGTGAAGTTTGCCACTTCTGTCTTAAGAAGTGTGAAATTGGCTTTGGAGAAATTGTTTACAGTGGTTTCCCTAATGGGGGGGGGGGGCAGGATGTGGATGTCTAGTGTGATTAGCTTGTGGTTGGATCTGACCAATGAGGAATTGACCTCTGGTGTGGAACACTGATCCCCCATGTTGGTAGTGACCAGGTCTAGGATATTGTTGCCCCTGGTGGGTGTGTGGATAAGTTGATCTAAGGTGTTGGAATTTATGAATTCCAGAAAACGTTGAGTAAAACAGTTAGTACATGAGTAGTTTTCCCAGTTAATTGTGGGGTAGTTGAAATTGTCCATTATTAGGGTGCTGGGTTGTACCCTAATATTTTTCAATGTATCAAGAAATGAGGAGTGGGAATTCTGAGGCATAGTGGGAGAACTGTAGCAAGCTACAATTTGGATTGTGGTCTTGCACAGAGTTAGTTGCACTTGGATAATCTCGGATGCATTATGCTGAGCAACTACGCTGGAGGTGTGGCTATCCATAATGAATATGAACACGCCTCCACCTTTACTGTTTCAGTCCAGGTCAGGTGGCCGAAAGGTGTGGTATGAATTATAACCTAGTAATGCAGGGGTGCTCTCTGGAGCCTTGAACCAGGTCTGTGTCACAGCACAGAGGTCGATGTTCTCCATTTTAAGGAGTGCCTCAAGATAGTGCATTTTAAGGTATAGACTTAGCATTGAGTGGCATTACCCTCAGAGTTTTCTTGCTTGTACTTGTTACGGTGGTGAATTTGTTATTTGAACCTTGCCTAAAAAAGGCACTATAGGGGTGGCAAGAGCCTTAGCCAGTATCTGGAATCCCAAGAGTGACAGGTGCAGGCCATCTCTGGCAAAGCATTGTGGTCTGTCGATCATGTTATCCCAAGCAGGCAGATACTGGATCCCCTTAGAATGACACCAGAAGCTTAGCCAATTGTTAAAGTTGATCATTTTGTCCTTGTACTGTGGTATCATTCTGGGCGATGGCAGGATGCTACTCAGGGCTAGGGTCATACCTGCCGTGGCTAGAAGATAGATTTCCTCCATGTCTCTTTTCATGTAATCCAGGGCGGTACGTCTCAGGTCATTCATACCAACATGGACAATGACAGAGTCATATTTGTATTTGTTGCTAAGTGACCTGAGTGCGTGTGTTATGTGGCAGATCCTGGCACTTGACAGGCAGCTGACAGTAACTTTCTCCTTGTTTAGCCTGGTGAGAGGGACATAAGTGTGCCTGACTATAGAGTCACCTATGACTAGAGCTTTGGGTACGTTGTTATGCCTTATGGGCTGTGGTTGAGTGGCACATTGAGTTTGTTGGCTATGTGTCATTTGTGTTGTGTTGTGGGGGTGGAGGTTGCTTGTGTTTCTGCTTTGGAGGTCTCTGTTGCTTATGTTGATTTTTATTGAGAGCCTCCATGAATGTAGTTGTGTGTTTTGTGTGTGTTTTGGTGGTGTAGGTTTTGAGGGACTATGTGATGAGTGTGATGTGGTGCAAGTGTTTACCGTCTCCTCTTGACTGTCTAGTCCAGTCTTTGGTAAAGAGAGCTTTGCTTTCAGTTTGACTATATAAGTGCATCTCTCAAAGGTTCTAGTGTTGGGTAGTAGGAGGAGAGGGTTGCCTGTGTACATGAGGAACTTGCTGCATTGCCCCAAGATGCCCATATTTTCAGGTAGATAGGAGAAAACACTGTGAACTGACCCTTAGACATGCCTGGATAAGTGCTTATTTATTAAGTACTAAAAACTGTTTTCCTCTAGACAAGTGAGGAAAGTTGAGTGCTCTAGTACTTTGTAGCTTATTTTGTGCTTACAATGGGTTCTGAACAAGTGCTGAGCTCAATTAACCCAATTTGAGTGCTAAAACTAAACAACTGGCTAGTTCTAGGGGAAAATTTGAAGGGCAGACTCTATGGTGCAGGGAATAGTCTAACCCCAGCTAAGTGGCAATGCATAACGTGTATTTTTATTTTTAAATATAACAGTAGTAAATGAGCAAACTGATTTAAACAAATTAACCAATAAAAAGCTAAAAACTGAACCCCGATCCAGCAGTCTTCAATCAGACAAGTTCTAACTGCACACTCCTGCCACTAGGGTGCAGGAGAACCTTCTCCAAAAAAAGATGGCCTGGATTAGTGCTCAAGATATAGAAATAAAACTAGATTCAGCAGGTCTGAATCTAGTCTATACTACAGCAAACAAGGCATACCAATTTCAGAAAGAAACAGTTCAAATAAGCAGGCACAATAAGCCTTTAAACAGAAACTCCCAGCTCAGAAGTGTAGAATCTAGCCTCTCTTCCCACAAGAGTGCAAACCACACCTTTGTAATGCAAAATAACTGGCTCGAAGCCCAAGTGCTTAAACTAGAGCCAATACACTTTTAGAATAACAGACACTAAGCCTTCAATCAGCAACTTCCAACTTAGAAGGATGTAAGCTACCTGTCCTGCCACAACAGTGCAGACCACAAACCTTCTTAATGTAAAACAACTGGTCTGAAGCCCAAGTGCTTAGACCAAATACTTAGAATAACAGGTACAATTTACTCAAGCTACTAATAAGCAGTAGTAAATGCAGAATAATAAATGGAGTTCAGTACTTTTAAGAACAGGCAGCTCAAGCAAAATAAGGTAATAAAGTAGGAAGAAACACAAATACAGTAAAAGCAGATGAATAAAGTGCAATTTTTTATATATAACAATAGAAAACAAGCAAACTGATTTAAACAAAGTACCCAATTAACCAGTACAAAAACTCAAAACTGAGCCCTGTTCCAGCTGTCTTTAATCTGACAAGTTCAACTGCATACTCCTGCCACTAGAGTGCAGGGGAACCTTCTCCAAAAAGACGGCCTGGATCAATGCTCAAGTTATGCAAACAAAGCTAGATTCAGCAGGCCTGAATCTAATATATGCTACAACAAGCAAGGCACACCAATTTCAGAAAGAAAAAGTTCAAATAAGTCTGCACAATAAGCCTTTAACCAGAAATCCCCAGCTCAGAAGGACAGAATCTAGCCTCTCCTCCTACAAGAGTGCAGACCACAAACCATCTTAGTTTAAAATAACTGGCCTGAAGCCAAAGTGCTTAACCCAGAATTAAGACACTTTTAGAATAACAGACATTGGGCCTTCAATCAGCAATTCCCAACTTAGAATGATGTAAGCTACCTGTCCTGCCACAACCGTGCTTATGGAATCTTCTTTCTCCCACCATCTCCTATGCCTTTACACTCTCCATCTCTTCTTGTAGTCTGTCTCTTAATTCAATCTTGTAGTCTGCCACCTAATCCAATCAGTGTTTAATCTACTATTCCAGCTCCTGACTAGCAAAAGAAAGACAAAAACTGAAAATAATGAAAAACTATTTGAAGAAAATAAGCAGGATACGTGTAAAGCTGCATCTTGGAATCAAATAGTTGACTTGGGTGCTGCAAAAGGAGTGGAGGTCTTCCTTTCTGCATCAGAGAATAAAAGTCAGTTCTCAAGCTTTGGATCCCTTTACACTGCTTTCAATTGCATATTTAAGGTAAGAAAGAGAGCAGAATTGTACAACTTGTGTGTCACACAGAAATTAGAATATGTCAGTTAAGATTAGTTACCTGGGAGCTTTGTGCAACTGAAGTTAGGATCTAAACCTTTTATTTAAGGAGTAAAATAAACCGTTTCAAGGCATTACTGGGAAAGCTCACTCGGACTCTGCCATATACTGATGTGATGGAAAGGTTAATCTGTTTTGTTTTCTTGTAAGTTCTATTACTTTGTTGCTTTCTTCTATTTTTGTATATTGTGGTGTGTTTTCTTTACATTGCATTTTAATTGGGTTCTTTTTTCAATTACACATTTAAACTGGAAAAGAGAAAAGAACTGGTGTCTTGTGATTCACTCAGAAAATAGAACAGGTCGATTAAGGTTAATTGCCTGTGAAATGGGAGTGGAGCCAGGGAATAAATATAAGGGGTAAAATAAAACATTTCATTGCTTTACTGGAAAAACTCACTCAGACTCTATCATAGATTGCTGTGAGGGAAAGGTTAGTTTGTTTTTGCTTTCCTGTAATTTGTATTCCCTCACTGCCTTCATCTATTTTGTATATTGTGGTGCAATTACTTACACAGCATTTTAATTGTATTCTGCTTTCAATTGCACATTTAAACTAGGAAAGAGACCACAGCTGGGTCTCTTGTGAGTTACACAGAAATTAAATTTCTCCCCATACTGGTGCTATTGTGCTTTTAAACTCAATGGTCTTTAGTTGCCTGCCACTTGTGTTAATTTGACTGCATATTTCCTTCCAGCTCCTCTTTATTTGGCTATAGCTGGTAAGCACAAAATTATAATTTTGTGAAATCCATCACCTTCAGCTATTTAAAGTTACTGGCTATTCCACAGTATTCCATAGAGCCAGAATACTGAGTGCCCACCCCTTCCTGTCTATCTTCCACTTTTAAAATTAGTGGCTCTCCCCTTAGATTGCTAAAGCTTGAGTTCTATCTCTCTTTCAAATCTAACTGCTTAGTGAACACTGCAACAGTTAGGATATTAACTCATTTTTTTTTGTACCTTTAAAATCTGCAACATCTAGTCGAAGACCATCAATTGTTGGAGAGCCCACATTCTGTCTCTCCGTAGTCATCTTGGGATTTAGTGCTTATTATTTTGCTGTTAATAAGAGAAGGAGCATACGAAAATGATTTCCTGTTGACTGTTGACCTGGTCAAGGACAGGTCATGTCTACTCAATTTAACTTCTTTAAGAAGGCTTCCAAAGCAATGGATAAGGGCAAAATTGTTCTCACTGTCTATTTTGACCCGGCCAAGGTGTTTGACAGAACACCTAACTTGGGCATTGTTGACAAATTCAAGAAGTTAAGTATAAACTCTTATGTCACCTGGTGAATAGCCATCTGGCTCATAGAGAGGACCCAAGAAGTTAGAATTGGGCAGTCCACCTCTAGAAAGAGCCCATTCACAAGTATAGACCCTCAGGGATCAGTCCTGGGACTGCTCCTTTTTTGCCATTTACTTATTTGATGCCAAGGACAATGTCAAGGGTCTCTGGCTGACCATATTTTCAGACAATTGCAAATTAGGAGCACTCACAGAATCCCCCACTGAAACTAATGTTCTCCAGGAAGGGCTGACACAGACAAATAACTTGTGCCAGAGCCATGGACTAAACCTAAATGCCAAGATATGCTTAATACTATCCTTTGAGAAGTCATCCATCTTTGGTAACTATCATATTGACAACACACCCCTAAAAGTAGACCCAGTTGTCAGGGACTTCGGGTCACACCTACAGTAATCTAGCCTTCAACCATCACATGTCTAAAGTAGTGAGGAAATCATTCTATGTTACATAACTTATAAACAAAGGTATGACATCTAGGCCCAAAGAGGTAGTTGTTCCACTGTACTCCGCATGCATCAGACCTATCATTGAGTATAGTGCCCCCTTTGGTATATACCTAACCAGGCACATCCAGCAATTGAAACGTCCACAGAGGTTCCTCATTAAAAGAATACATGGCATACGTAATTTGTCCTATGCAGATGCCTCAAAGTCCTACACCTGTATTCTGTGCCCTACAGGCTATTGTGGAGAGATCTATGTCTGGCATATAAGGCATTTTCAGACCCTACTCTGATGGATCTCCTGCATATCCACAAAAGAAACAGCATCAAATCTAACCATTCTGAAGACTTAAATCTTGTCTGTGATATAAATAGACCGTGCTGGGGAGACAGATATGCATATCAGAGACTACCCCTTCTCTGGAACAGGCTCCCAATCCATGTGAAGCAGAGTGTTACTCCCAAATCCAATTCAAGTGTAAATTGGATGGGGAACAGAAAATTCATCCCTGGTTTGGCAGACATGTCTCTAATGGACAATGGTAGCCTAAAATGTTTCATCTGCCAGGCCCCTGCTTGTAAATGTTTCATCTCCCAAGTCTCTTCTTGTAAATCTTTCATCTCCTAAGCCCCTGCTTACACTTATCAAGGGTACCAGAACTTGCCAGAGATTTGGGAAGCATGGTAGGGTTAAAACAGCCCTTGTGGTCATTAGCCTAGTACACACCTATGAAACTATGAACCCACACTTATTTCATATGCAGGTAAAGAACTTGCTGCTTAAGGGGTTCATAGCTTCACAAGTATATACTAAACTAATGACCAGCTGGACCTTTATAATTCTAGCCTAGCCATGCAATTCAAGGCATGTGTGTCCCTCTATATTATATGTGCTAATTACGAGGGGGTATGTTATTTAAGAAGTTTACAGAGGTTATTGGGGGGATGTTAGTTTGGGCATTACTGTCTGCCTTGGTCTGTCAGAGACACGGAGGCCAGACCTGGGGTGAATTTCCAATTTCACATCCATTTATCAAGGATATGCATAGTGTTATGGACAGAATCTGTTTCTCATGGATGGAGAGCCTGTTCCAAAGCATGGGGATCCTCTGATACACATATCTGTCTCACTAACATGTCTTATTTATGTCACAAGTAGTAGCAGTTCTGATGCAGCTCATTTTGCAGCTGTACAGAAGGTTTATCATAGCTGGATTCTAAGATACCTTGTATGCCCAGCATAGATCACCTGTTGCTAACATGTTGGAGACAAAGTATAGAGATAGGGCTTTAAGACCATATGTATAAGACAAAGTGTTTGTACCCTGGATTCTCCTGGTAATGGACATTTGTGAGTATTTCAACTGTTGCATATGTCTGGTCAGGTATATGCTGAAGAACATATCACAGATGGTTAAATCTTCTTTTCCTATCAACTCTTTTGGTCTTGGACTTGAAATCCATTGGGGTTTCCCCGCATAGGTTCGTATCCTGTCGATTATGTTGCTGGTACACAGTGTGCAAGGAAACTTCTTGTGGTAATAATATCTTCTATATATAATGAGGTAAATGATGGATTTACTGTTAAACAAATGCGGGCTTTGATATATGTTCATAAAGATATATGTTGCAATGTGACTGTTGAGACATTTGCATTTGCTGAAGATTTTGGGGCTATAATGTGACTTGAAGCTTCTTACTCACTCAGCACAGTAAGACATTGTGAGTTTTTAGATACATCTAAAAATACATTATTCTGTAATTTAAAACTGCTGTTGAGGAGTTACCTCAGATTCAATCTCACTTTTCTATATTTTGCAATTTAATCTTAGACATAAAGAAAATGTATGATGAGAGGAAAGATAAGGACAGGTGCTTGGGAAGTCTGGGCAATAATGTATCTGCCACAAGGTTTGTGTATATTTGTAGTGTACTTACTATTTCTGATTACAGAGCCTTTGTGTATTATAAGGGTCAATCACAAATCTGTTTCCGCTGTGGTTCTTGTAAATATTTAATATAGACATGCCCCAAGAGACAATGTGCTCAGTGTGGGGAGTTTTATAATGCTTTTCATAACTGTGACACATTCTGTAGAAAATTCACAAGTACTGAGAATTTTTGGTTTTCTTGCACTCAGACTAAATTATTAGAAGAATTTACTTGTACTACAGTTTCATTAAGCGCTGTAGATATTTCAGAGGTTAAGGCAGATATGAATAGTGCTGTGAGTGAAGAGACTGATATAGGTGAATAAATCACACATAGTGCTATTGTTACTCATGATGAAGGTGATAAAAGTGACTAGTTAGAGATGGCTTCTTCTGAAAATGAGTTTAGTGATAACACGAAGACACCTCTATACTTCTGTTGGTAAAAGGTGGAACGCTGTAAAACTATTCATGTGGACATTTGCTGCCTTTTGGATGTTGTTTAGACTCGTAGCCAACAACACCAGGGACAGGTATTGTGGGTTCATAAAATGATTTGGTCCTTTGGCTAAGATTTATGCAGAGGTATTGCAGTACTATATAAAATAATTTAACATTGTTAGATTCAGTTATTCCTATTCCTGGTAGACTTCTTATATGTGATTTTACAAGCCCCTTTGGCCTCATCTAACTTGAAAAATCATGGCCAACTATTTCTTATGTTAAACCATAAGTTTCTGTCTCTTTGGATATTGCTTTAGTTGGAGATTTCAGTTGCCACATTAGAAAACCACAAGGAAAGTTTAACAATGACATTGCAATCTTCAGAGATGTTCTTTGTGTGGTCATTGTAACAATAAACCCTAGTTTAGGGCCTTCTAACACTGACCAAAGAAATAGACTATTTTGCATATTCCTCTGCATTCATTTTGCAGGATCTAGGAAAAAAAATAAACACATTTTCAATATCAGACCATGGAGTCTTGATATTTTATTTAACTAATAATAAAATATATATGAATGTAGATAAAGGAGTTAAAAAAAGCTTTTAGCATACCTGTTGGATGCAGTTTTAAGGAAACTGAAATGGCTCTAGCATTTGCAGAACTAAATATATGGCACTTTACTATCTTATGGAAAAGAAAGGTTCATGGGCTGAAAGGCAAAAGGAATATGATAAGTTAGCCAAGTAGTATGAACACTGTTTACGCCGTAATAACACTTCTTATATTAATTCTTTGGAGATACATCTAAAGGCTGTAACAGAAGACAGACTAAATGTTTTACCATTTAAACAAAAATAAGTTGTCGGGAACAAAAGCAGAAGTATTTTCCTTTTTAAGAAAAATATTAAGAAAAACACTTGTCTAATGGATTATCTACAGTGCCCTGCTAGTCTATATATCGAGAAGCAGGATGATAGTCTTTCTTTGGTAGAGCAGTGTCTAGTCCAATGTATGAAAATTACCCAACACTGACATGGGTACGGCTCCTTCCAACCTTATCTGACTATGGCAATACTACCCTAATCAAACCTATAGTCCTGGAAGAACTAAACAGTGTGCTGTAGAAAGTTATTGTTCACTCCTATCCTGGACTAGATGGTATACCCTTTTTCTTAGTAAACTTCAATACCATTAGGGTGACTTCAACTACCCCTCCATTAACCGGGAAAACTACTCATGTACCAATACACTTGCCCAACGTTTCCTGGAATTAATTAATTCCAATGCCCTGGACCAGTTCGTTCTTACCCCCACTAGAGGTAGCAACATCCTTGACCTGGTCATTACTAACACAGGTGACCGTTGCTCTATACCAATAGTCAACTCCTCCCTGGTTAGATCTGACCACAAACTAATCACCCTGGAAATCCACATCCCACCCCCAGCAAAGGTAACCACCATGAAAAACTTCTCCAAAGCTAACTTTTGGCTCCTAAAAAACAGAGGTGGATAACTACACGGCACCCATGCAATTGGAGAACAGCTGCATGACCATCAAATCATACACTAATGCCCTGCACAAATGCATACACAAATGCATGGATCTTGCAATACCCAATAGAACCAAGATGCTTCCCTCCAAAAAAAGGAAGCCAATCTGGTGGTCCCCTGCCATAAACAAACTTTATAATAGAAGCAGGAAACTGATGCGAAATAAGGTGAAGTCCCAAGACTGAAAAAAGTCCTTTATCAGCCTCAACAAAAAGTTGAGATCCCTAATCAAATCTTCTAAAACTAGCTGTGAAAACAAAAATGCAGCAGATAGTAAAGACAACCACAAGGCCTTCTATAGTTATGTAAAGAATCTCCACAGCAATATCCAGATTTGCTCGGAGCTGTTGCAGAATGGCACCTCCTATACCAAGCCAACAGATATTGCTAATATACTGGCAGACAGATTCAGTGCCAACTTTACCCCTCTCTCCCCCCAAAGGACCAATCACAATACCAGTAGATTGCCACCCACCCAGTATTACTAATGCACAGGTTAAAACAGCACTGTCCAAGGCCAAGAAAACAGCTTCTATGGGACCCAACAATATCCCTGGCAGTGTTCTACATGAACTACAGAGTGAACTGGCACATCACCTGTGTGCCCTGTTCAATCACAGCCTCACCTCAAGCTTTGTCCCTAGCAAATGGCGCACTGCTACAGTCATCCCTCTCCACAAAGGAGGAGTGACTGCAGGCCCTGGGAACTATTGCCCCATTAGCCTGACAAATCTGATATGCAAAGCTATGGAACACATCATCATGGACCTAATAAACAAGGATATAGGGAATCTCCAAACTCTGTATCTCACACAGTTTGGTTTTGTGAAGGGTAGATCATGCTTGCTCAACCTGGTTGACTTTCATGAGTCAGTCACCAGAGCTGTGGATGAAGGCAAGGTGGTTCATACAGCCTACCTTGATCTGGCCAAGGCCTTTGATACCATTCCCCACTCAGGAATCATAGAAAAACTCATTAAGCTAGGCATCAGCCCATATATCACTAGGTGGGTTGCAAACTGGCTCACAGATAGAACCCATAGTGTGAAAGTAGCTGACTCCAAGTCAGACTGCCTACCAGTCAAGAGTGGAGTCCCACAGGGTTTGGTCCTGGGTCCTCTCCTGTTTGGTATCTACTTCTCTGAAGTCCAGGACAACATGAATGGACTCTGGCTGACAAAGTTTGCAAATGATTGCAAGCTGGGAGCCATAATTAACTTCCAAAGTGATGTTGACATCCTACAGAAAGGCCGCACTAAGACCAACGACTGGTGTCAGAACTATGGCCTTAAGCTCAATGCCAAAAAATGTGTCATCATCCCCTTTGGGAAAAAACTGGTTCCCTTGAATTACCACATCTATGGTAGTCCACTGAACACAGAAGGCATCATAAGAGATCTGGGAACACATGCTGACAACAACCTCTCTTTTGACCACCACATTGCCACTGTGGTCAGAAAGTCCTTCTATGTGGCACATCTCATTACTAAGGGTTTTGCATCCAGGAAGAAAGGGGTCATTGTCTCTCTCTACTCTTCCCTCATTAGGCCGGTCATTGAGTACAGTGCCCCATTTGGCATGTACTTCACTAGACACCTGCAACAACTGGAGAGGCTCTAAAAGTACCTCACAAAGAGGATCCTAGGCCTTAAACACTTGTCCTATATGGACAGACTCAAAAAACTCCAACTATTCTCAGTCTCATATTGCCTACTTAGAGGCAATCTCTGCTTGACTTACAAAGCCATGTCTGAGCCAGCACTGTTAGAAATGCTACATCTAAAGAAATCCCAATCCCTCTGCACTACACCCTCCAGAGACCTCAACCTCATTACCACAATCAACAGAACAAGCTGGAGGGACAGGTTCATAACCCAGAGACTGCCCATGCTATGGAATAGACTTCCCATACATGTCAAGTGGAGCACCTCACTGCCCTCTTCAAGAGAAACCTTGATGAGTGGATGTGTAATAGAAAATTCACCCCGGGGAATCACTCCAGTGGCTCTACTTGACAGAGGCACTGGGAACTAAGGTCGGGTGGCATGATGCCAGGGTAATCCTATGGGCTAGGCTTGCAAAGGCTCCAGGGCCATTAGCCTAGTAAATTTATGAGCCTATTATTTCAGGAAAAAAATTATTTTCAAGTGCTTAATGAATAGTTAGAGTTTGGTATTAATCACACTACTGTCAGTGAAAATAATTTGAAAATCATTTGTAAAAAAGTAGCTAGAATGTTGATATATCACAGGCTGTTTGATGTTATTAATATAGATTATAGCATATTTCTGGCTAAATTCTTAACATACATTTAACCAAAGTTACTGTGAATTATTTTTCATCGGGGGTGGGATTTGGAGTACAGGGACAGACTATTACAGATGTCTTATTATGAGACATAATTTCTAGTATTTGACACATAATGGACTTTTACTATCATGTGATATATTAAAAGTTTTTGACACAGTAGTGAGTTCTAGTTTATGAGACAATCTGAATGGTTATAACACCCATAGTTCCATTATGTCTGTCTTGTAAAGTAGTTATAGAAATTATTGTGTCAGAGCGTAAGTTAACAGACATTTGGCATGGAAAATTCTAGTCTATAGGGGAGTTAAGCAAGGATGCCCCTTCAGTGGCCTGTCATTTTGTTTACTTATGACTGCCATTCTTGAGTGATCTGGTCATTATTTAAGCTGTCTTGTGAATATAATACCGAAGGTACCCTTAACATTATTTTTTATGCTGATGATTTAAACATTATTTCTATTAATGAAGTAAATGTACTATCATTCTTTCAAGATGTAGAATGTACATTGAATAGAGCAGAATTACGCCACAATACAGCAAAACGTAAAGGGTTTGGAACCTGACTGAATGCTATTATTTATTTATTATTTATTTTATATTTGTTTACTGGGAAAGTCCAACTGGACAAAAATCCTTTTACAGTAGAGGCCTAGGGAGAAAAGCTTCACATTTGACACAGAGACATGAAAATATTTTCTTGTACAGCATAACATACAGAGGAGTATATAAATTACATATAAAACATAGCTAAACATGGATATATACAGAGAAGAACAAGACAATGCTTAACATATTCGATAAGAAAATGACTTAGCCAAGGCCTTTGACATGATTCCCCTCTCAGGCATCATTGAAAAGCTAACACAACTTAGCGTGAATCCTCATCTCATCAGGTGGGTGGCCAACTGGCTCACTGACAGGATCCTCAAAGTCAAAACAGGCACCAACACCTCTGATAGCAGACCTGTCACTAGGGATCTGTCCTGGGACTCCTACTGTTTGCCTTCGATTTCTCAGAGGTCCAGGCAAAGACAAAAGGCCTGTGGCTGACAAAGTTTGCAGACGACTGTAAGTTGGGTGCTGTCATTGACTCCCCAAATGATAACATACTGCAAGAGGGTCTCACAGCAACTAATGACCGGTGCCAAAGTCATGGCCTCAAGCTAAATGCAGAAAAATGTATCATCATACCATTCGGCAAAAACATGACCCCTATTGATTACCACATCAACAGCAACTCCCTAAGCACACAACCTGTGGTGAGAGACCTGGGGACTCAGGTTGATAACCTCAAATTTGACCATCATGTAGCAGAAGTGGTCAGAAAAGCCTTTTACTTGGTTCATCTCATAAGTAAAGGGATTGCTTCCAGAAAAATGAGGTTATTATCTGTATACTCTATATACTCCACCCTCATTAGACCAATAATTGAGTATAACACCTCATTTGGGATGTACCTTTCCAAACATCTGCACCAACTGGAAAGGCCACTGAAATACCTCACAAAAAGAATCCATGCCCTCCAACACCTTTCCTATGCAGACAGGCCAAATCACTATCACTTAACTCGGTATCATACAGATTGCTCAGGGGTGATCTGTGTCTTGCCTACAAGGCAATCTCAGACCCTACCCTACTAGAGATGCTCCATATCCATAAGTCTAACTCCTCACACACTACCTGCTCAAAAGGCTTGAATCTAATATGTAACATCAGCAAAACCTGCTGTCTCCCAGCGTCTGCTCTGTCTCTGGAATAGACTTCCCATACATGTCAAACAAAGCAACTCACTGACCCTCTTCAAGTGCAACTTTGATGAGTGGATGGAAAACCACAAATCTTTCCCAGGGGTTCCACCCGAGTCCCTCACTGACAAGGGTGACAGGTGCTGACTGAGGTTTCTTTTTGGGGATAAACTCTTGTCTAGGTTTGGAAGGGTCCCAGGGCTATTAGCCTAGTAGTCTTCTATGATCCTATGAACATATTTGATAAATGAACAAAGAAAGGTCATTGGTTAACAGGTTTCATGAAATACAATAAGTGGTTCCATTCGTGTTTACATACATATCTTACATTATCATATGTCATTTCTCTATCTGACAATGCCTGTTGTAGAGATGTTATCATAGAAGCCTGGTAGTGGAACATTTTATTATGATATTAAGACGTGGTTTTACATTATTCTTTCTTTTTGAGTCTAAGAGTACACTACAAAGTGTATGTAGGATGGTTTACTATTATTTAATTGAAACAGACACATTCGAATGATCATATCATCAACCGACATCTGCGAAAACACACAATGCTGAACACCAGAATTGCCAAAATACATCTCGAATGCGACCTAAGGACGAGCTTTAACATGGGTCGAGATAGCGGTGAGATTTGTATTTCGGCAATATCGGAGTTTGACATTGCCAACATTCGAGGTTCGGGTTTCACATGAATTGGATTCAACCGAGTCGACTTCAATTAAATGATAGTAAACCATGTAGGATAGTGTCCAGTAAAATGACCAGTTGTGACCTGCATATTACATAGAGTGCACTGATATTTTGGAAGTAGAGGAGATGTTGTTTAAATTTGATTAACAGTTATAACTTTAGACATAATGCCTATTTCTTAGCTGTTAGAGTAGAAAAGAAATTAGGTTTGAGTGGTAAATATTGAGTATCTAGTCCTGGTGTTTTTGAGATTAGAGCTGTTAGGGATTTTGAGAAGAATGAGGAGAGCTAAGAGGAGGCAATTATATAACAACCAGGGATTTAGTTAATGAGGACGGGAAGGGCTAGCTGAACTGGTAGGAATGGGTGAGGACTGTTAGGAAGTAGGAGATGGGCTAGACAAGAAACTACCTATCCTACAATAGTGCAGGAGCAACGCCTATTTTTAGAAAAGTGAATTTTAAGTGTCTTTTTGAAGTAGATGTAGCTGGTAGAAGATATTTCTACTGGCAAAGTATTCCAAATTTTAGCTATACAGTATGAAAAGTGGGAATCACCTGCAGCATTGTTGGCCTTGGTAATGGTTATCAGAGATTTGTTACTAGAGTGAAGGATGTGGTTGCTGCAGTAGTGATGTTTTAGGTCTTTAAGAGCAGTTTTTCTCTGGTTGGTGTAAGATTTTATGGTCCATGATAAGTTGATTATAAAGTAACAGTTGTGGATGAGTTGAGTTAGTTGCTTGAGTGCAATGCAGTCGATGAAATGAAGGTGGAATCAGTTACAAATTTAGCAATTTTGTTGTAACAAGAGATTAATTTTGCTAAGTCTGATTTCCTAAGGTCAATGAGTATTGGTGCAGCGTAAAGGAGAGTTGAGACACGATGAGATCTTGCAATTGTGGTTTTTGAGCTGTTAGTAAGATATTGACTATTTCTGTAAAGTATGCCAAGTTGTGTTTGTACTTTCTTTATGGTTAGGGCTATATGGATATTAAATGTCATGCAACTGTCAAGCTCTATACCCAATAGCTTAGTATGAGCTACGGGTGAGGCAATGGTTTTATTGCTGGACAGAATATTAAATGAAGGGGAGGGGACTGTAGATCTACTGGGTTGAAACGGCATGAGCTTGGTTTTGGTATTTTAATTGTTTTCTAACTTCTTGTGTAACCTTTTGTATGTTTGACTATGTAGAGCTTTTCTCCCCTGGCCTCCGCTGAAAATGGACATGTATCCAGTCGGACTATCCCGGTAAACAAATGTAAAATAAACAAATGTAAAATAAAAATAAATAAAAAATTGCTAGGGTTCAGAATAAGTTTGGAATTGGTCAGCAAGGTTTATACTGCTGATACAGATTGCTGTGCTACTAATTGCAGTTGTTGTAAAAAAGAAGCTGCACATATTAGTGTGGAATCATCTGCGTACTGTACCAGAGTATCATGCAGGGTTGACGTGTGGAGATTATTAGTAAGTAATATGAAAAGTAAGGGACCAAGAATTGAGCCTTGAGGAACTGCTAGTGTGACAGGTATAAGAGGAGAGAGATGTTGTTGACATTGTAGTGCTTGCTGGCACCCAGTTAAATAATCTTTGAACCAAGCAGGAGTAGCCTGACTGAGATTCAGTTTGGTAAGTACATGTAGGAGTTTATTATGTGAGACCATATCAAAGGCTTTTGATAGGTCAAGAAAGATGTAGGCGACAAGTTTGCTCTTATTTCTGTGGTGATTAACTGTATCTGTGAAGGTCATTAGAGCAGAGATAATATTGTGGAAGTGTCAGAATCCATGTTAAGTGTTGGATAGCAGTTTGTTAGTAAGTAGGAAGTCTATAATTTCAGTATGTAGAATGGTTAATAAGGATGGATACAGGGACGGAGTTGTAATCAACGCCGATTCTAAGATATTCCACTGACAGCTTATCAGCTGCCAGGGTTGTTGGCTTCAGTTTTTTTTGTAGTTTTTTTATTATGTCAGTAGAGACAGATTGTAAGAAAAATGAGGTTTTTAGCTGATACAGAAGTAGTGGGAGTAGAGGTGGAGCTACACCTGTTAGAGAGGGCTAAAAGTGTCTCAGTGAAATGTTTATTAAATTGGGTGGGTATGCTGAGTTATTAGTAGTAGATGGGGAGTGTGTGCTGGCATTACCTGGTTGAAAGTTGTTAATGGTGGACCAAAATGTTGTGGGTTATTAGTGTTTCATTTGAATGTTATAATAGTAGTTTCTTTTGTCTGTTGTTTGATTAGACTCATTGCCGTATTTCTGAGCTCTTCATATACCTGTTTATCAGCTTGAGCTCTAGTATTGTGCCATTGTTCCCAAGCCCTATCTCTCCTTGTTAAGAGTGCCCTGGTTTCTTTTGTTAGCCATGGGGCATAGTTTGATTTTATTCTTATATTTCTGGCAGGAGCTAGTACATTTAAGATATTAAAGAAGGTATTATTAAAATATTTTGCAGCATCCTCTAGGGGGAGATGTTTAAGTGGTACCCAATTACAACATTTAAGGGTGTCTGTGAAGTCTTGTGGGTTGAATTTTCTTTCATTTCATGTAACATGTCAGGTAGTATGTTTTGATGGGGGTATATGATGCCTGATTAGCTAGGTTGGGAGATCTTCACTAAGGCTATCTGAAAGACAGCCAGAGTGAAAGGAAAGATCAAGGCTATTTGTTAATATCCAGTCAAGTATGGAGTGTCTGTTTGATGATTTGTCGATCCTAGAGGGAACTTGAACAGTTTGTGTAAAGTTATGGAGGGTGATGTAGTTGGTTAGGTTTTGGGATTTACAGATGTTCTAGTTAATATTGGTCACCCATGAGTATTGTTTCCTAGGGCAGTACTTTGAGCACCAGTCCAATATGGTTTCTAATGCAGAGAGGTTATTACCAGGGGGTATTTAGTTTCCTATGATATTTATATGTTTTTTTAGAGTTAATCTTTAGTTTTGCAAAAATCTGTTCCACATTGTAAAAGTCTGGGGGAAGTTTGTTTTATGGAATCTAGAGATAGTATGTTATTTTTGAATAGCATGGCTGTTCCTTCCTCCCTTTTGCCTTTTTGGTCTTGTTGTAGTATGTGATATTCAGAGGCCAGAATTTCATTGTTATCTATATAAGATTTTAGCCAGGTTTCAGTAAGTAGTACAATGTCTGGTGAATATATATATATATATATATATATATATATATATATATATATATATATATATATATATAAATATATCTATCTATATATATATAGAGAGAGAGAGAGTGGCATGTAGTTCCTGGATATTACTGATGACATTTCTGATGTTGATGTTTAGTAGTAAGAGCTCTGTTACTTTTCTTGGGAGGTTTAGTATGCTCTGGGATTGGTTGTGGGGGTTGGAGAGGTATTTTGTCTTAATTAGTATTTGGGCTTGGGTTTTAAGTGGATGTCTCCACTAAGAATAAATTTAGTTGCTATGTTAATTATGTTTTTAGGGATTTTTACTATGTACCTATCATATTTCAGGGAGATGTGAGAGGAATTGTGGTGTGGGAGTAGAGTGTAGGGGAACTGATGTGTGGTGGCACTGTTAAAGATTGAAGGGGATATGAGAAAGCTGTTATGTTTTGTTAGTTGTGGATCAGAGAATGGAATCATTGAGTAGATATAATTATTTAGGTGGTAGTGGAACAATGTTAAGGTAGTTATTGACAAGATTAATAGTGCAGTGATATATAAGGATAACATCATGTTACAGTGGAAATAGAAGTGTATGTTGGTCTAGTGTTTAGTGTGTTAACATTGGGATTTTGAATTTAAGAAATTATTTAATTGATTAGATAACTGCTGTGGTGTTAGAAGATGGGGTTTCTTAGTTGAGGAGTGTTGTAATTTAAAAGTGTTTATTTTGTTTGATTGGCTAAGGTGGATTGTGGATGTGGCTTATTAAAATAAATGGAGGAGTAGTGGGGGGTGGGTGAAAAATGGGGTAGGGTAGGAGAGCAGAGTGAGCCCAAATGTTTCGAGGGCCAACAGAGTGGGCTATACATGGTTTGAATAATATCTGTAAGATACTATGGTGAAAGAAAAAGAAAACCCATCAGAGAAGGTGGGATACTACAAATGTTATGTGAAAAGCTAATCTATGAGTTTGGAGTTCAGTTAAAGATCCAAAAGTATGACAGTAAGTTTAACTAGAAACCTATAGGGGCTTTGTAAGTTATAACATTACAGCAAATGAGTACAAGGTAAGATAGAAAACATGGTTACTTAATACCATGACAGTTTGATAGAAGTAATATGTGAGAGGTCAGAGGGAAACAACTCTGAATGGGAGGCTAAGTCATGTGTAGCATTGGGTAATAAGCAGTAGATACAAGGAAAGTAAAAAAGCCACATCTGAAGGTATGAGGTCCTAAAATAGCACCCTATATGCCCATTCTTGAACTAGTTATTGCAATAAGTAGGGTACTATGATATTTTGCTATTGAAAGGAACATTCAAATATAACAGTTCTAGTTAGGAAAATGTACAGCTTGGTGATGTTATTCGACCATAAGTATAGACAGGTTTCAGAACTTGCTTTGGGTAAGTAATATGCACGGCTGAATTGATTTAGCATTTACTTGGTGATGTTCGACCATGAGTATAGACAGGTTTCAGGACTTGCTTTGGGTAAGCAATATGCCCAGCTGAATTGATTTAGTAGGATTAGGGCTGATGAGCCTTCTGTAAAGAGGGCCTAAGTCAACTCGGTGGTGGTGTTGCCCATCTGCAAGTATAGGTAGGTTTCAGGATTTGTTTTGGGTAAGTAATTTGCACCGCAGAATTCAGTTGGCAGGATTAGGGCTGGTGAGTGTTCTACGAAAAAGGTCTAAGCCATGGGAGCCATAGCATTCCAGAGAACGGGCAACAGGAAGGTGAACAGACAGGCAGGGAGGCAGAATTTTATATTTGTACAACACTTGAAACTACTAGTTTAGATTATCTGTAACTATTACAGTTCCTGCATCTGGATCCATTGAGTTAGACTAACCATTCTTCATTATTTTTAGTGGCTAGGTACAAACCACATTAGCCTACTGGATAAAGCTAGTTAGTTGAATTTGTCAGTGTTACCTATATCTCTTTCTTGATCCTAAATAGTCTGTCACTTTTACATTGCTTTTTTTGCAGTAGCAGCGTCTACAATAGTCACAGCTCACTCTTTTATCCTTTGGCCATATCCTAGTTTATCACCTTTTTATAGCCCAATGAGTTATTTTCTTCTTAACCTGTTCTACACCCCTTCATCATTACTGACCAGTATGGAATCTCAGTCAACTCTTCCTCTTTCTTTAGCCAGCCTGATAGTACAAGGTATTCTGCAGAAGTGTAGTGACTTCCTCAAGCTGAATGAAAACTCTTTATTGTTACCCCACAGTGATTCAGGATGTAAGAGGTGTAGGTATTTACTTAACTTGGAGGCTACCTTCTTACCTCAGAATACATTAAGTAAGTGCAACAGCACAGAGCACTTTCAATAAACTAACTTACGATGAAGTTAACAGTGCCTAAGTCTCCCTGGCTAAAGAATAAGAAACTTCATATATTAGTACACGCAGCAGGAAGTCCACCTTCACCCTTCACATTATGAATTGATCGGATACATACCTGTAAGAGTCACAAGGCTGCAGATTCCAAGCCTTGATGGCTCATTATAATCATTATAATGCATCAAACCATGGCAATGTTTTAGTAATAGGTGACTCCATTGTAAGGCATAAAGACATCACACTTACCAGACTGGATAGCAATAGGGTGACAGTTAGTTGTCTTTCTTGAGCTAGACTCCAGAGTATAACAAGAGATCTTACAGTCAGTCATCCATCCTGACAAATATGATTATGGCCTGATAGTGGTCCACGTGGGAATGAATGACCTTAGACACTCTACCCAAGGGGACACCCAGAAGAAGATGATTCAGTTTGCTATGCATTTGTTTGATGTAGGAAAGACACTGGTCTTGAGTGGTACTCTGGCATCACCCAGAATGATGCTGAGATTCAAAGACAAGATAATTGGCTTTAAATAATTTGCTATATAGTTGGTGTCATTCTAGAGAGAATCCAGTAAGTGTCAGCTTGGGATGACATGACTAACCAGCCTTCCTGCTTTGCGACAGATGGCCTGCACCTCTGTTGTGAAGGCTTTTTGCATTATGTCAAAAGCCTTTGCAGCCCCCATAGTGCCTTTTTTAGGCAGAGTCCACCTGATGGACATTACGAACTAGTAAATTCTAATTTGAAACACATTAATACAACTCTTCTCAGTGCCAGAGGTCATAACAGAAAATGTCTGAACTTGAGGCTCTCCTGCAACTTGAGCGCATTTATATATGTATGAAAGAATAGTATTATTCTGTTTTATTCACCGTTTTTTCAAACTACTGCTAGCATGATTATTAGCTTGAATAAAAAGCTGCAAATATGATATGACATATAAAGGGTTAATGTGCAATAGTGTAAAATGCTGAGAAATTAGAAAAACAGTAAGTGTGCTGGCAAGCATATATAGCTTAGTTAGACTTTGGCATCCATGTAAAAAAAAATGTTATCAAGAAATAAAGTTTGTAAAATAGCTACGTAGATGGCAGCTGAAAGTACATCGAAGTAACTTCAAGGAAATAAAGGAATGTAACATCAAGTTTCAGATAGTGTTGGAACACCATGTTTCAGATAATGCAAGACTGAGTTTCCATGGATCATCAAACTACAAAGAACCCCAAGGACAAGGAAACAAAGGAAAAACTGTTATACAAAGAAAGAACTGTTTTACATCAGACTCTGGAAAAATACCATATCTTCTGGTATAAATGTAACTATACTTAAACAGACTTTGGGAATTTGCTATAGACAGCTGAAAGCATATGTGTTGCGTGATTGTAGAACCAAAAGTCAAATGTAACAAGAAATGCCACTTCATAGCTAGCTATAGAACATCATCTATGGCTCTTTCTGAGCAAGATAGCTATTTTAAAACATTCACAAAGGATTTACAAAAGAGACGAACCAGCCACGAGATAAATCCAATAAGTAAAGTTTATTCCAATACAGCTTGTAAGAAAATTAACGTTCTTCTAAAACCACACAATGCATTTTCATCCCAATAATTAGGACTTCATCAGATACACATTTCACAATCTAATTTGCCTTATATACCAATTTGTTTAATAATTAACCTATAAAAACAGACTCCATTTATTCGAACTACCAAATCCTGTTCCTATATCACTCATGAATATTCATTAATGTAATGAATATTAAACATCAATTTCTTAAAAACATTTTATTTAATTAAACTTCTTTAAAAGTTGATAGTATGTGGATTATAGAAGAATAAAAACATTTAATCTGTTAAACAATGTTTGAGAAAAAATGAAAATAAAATAAAATAAAATGTGAGTAATTGCGTGTTATTATCACGTACTAATGTTAATGTACTGAATATATAAAACTCCCGCTAGTGTACGAAGCTGGCAATTACCTCAATCCAATACTTAGTTCTTCCCTAAAATATGTATGTATAAAATGATCTATCTATATAAACACTTAATAATGCTTAATGATAACCTGATACTGGTGATGTCACAAAATTTACCTAGCAACAATATAATATATATATATGTATGTAAATAAATATGTGTAAATATAAAAATATAAATATATAAAAATATATAAATATGTATAAATATATATGTATAAATTATATAAATAAATATAAATAATTATATATAAATTACCCTTCTCTTATGATTTCGAACCTTATTATACTTTAACTTTAATAAGGTTCCAATGGAAATGGTTTCATTTAAACCAGGTTTCCTGCTAGCGTCAAGAAAAACCTGCCACCACAATTCCCTACTTTCCAATCTTTCTTCCCATGGACCCCCTCTAAAATCTGGTTTTACTTGTTCTAAGACAAAAAATAAATATTCAGCTCCTACACAACATTTAGAGTGTTTATAAAGTGCGTTTGTGTCCTTAGCCTTACTAATTTCATATAAATGTTCGTAAATACGCCTTCTAAAAACCCTCTCAGTCATTGCCGACATAAAATGCCTGGCAATACTGGCAAATGGAAATATAAACCACTCCTTGCATATTACAATTAAATGTATCCTTATTTTTTATATTTTTGTTTCTACTTTCTATAAATATCTCGTTTGTTCAAAACATAAGGACATTGGGAGCATTTTCCACATTTAAATGTACCTATTCTAGTATTAACCTTTTTTCTGTGAAAACTTATCCCTTCTAATTTACTTCTAATGTTTGGTGGATTCCTAAATGTTATGTGGGGTTCCATCTTTTTAATTTCTTCCAAATCAGATAGGGATAAAAATTTCTCCCACTCTTTCTTAAATATACCTTTTATATTTTTGTTGAAAGTGTTGAATTCAACCACTAATCTTTTTTTGTATACTTCTTCCATCTCACCAATATTACTATTAGAACCACCAATGTTTTCACTGCCCACTTGACCCTTTATAGGTTGAAATTTGGTTAACCTCCCAAACTCTACTTCCTTTTTAATCCCAGTAACAAATTATTTAGGGTAACCTCTCTCTAAGAACATGTTTTCTAACTTGTTACATTCTTCGATAAAGTCCAACTCTCCACTCGCCATCCTGGAACCTCTCACAAACTGCCCTTTTACAATGTTTTTCTTACAATGTGGAGGATGAAAACTGTCATAGTGGAGATAAGAGTTACAATATGTAGTCTTTCTGTATACCCTCATTTCAATATGTAGTCTTTCTGTATACCCTCATTTCAAACTGATTATTTCCCTTTAATATTTCCACATCTAAGTAGTTAATAAATTCCGTATTAATAACATATGTAAAACTCAAGAAATTAGTAGTGGAGCTGATATAGTTCATAAATTCTAAAAACTTTTCTTTTCCCCCCAATCCAAAATATAATAATGTCTTCAAGAAATCTGTGATAAAGTATCCAAAATTGTTTATAAATGGAGTGCAATACGTATTTCTCCTCCCACTTAGAAAGTACTATATTAGCAAAAGTGGGAGCACATGCAGCTCCCATGGATACTCCTGATTTTTGCTGATAATATTCCCCATTGAAGGTTAGGAAATTATTCTTAAGTATGACATCCATTAATGTCACTGTTGTAATTTTCTCTTCATGTGTCATTTTTTCGTCAGAAAATACCATGTCTTCAAAATATTCCATCCCTTCTTTGTGGGGAATACTGGTGAATAAATCTATAATATCAATTGCAACAAATATTATTTCTTTCTTCTCCCATGAATCCCATGAATCTCTTAAAATAACCTTGTTATTGACCCATATATGTTTCGCCTTATAATCCACATATTTAGCAAGAGGTGCTGTTTTTGCACCCTCAGCTGTAACGATGGGTCTAAAGGGAGGGTCGATCTGGTTTTTATGAATTTTGGGTATCCCAAAAATTGTGGGTACCCTTGGTTTCCTCACTTCCAAAAACTTATGTGTCTTATTGTCAATCACTTTCTCTATAACTAAATCTTCCAATAATATATCTATTTTCTTATATGCTACTAACATTTCATTCCTTGAAACAACTGAATATTTATTTTCGTCGTTCAATATGTCATACATTTTTGCTTCATATGCAGTCTTTTCCATGATAACGATTCCCCCTCCCTTATCTGGTTTCATTATCCTTAACATTGGGTTTCTTTGTAATTCTTCCAATAACTTAAATTCACTCTCTTTCAAATTATTTTTGTTTTTATACTTCTTTTTACCATTGACTTTTCCTCCTTTCCTCCTTCTTTCCTGATTTCTTTTTCTAAGACATTTTCAAAATTTTTTAACTGTGGAATCAAAGGGGGGTTGTATATAGAACTTCTAGCAAGTTGAACAGAACCAGTATTATTTCTATTAAAACCAGCCCTAGATGCTAATACAGATAAATTGATTTTTCTCATAAATAATTTAATATCTAAAATAGTGTTCGTGACATCACCGTTTTTCACTGGGTTATTCTTCAAACCCTTACTTAAAAGACTAAAATATGTTTTGTCTAAAACTATATCACTGAAATTATATATCGTAAAACCACCATATGTACTTTTGATGTTGTTTTCTACAATGATCTCATGTTCAATTTCCTCAAAACTTGATCCAGGGAATGGGGTATCTATTAATAAAATCTCCCCCTCCCCCTTCTCCCCCCCCTTTGGAAAATTTCCCCTCCTATTCCAAGATTGTTGTTCATATTCAGTTCTTTGTAAAGGTGGAAATTCCTCTTCGTAATCTTTTTCATTTATTACTAGTTCAGTGTTCTTTTTATTATTAAAATAAAACTTATTTCTATCGTAAAAGTATGCAGGTTTCGGATAACTAGTGTTGTCAGCATATTCCTTAAGATCTCTATTTAACTTCCCAATCTTCTGCTGTAAAGTAACTTCACACTTTAAATCAACATCTTTTCTTATATTGAAGTATTTCTCCCTTTCCTCAGAAATGCCAAAAATGACATCATTTTTAATACATAAATCAAGTTCATTAATTTCTTTGTTAAGCATAATTTGTTTTCTATTGTTTTCTTCTATAATTAATTGTATAATATCTAATCCACATCTATTAAACACTTTTATCAAACTTTGATGAAATGTAGACCCTATTTGAACATTGTTAGGGTATTTATGTACCCTTAGTCCCTTAGGGACTATTTCTTTAACTAAACATTCGTGTAAATACCCATTTTCAATGGTAAGCGTTCTATGCTGTAACATTAATTTATACATTTTATCTAATTTCATAGCGTATGGTTCACCATCTGAACCTTTATTATAGCCATTATTATTGTCCAAATTAAAGTGGTATTCTTTTTTCAACCACTCGTTAATTGCTGTATGGTTCGGTTTGACAGTACCTTGTGTTTTTTGTATTTTGGGTCGGGCCCCTCTGTCAGGTGAAACGCCATTTTCCGTATTGTTTACTCCTGTGTCGAAGTTCAGAGCTCTCGGTGTCCTCCTAGGATCAATTTAATTTATAGATTTAATTATTAAACAAATTGGTATATAAGGCAAATTAGATTGTTAAATGTGTATCTGATGAAGTCCTAATTATAGGGACGAAAACGCATTGTGTGGTTTTAGAAGAGCGTTAATTTTCTTACAAGCTGTATTGGAATAAACTTTACTTATTGGATTTATCTCGTGGCTGGTTTGTCTCTTTTGCAACTCCTTTTTGGATTATTGGTTTTCGTTTGAGTTGCTACACTTATTTTATTTGGTTATTTTAAAACATTAGCGGAAATTCACATTAAAACCAAGACCTTTCTACTGGGGTACTTAAAGTATCCATTAACAAACTGGCTGACTTACACTGCCAGTCTTTGACACTGATGTTACAAATGGAACTCTCTTCTAGAGATTGTTAACCATCCTTCTAGCGGCCTAAATATTACCATTCATTACATATCTCCATATGTGTCAAGATGTCTTGTTAAATCAGAACATAATTTAGTGATAGTTTCTTTTAAAATGGGTGGTACTTCTCATGTAAATAGCACTGGATTTAGGGATTTCTCAAAAGCAAATCTTCAGTTACTTGATGACTTAAGTAAACTCTACTGCAATCCTCCTCTGAAGTATCCCACTGCTATTGCTGCTACATGTATGCCTCTGACTTGCACACCCACTTAAACAGCTGTGTTAAGAAGGCAGTCCCTATTAACAACAACTATAATGAGAATCTTAACAACAACCTCTGTGGCGGAATATCCTGTATAACTAAATTATATAACAAGAGAAACCAGCTGCTTAATGCTCATAAATTGTCTTATTCTGCCCACCATAAGAACACAATTATACAAACTAACAAAGAACTTAACGTAACCATTAGGAAGTTCAAAGCTGACTGTAATCTTAAAATAGTTACTAAAACAAAAAGCAACTACAAATCTTTCTGTAAATATGTCAGGAAGTTAAGAACTAATAACCAACAATGTGTGGAGCTATTCTAACATAATACTGCACTGCCTGACCCAAATGAAATATCTTATATCTTAGCTAAAAAAATATAGTGCAAGTTTTACTCCATCCACATTTTTATTTACCTCACAGGTTACACAATCACACACACCCTGACTTGAATTAGCCCCTTTAATTACTATAGGCTAGAGCTTTTCCAGTTCTAGTATGTGTCATTATGGTTACTTCATCCATGGGCCCTGACAACATACCAGGTTGCCTGATTATCAGAGCAAAATGTGGACTTTCTGAACCCCTAATTTATCTCATTAATCTAACCCTCCACCCTGGTTACATTCCTGAAGTCTGGAAAACAACCATTGTAATGCCATTACACAAGCATGGCCCAGCCTTGGACTGTAGTAATTATAGATCCATTAATCTCACTAGCCTTATATATATATATAAACCGTTGACCCTTATAAATCTGGCTTTGGTAAAGGAAGATTCTGCCTCTTTAAACACATTAATTTATTTGAAAAATGTATTGAAACAGTGACTAGCACTTATGCAGTGTATACAACATATCTAGACATGGCCAAGGCCTCTGTGAGTATTCCCCATGAAGGCATTATTGATAAACTTGGAAATCAGAATATACATTCTTATCTTCTACAGTGGATAGCTATGTGGTTATCTGACAGAAGGCATGTGTTTAAAGTCATTTCCACTTCTGAAAGCAGAACAGTTACTGCAGTGGTCAGTGTACTGGATTTTCTCTTATTTGGCATATATTTCTTAGACCTTCAGGCCAGCTCTTCTGACTAATGGTTAATTAGGTTTGCAGATGACTGCAAACTGGATATTGTTATTTGGTCTTCCACTAACTTATAATTACAACACCAATATTTTTCTCTTTACAAAACAGTCTTTATTCTCCTTTAGTTACATTTTATCAGAGACATTAATGAATATAATGCACCTTTTGTTATGTATTTTTCTAAATATATCAGACAACTTAAGGGACATCAGAGATTCTTAACTAAAAGGTCAGTGGTCTCAAAAATCTTCATTATCAGGAGAGACTGGCAGCCCATCCTAGATGGTGATCTGTGTCCCTCCTTTCATGACACAAAAGATCAAACCCTATTTGACCACCTATTCTTTTACTCAATTAAAGGACCTAAAGCTTCATTAACAGGTAAGTAACATATGGTGGCAGGTTAGACTCATATCCCAATTTATTTTTCACCCCTGGAACAAACTTCTAGTGCTTGTTAAGCAGAGTAGCACTCCTGCAAACTTCAAGGTAAACCTGGATAACTGGATGGGTAGCTTCAAATTCACTCCTGATTTATCTAGTCTTACTCTCCTTGAGGCTAGACATAGCTCTTTAATAGAGATTTTTTGCTAGGCTTGTAATTGTCTGCAGACTGATTTCCTACTATTCACCTTTGAACCTATGAACCTCTTCAATTTTTTTTTCTAATGTCTCCTTTCACACAGATGACATACAGATATATAGGTATATTATATGGAAATGAGACAATCTACTTACAGTTATGGCATGAGTTATTAAATATGGCCATACTATTGTTCGAAAGCATTTTTCTTGTCCTACCAGAGGAAAGTTGTACTTGTTACATTCTGTTATTCTCGGCAAACTAGGTTATATGGATGATGTATTTCCCTTTCCTAGGCATTGTATTTATTTATTTATGTATTTATTTATTTATTTTTAATTGGGGTGTAGAATACATCTCTTGAAAAGGTATATAATGTATTGCAAACCAACCGTTGGTGGATTAGATATATGTAGCCATATTACATTTCTTGCATCACTGCATTTTTTTGGGGAGGGTGTGGAAACTCACTCAAAGAAGCTTATATAATAGGGAGGCTACTATTGTTCAAAATGTCTTGAATGGAAAATCTTTCCAGAATGTTTTACCACATAGAAAATTGTGATATGAGTTCATAATGGGCAGTTTTCGTTATATTAGACCATGGGCATCTCATACTACAATAAATTGCAGAGTATCAGCTTAGATTTGGTGGACTATATGAAAGACTGGTCTTTCCATGGAGAATAATCCTAGCTAGCAGTTAATGGTTTAATGAAGTATAAAAGTAAACAACATAGCATTTTGTCATTTATGTCATTGTGAAGAAACTATGGGCCGTGCTCTTTTTTTTTTAAGGATACAGCAGTTTTGGAATATTGTTATAATTACCCTGGAAGCAGTCTGACGTTTAGTCAGTGTAACACAAATATTAATGTGTGGTACATATCCTAACTTGTGAAAAGCAACAGGGGAGGCTATGATAAAATGATTGCCAGTGCAGATTGGATACATTGGATTACCAGATCATAGGATCATAGGAGGTTACAAGGTTAATGGCCCTGGGGCTGTTACAAGCCTAGCCAAGGGTTTGTCCCCAAAAAGAAACCTCAGTTAGCACCTGTCACCCCTGTCAATGAGGGAGACAGGTGGAACCCCTGGGACAAATTTGTGGTTTCCAATCCACTCATCAATGTTGCAGTTGAAGAGGATCAGTGAGGTGCTTTGTTTGACATTTATGGAAAGTCTATTCCAGAGAAGGGGCAGCCTCTGGGAGACAAACCTGTCTCTCCAACAGGTTGTGTTGATGTTGCATATAACATTCAGTCCTTTCAAGCGGGTAATGCATGAGGTGCTAGACTTATGGATATGGAGCATCTCTAGTAGGGCAGGGTCTGAGATGACCTTGTAGGCGAGACACAGTTCATCCCTGAGCAATCTGTATGATACCAAATAGAGTGATAGTGATCTGAGCCTGTCTGCATAGGAGAGGTGTTGGAGGCCATGGATTTTCTTTGTGAGGTATTTCAGTGGTCTTTCCAGTTGGTGCAGATGTTTGGAGAGCTACATACCAAATGGGGGGGGGGTTATACTCAATTATTGGTCTAATGAAGGAAGAGTATAGACAGGTAATAACCTCATTTTTTTTAGATGCAATCCCTTTACTTATGTGATGAACCAAGTAAAAGGCTTTTCCGACCACTGCTGCTACATGATGGTCAAATATGAGGTTGTTATTAACCTGAGTGCCCAGGTCTCTCACAACAGGTTGTGTGCTTAGGGGGTTGCCGTTGATGTGGTAATCAGTAGGGGCCATGTTTTTGTTGAATGGAATGATGATAGATTTTTTTGAGTTTAGCTTGAGGTCATGACTTTGGCACCAGTCATTAGTTGCTGTGAGACCCTCTTGTAGTATGTTAACATCAACTGGGGAGTCAATGACCGCACCCAACGTACAGTCATTTGCAAACTTGGTCAGCCACAGGCTTTTTGTCTTTGCCTGGACTTCTGAGACATAGATGCCAAACAGTAGGGGTCCCAGGATAGATCTCTGGGGAACTCCACAAGTGACAGGTCTGCTATTGAAGATGGAGGCACCTATTTTGACTTTCTGGGACCTGGCATTGAGCCAGTTAGCAGCCCACCTGATGAGATAGGGATTAATGCCAAGTTCTGTTAGCTTTTTGATGATGCCCGAGTGGGGGACTGTGTCAAAGGCCTTGGCCAAGTCAAGATAAGCTGTATGTACTGACTTTCCCTCATCCAGGGCCATGGTAACAGTCTCAAAGAAGTCAACCAGGTTCAACAGGCAAGAACTGCCCTTGACAAATCTGAACTGGGTGGGCTCAAGTGCTTGGAGAGTGCCTATGTCCTTGTTTATGAGATCCATAATAATTATAATTATAATAATATGCTCCATGGCTTTACAGATCAGACTTATCAAGCTAATGGGGTGATAGTTTCCAGAGTCAGTAGTCGCACCACCTTTATGCAAGGGGAAAGCAATGGCAGTTCTTGACTCTGCTGGAATGAAGCCTGTACTTAGGCTGTGGTTGAATAGGGTGCTCAATGGCAAAGCCAGTTCTTGCTGGAGATGGTGCAGAATACAGCCTGGGATACCATCAGATCCCATGGAAGCTGTGTTCTTTACCTTGGATAAGGCCTTCAGTACTTGACTACAGAGATGTGATGTGCCGGACAAGTATCAAGGATGTTGAAAGGGCCATGGGGGATGTTTAGGCTGAGTCTATCTGCCAGCAGGTTGGCTACATCAACAGGATTGGTGTAAGTGCTACTGTTAAGTACTAATTTGGAAGACACCTGAGCTTTGCCATGGAGTTTACTGATGTAACTGAAAAAGACCTTGTGGTTTCCCTTTGTTTTAGTGGCTAGTTTCGATTTAAATTGGCTTTGTAGGCTTACACTAATGATCTAATTTGCTTGTTGAAGCTAAGGAGGGACTTTTTCCAATTTGGAATATGTTCCTTTTTACCCTTGGACAACAGTTTCTTCCTTTTGATGTAAAGCCTGTTGATAGAGGATGTTCACCAAACAGAATTGTGTTTCCTTGAGGAGCAGGTTTTAGTTCTATTGGGTATGGCTGAGTCTATGCAATTGTACAGGTGCTTATACACTGCACTGGTGTACTGTTCAGCATAGTTGTCTGCATCCTCTGAGAAGGGCGGTGGTGTGAAGCTACAGATACCCTCCCTTAGGAGGTTGTAATCAGCTTTTGAGAAGTTTTTTACTTGATTTTGGTTGTGGGAGGGTTGAGTGGGATAGAAACTTCGAATGAGATTGTCTGATGACTGATCTCACCAGGAAAGGTCATACTATGGGAGTGGTGCAGCAGTCACCAATGTTGGTGAGAACCAAGTCCAGAATGTTATTTCCCCTTGTGGGGGATGAGAAAAGCTGGTCTAGTGCATTAGAACTGATGAAGTCAAGGAATCATTGATTGAGTGTATTAGAGCAGGAATAGTTCACACAGGCTATGGTGGGGTAGTCAAAGTCACCAAGGACCAGGGTGTTAGGGGGGTACTTTAATGGAGTCAAGTAGACCCAGATAAGAGGAATGGGTATTCTGACTCATGGAGGGGGGGGGGTCTATAGTTGGCTATAATTTGAATGAGTGTCTTGCCAACTGTCAGTTGCACCTGAAGTAGTTCCAGTGCATCATGTTGGTAAACCAGTCTGGAGGTGTGCCTGTCTTTAATGAAAATAGAGAATCCACCACCCTTAGTCTTTCTGACCTCATTTTGGGGTTGAAATGTGTGGAATGAAGTATAGCCTGGTAGGGTATGGGTGCTCTATGCAGCCCTGGACCAAGCTTCCATGACTGCACAGATATCGCTATCTTTCAGTGCAAAGAGATACTCCAGTGAGTGCATTTTCAGATTAAGGCTGCTAGCATTAAGCAGCATGACCTTCAGTTTGCTTTTTGACAGATCTTTTATGTTGAAAGATTTGTCCTTGGGTCATTGCCTAAAAAAAAGGCACAATGGGGAATGCAAGAACCTTGGCCAGGATCCAGAAACCCAGTGGTGACAGGTGGAGGCCATCTCTGGCAAAGCATCGAGGCCTGTCAAACATGTCATCCCAGGCAGAAAGATACTGGATCTCCTTAGAATGACACCAGAAACTAAGCCAATTGTTGAAGTCACTTAGTTTTTTGTTGGTATTTTGGTATCACTCCCGGTGAACGTAGGATACGGCTTAGGGCTAGTGTCATAACTGCCTAGGACACATACTCTGAGAGCTCAATCATGTCTCTCTTCATATAGTCCAGAGAGGTATGTCTCAAATCATTTACACCAACATTGACAATGACAGAGTTGTACTTGTACTTGTTGTGGAGAGACTTAAGTGAATGTGTGATGTGGCGGATTCTGGCACCAGACAGACAACTGACCATGACCTTCTTCTTGTCAAGCCTGGTGAGGGAGACATTGGTGTGTCTCAAAGCTGAGCCACCAATAACTAGTATGTTTGGTTTATTGTTATGTCTCGTGGGCTGTGATGGTTTATTGTTTTGCCTTATTGGCTGTGCTTGTGAGACACTGGTGTGTTGTCTGCTGTATGTGATGTGTTTGGTGTGGCATGTATTGCGTTTGTGAGTGTTTTGGAGGTCTCTACTGTTTAGGTAAGTTTTTATTGAGGACCTCTGCATAGGTGTGTGTGTGTGTGTGTGTGTGTGTGTGTGTGTGTGTGTGTGTGTGTGTGTGTGTGTGTGTGTGTGTGTGTGTGTGTGTGTGTGTGTGTGTTGTGCTTGGCTATGTGAGGTGTGGTGTTTGTGCTGACAAACTCCTCTTTTTCAGGAGTACTGGCTGTGGCACGAGCGAGCATGGACCAAAGAATACTGATGTAGATGCATTTCTCGCAAGTAGAAGAATTATGTTCTAGGAGAAGAGGGCTGTCCGTGAACATGAGGTAGTTGCTACACTGTCTCAGTATGACCATGCTGACCAGGCTGGCAGGAGAAACTGGTGGGAATTGTCAGGACATAGTGTTCCAAATGCTTTGGCAGATTTATGGAGAGAGGGTTTTGATAAGGGTTTGTCCACAAGAGTGTAGAGCACAAAAACCTTGTTAAATGTAAGATAACTGGTGTGAAGCACAAGTGCTAAAGCCAAAACTAAGATGCTAGAATAACAGATAAATTTAGGCTACTAACAAGCAGTAATAAATGCAGCAGAATAAAAGCACTTGAACACCTAAGAGCACACAGAAAAAATAAGGTAATAAAGTAGGAAGAACACAATTACAGTAAAAGCAGCTGAATAAAGTATAATTTTTTTTTTGTTTAGGTAGAGCAGATGTGCTGAATTATTTTATAACAAACTCTGTATTTGCTCTTCACTGCTGAGTAAGCTGAAAGAAGGTTTTGGAAAAGTGTGGGGGGATACTGCTTAAAGATAAAGTGCAAAGTTTTTTTTTAAACTATTTGTTTAATTCTTTCTTTTATAACCATGCCTTCATCTTGTACAATGAGCTTTCTTTTATAAAATGTTTTATCGCTACTTGGACCTATATTTATTGTTTAATAAACTTGTTTCTGTTTAGCAAATGTCTAGTTAATTCCTGATTCCATCTTATCCATCCCCACCTTTGAAGAAACAGTTGTATAGTAGGTTGGCATGTTGTCTATAGTCTGCAGCAGATTTTTATTACAGAGTAACCAGAATGCAGGTAAAACACTTAGTGAGTGCTTTCAGAAAGATAGTGTAGCACAGTCCCTTACGTTTACACTTGCGTTCCACGCCTCTCTGCTGTCCAGATTTTCAAGAATGTTCAGATTTTTGTCTCATATGTGGGTGTGTTCATCAAAAAGTCCATGGTTTTCAGACTAATTACTGAGGATTGAAGACACAAGTAATGGCATGTATTAAGGTCTCAGACTTCGTATCCTGTAAAAAATAAGGTAAATGCACATCCTGTTATCCTAGTAACTTAATTTTAGAACAGGAAGTCGCAGACATGTTACTGACGGACAGCAGGCAGAAACAAATCTTTTATTCTGCCGTTGTCATCTGTACTGTCAGATTTTGCTGCCTAGCCAGAGACCTGACCTTAGCAACTTTAGGAGGTGCTTAATATTTGTTAACGTCAGGTCTTGTGCCACTCTAGCACTTAACTGATTATCTGTTTCTGAATATCAGAGCATAATCTGCACACTTCATGCACTCCAAACTTAAGTGCTGCAAGATGCAAAGTGACACTGGTGATAATGTACATTTTTAGATCTAATTCTAATGCTAGATAAAACCAATGCATGCTTGCACAGTAATGTCTTCAGGAAGTAGTTTGTTAATACTTATTTACATTTTAGTAGTCAACACCAATATCACATAAAATGGAAGGTTATCTGGGGACAATTTATTAGGCTGATCAGATTAATCAATAATGATGATGTATTTTTCTCTGATGTAGCAGTTCTTAAGGAACTATTTTTAGACAGTGGTTATTTTAGTGACATATTGGGATGTATTACTGAAGAATGAAAATTAACAGTTGGCAAAAATGTACATCAATTTTGACAAACTTGTATATTGCTAGAGATAATACAGTAGATAAGTCTTATGCGTAGATATGGTCAACATTAAATATATTGAAGATGACTGGAAAATTGTCAGTGGTAATCAAGATCTGGCAAATAGTGTTGGCTTAACATCTAAGTTTGCTTACAAAGGATTTTGCAATTTAAAAACACATTTTAAATGTTTCCATGTTTAAATATTTATATATTTTATGATACTGTTACTTTAATTTTATTGACTCCATTTCTAATAATGATAAAGATAATAATCAAAATGGTGACTCGGATCTTCAGTTTGTTGACTTTATCTCAGATTTCTCATTCTTACTGGCTTGAGACCAGGTCATGTTGCAAAAGATGGTCTGCAGTAGAGGAGCTGAAGGTGTAGAAAATCGACCTAGTAGTATAAATGAACATGGGTTAAGTAGTAATTGTGCTGTTATCATAGCTGATGCATTCAGACACCACCAATCTTCTATTGAACGAGTAATTAAGCCTGTCAATGACACATCTTGAGCATTTACTGGGTGTCTTATAGGTTCATAGCTTCATAGGTAGGTACTAGGCTATCGGCCCAAGGGCCGAAGTAAGCCTACGCCACCCAAGAAAGTTATTATCCTGTGCCACTGTCGAACAGAGCCACAGAAGTGATCCCCGGAGTGTATTTCCTATTTCCCATCCACTCATCAAAATTTTTCTTGAAGAGTGGTAATGAGGAACTTTGCTTGACATAGATGGGTAGCTTATTCCAGAGTATGGGAAGTTTCTGGGACAGGAATCTATCCCTCCAGCATGTCCTGTTTATTGTGGTGACAAGGTTTAGGTCCCTAGAGCGTGTAGCTCGGAGAGATTGGGATTTCTTTAGGTGTAGCATGTCCAATAGCTCTGGGTTTGACATAGCTTTATATGTTAGGCAGAGATCACCTCGGAGTAGGTGATATGCCATGGAGTAAAGCTGGAGTTTTTTGAGATGGTCAGTGTAGGGCATCTGTTTGAGGCTGGTAATCCTGTTTGTGAGGTACTTCTGTGGCCTTTCCAGCAGCTGCAGATGTCTTATGAGGTACATTCCAAAAGGGCTCTTGTACTCTATAATGGTTCTAATGAGTGTCGTGTAGAGGGGAACAGTGGCATCTTTTTTCCTGGATGAGAACCCTTTTGTGATGAAGTGTGCCACATAGAAGGATTTCCTGACTGCTGTGGTGATGTGATTATCAAAGGAGAGACTACTGTCCACCTGGGTCCCAAGGTTTCTTATCACACATTTGGTGTTAAGTAGACTGCTGCCTATGTGGTAGTTCATGGCTACATAGTTTTTACCAAAGGGGATGACAATGCACTTTTTGGCATTGAGATTGAGGCCTTGGCTCTGACACCAGGCATTTGTCTCAGTGAGGCCCTTCTGTAGGATGTCCAGATCATTTGGGGACTCGATTATGGCTCCTAGTTTGCAGTCATCTGCAAACTTCATTAGCCAGAGGCCTTCTGTGTTAGCCTGTACTTCAGAGAAGTAGATACCAAACAAGAGAGGTCCCAGGACTGAACCCTGTGGTACTCCACTTGACACTGGTTTGAAGTCAGATTTGGAGTCTGCAACTTTTACAGTGTGGGTTCTGTCAGTGAGCCAGTTGGCAATCCATCTTGTGATGTAGGAATTTATACCTAGTTTAATGACTTTAGCTATAATTCCAGAATGGGGGATGGTGCTGAAAGCCTTGGTGAGGTCAAGATAGGCTGTGTGAACCACCTTACCCTCATCTACGGCTTTGGTGACTGCCTCAAAGAAGACAATCAGGTTCAGGAGGCATGATCTGCCTTTCACAAACCCATTTTTTCCACTGTTTATTTGATAAGTTTTTCTGCATAGCTGCCTAGTTTGAGCATTTTCTGGCTTGTTAAACTTGATTTCTGCATTAGTAGCTGTATTTAGAGCATAACCAAAAGCTGTTTACTGAATTTCCTGTTTGCACTTAATTTTAAAATCGTTTTTTTCTCAAAACTTGCATATTTTCTGTCTTTGGCCTAGCACTCTTGTGTGGGGTCATTTATTGCACTGTTATAACTTGATATTACTTGTGAACCTCTGCTATCTCTGAAAAAACAAAAAAAAAAAATCTTGCTTTTTTCCCACTTTTCTGAGATTTAAAAAAGTTCAGTTACAGGCTTGCTGTTCTTGAACTGTTTGTAAGTTTCTGTCAGGCCATTTTTGCTTGGGCTAAACGAAAGTCTCTCTGTTGATCAGTGGCAGTGAAAAACATTGAGCAGCTTCCCTGCCCCCTGTGGGAGTGGTTACTGACTTGAAACTGTAGTTTTATTAGCCGTTTTGGGTCAATTCCTGGCTCTTTCCAGCCCCTGCTATCAAGCACACTTTAGCGTGCTTTAGCGCGATTTTGCGCGGAGTTGCCACTAGAGCAGCATCGGGCAGCGCTGGTTTAACAAGGTTAAACTTTTTCTGGCTCCATAAAGTCTGTTCTTCATTTTTTCCCTTAGAACTGCTCTACTAGTAATCTAAACAGTATATCCCTTAACTAAAAAGCGCAGCACTTGTTCCTAAAAGCTTTTTTTTTTTTTTCTCCAAAAAAAAAAAAAAAAAAAAAAAGCTCAGCACTTGTCTTAAAAGCATCTTCTTTTCAGGTTTAGCACTTCTGTATTATACAAAGTCCCTCACTAGCGAACCCCCCCCCCCCAGGAGTACCCACTTCCTTACTAAGTCCACTCTTATTCAGTTACACCCCTAACTTCTTAATTTCTCTAGCATGTCAAAGGGCCAGATGCTGGCTTCCTCTCCTGTCCAGTTGGTGAATCTGGGAATATGGAGGCAATGTTACAATTGCCTCATGTACACAGACAACCCTCTCCTCCTCCCACATAACACAAATAATTGCGAGAAATGCAGCTATTTAGCCAAACTGGAGGCTGAGCTCTCTCAACTCAGGACTGGCAAGACCAGACAGGAGGAGAAGGCAACTACACACACCACAAAACCAGTCTCACATAAAGCTATCACAACAATGAATCAAACACATAAACACACAAAGACATACTCGGAGGCTCTGAGCAAAAATTTACCTAAACAGCAGAGGCCTCCAAAGCAGATGCCCAAGCAACTACCACCTCATGACACACCACAGGCAACACATAAACCACAAAATCAGTGTGCAAAGCAGTCACAGCCCTTAAGGCCAAATACAACACCAAACATACTTGTCATAGGTGACTCCATAGTCAGACACACTGACGTCCCACTCACCAGGCTGAACAAGGAGAGGGTCACAGTAAGCTGCCTATCGGGTGCTAGAATCTGCCACATAACACAAGCACTCAGGTCACTCCACAGCAAGTACAAATATGACACAGTCATTGTCCATGCTGGTGTGAACGACCTGAGACGTACCTCCCTGGACTACATGAAAAGAGACATAGAGGAGCTCTCTGATTATGTAGCCCAGGCAGGTATGACCCTGACCCTGAGCAGTATCCTTCCTTCACCAAGAATGATGCCACAACATAGAGACAAGATGATCAGCTTTAACAATTGGCTTAATTTCTGGTGTCATTCAAAGGGGATCCAGTGTCTGTCTGCCTAGGATGACATGCTTGACAAGCCACGCTGCTTCGCAAGGGACGGCTTGCACCTGTCACCCCTGAGATTCCGGATATTGGCTAAGGCTCTTGCCACCCCCATAGTGCCTTTTTTAGGCAAGGCTCAAATTCTAAACCTACCACCCAAGAAAACAAAAATGGGAAGAAACTAAGGGTAATGCTGCTCAATGCCAGAAGTCTAAATCTCAAAATGCATGCACTCGAGGCCCTTCTCAGTATGGAGAACATCGATGTCTGTGCTGTGACTGAAATCTGGTTGAAGGCTCCTGAGAGCACCCCGGCACTATCAGGTTTTACCTCATATCATGCGTTCCGGCCCCAAAACCCGGACCACACCACAAAAGGAGGGGGTGTATCCATATTCATCAAGGATACCCACACCTCCAGGTTGGTGGCAACGCACGAAGCATCGGAAACCATCCAGGTGCAATAAACCATAGGCAAATCTGCTCTACAATTTGTAGCATGCTACAGGCCACCTTCCAAACTCAGGAACCACAAACAGCCTTCCTGAAGACACTGGAGGGTATAAATGTATCTCCAAACACCATTATATTGGGTGACTTCAACTTCCCGAATATAGACTGGAAACATTACTCAAGCCCCAACTTTCTAGCCCAAAGGTTCCTGGAGTTCATAAATTCAAATGCCATGGAACAACTAGTCACCGTTCCCACAAGAGGAGAAAATATACTAGATCTCATCATCACAAACATGGGGACAAAATGCTCCACACCAGAAGTATATCCCTCATTGGTGAGATCAGATCACAAACTAATCTCACTGGAAATCCACATCCCACCCCCATCCCAAACAAAAAAGACCACAGTGAAGAACTTCTCTAAAGCAAACTTCACACTACTCAAGACTGGTGTGGTATCCTTCAAGGCCCCGAGCCAGTGGAAACCACAACCCAAGCTGCGGAAGCCCTTACAAATGCATTCTACGAACACCTCCAGGACTGCATGGATCAGGCAATCCCTAATAAAACCAAGACTCTTTCCACCAAGGGCAAATGTCCAGTCTGGTGGACCCCAGCCATAAACAAACTTTACAATAAGAGGAGAAAGCTGTTACATGATAGAGCAAAATCCATAAAAGAGAAGACACCCTTGATCATTATTAGTAAAAAAATACGAGCACTCATAAAATCATCCAAGGCCAACTTTGAGAGAAAAATTGCCATAGATTCAAAAGACAATCATAAGGCCTTCTTCAGCTATGTTAGAAACCTGGGTGGAAACTCCCAGATATGCTCAGAATTAGTCCAAAATGATACAAAAATCACTGAACCCACAGACATTGCCAACATACTGGCAGACAGGTTCAGTGCAAACTTCACCCCCCTCTCCCCCCCAAAAGCAGAGATAACTATCCCAGCGGAGTACAGCCTTCCAGACATCTGAAATGCGCAGGTGAAAGCTGCTCTCTCTAAAGCTAAAAACACAGCATCAATGGGACCAGATGGTGTCCCCAGCTGTGTGCTACACAAACTCAATGAGGAACTAAACCCTCACATAAGGCAACTGTTTAATCTTAGCCTTACCACAGGATACGTGCCCAAGGAGTGCCGTACGGCAACTGTGGTCCCACTCCACAAAGGCGGTGCCTCTACGGACCCTGGTAATTACCGCCCCATAAGCTTAACAAGCCTGGTCTGCAAAGCTATGGAGAGGATCATAATGGAACTCATAAATAAAGACATAGGGGACTTGCAGACATTGGACCCGACCCAGTTTGGCTTTGTCAAGGGCAGATCATGCCTTTTGAACTTGGTCGACTTCTTCGAAACAGTCACCAAGGCCATTGATGAGGGAAAGGCAGTCCATACAGCCTACCTTGACCTTGCAAAAGCTTTCGACACAATACCCCACTCGGGTATTATAGAGAAACTTACCAGCTTAAATGTAAACCCATATGTCACAAGATGGGTTGCAAACTGGCTAAAGGACAGAACCCACAGGGTTAGAGTTGCTGGTGCCATGTCAGACTCCAAGCCGGTCACAAGTGGAGTCCCACAGGGCTCAGTCCTAGGCCCCCTGTTGTTCGGCATCTACTTCTCAGAAGTACAGGCAAACATAGGAGGACTATGGCTGACAAAGTTTGCAGATGACTGCAAACAGGGCGCCATAGTGGAAAGTACATCGGACACAGATATCCTTCAGAGGGGTCTCATGGAAACTGATAGCTGGTGCCAGAGCCATGGCCTGAAGTTAAATGCCAAAAAATGTATAGTCATACCCTTCGGGAAAAACAAGGTAACCCCAAGCTACCATATAGGTGGCAATCCACTAAGCACAGAAAAGTTTATCAGGGACCTGGGGACCCAGGTTGACAGTGGCCTTTCTTTTGACACTCACATTGCTAAAGTGGTTAGAAAGACCTTCTACATTGCCCACCTGATCATGAAGGGATTCACATCCAGATCAAGTGAGGTCATTGTTCCCCTGTACTCTTCACTTATCAGACCAGTGATCGAGTACAATGCCCCATTCGGGATGTATCTCACCCGACACCTGCAGCAATTGGAGGGACCCCAAAAGTTCCTCACCAAAAGGATAAAGAGACTCCAAAATCTGTCATATGCTGCCAGACTGAAGAAACTCCAGCTCTATTCAGTCACATACCATCTGCTCAGAGGTGACCTGTGCCTGACATACAAGGCAATGTCCAACCCGGAATTAATGGACATGCTCCACCTCAAAAAATCCAAATCTACCAGATCCACTAGAGCAAGCGACTTAAACCTTAACACGGATATAAATAGGACATGCTGGAGGGATAGATTTATCACCCAGAGACTCCCTATGCTGTGGAATAAAATCCCGGTCCATGTGAGGCAGAGCACCTCGATGGCTCTGTTCAAGAGAAATCATGACCGGTGGATGGGAGATCGTAGGTTTACCCCGGGAATCATCTCTGTGTCACTGCTGGACAGAGGCACAACAAACTAATGGGCACAGTATTTTTTAACATAAGGGGTGGCGTAAGCCACAAAACTCTGGGCTAGGCTTATAAATGCCTTAGGGCAGATAGCCTAGTATAAACCTATGAACCTATGAACCTATGAACCTAAACTGGGTGGGGGCCAGAGTTGGGAGGTTACCAATGTCTTTGTTTACGAGTTCCATGGCCTTGCAGACTAGGCTTGTCAGGCTAAAAGGGTGATAGTTCCTAGGATCAGTGGTGGCTCCCCCTTTGTGGAGTGGGATAACCATTGCTGTGCGCCATTCAGTGGGCAAAAACCTTGAAGTGAGGCTATGATTAAACATGGGGCTTAGGTGGGGAGACAGTTCGCTCTGAAGTTCATGTAAAATGCAGCCTGGGATGTTGTCCAGTCCCATGGATGCTGTGTTTTTGGCTTTAGAGAGTGCAGCTTTTACCTGCATAGTTGTGATTACAGAGACTCTGCATTCTTCCTGTATAGATATGGGCCCTTTAGGGGGTGAGAGGGGGGGTAAAGTTAGCATTGAACCTATCTGCCAGAATGTTGGCAATATCAGTTGGTTCTGTAATTTTCATGCCATTGTGCTGTAAATCAGAGGAGATCTGGGTGTTGCCATTGAGATACTTGACATATCTATAGAATGCTTTGTGGTTGTCCTTAAAATCAGTGGCAATTTTGTTTTCGTAGCTAGCTTTGGAGGATCTTATAAGGGATCTCAGCTTCTTATTGAGGCTGACCAGGGAGCTTTTCCACTCATGGGATTTTACTCTCTTTTTCAACAGTCTCTTTCTTCTGTAGTACAGTTTGTTTATGACAGGAGACCACCTGATTGACTTCCTTTTTTTTGAGGATAGTGTCTCGGTTCTGTTTGGGATAGCACGATCCAAGCACTCGTGTAAGTGCTTATAGAGTGCATTTGTGTAGGATTCACCAGTCATAACTGTAGTGTCCATCTGCATGGGTGTCATGAAGTTAGCCACTTCTGTCTTAAGAAGCATGAAGTTGGCTTTGGAGAAATTTTTTACCATGGTTTCCTTAATGGGGTGTGAGGGTGGGATGTGGGTATCGAGGATGATTAGCTTATGGTTGGATCAGACCAACGAGGAGTTGACTTCAGATGTGGAACACCGGTCACTCATGTTGGTAATAACTAGGTCTAGGATATTGTTGCCCCTGGTGGGGGTGTGGATAAGTTGATCCAGGACATTGGAATTTATGAATTCCAGAAAGCGTTTAGTGAAGGAGTTGTTACATGAGTAGTTTTCCCAGTTAATGGTGGGGTAGTTGAAATCGCTCATTATTAGGGTGTTTGGTTGAACCCTAATATTTTCCAGTACATCAAGAAAACAGGAGTGGGAATCCTGGGGCATGGTGGGGGATGTGTAGCAAGCTACAATTTGGATTCCAGTTTTGCCCAGATTTAGTTGCACTTGGATAACCTCGGATGTATTATGCTGAGCAACTAGCCTGGAGATGTGGATATCCTTAATGAATATGGACACACCTCCACCTTTGGTGTTCCGGTCCAGGTTACATGGACAAAAAGTGTGGTATGAGTTATTGCCTGGTAGTGCAGGGGTGCTCTCTGGAGCCTTGAACCAGGTCTCACTCACTGCACAGATATCGATGTTCTCCATTTTTAAGGAGTGCCACGAGTGAGTGCATTTTGAGATTTAGACTTCTAGCATTAAGTAGCATTACACTCACTTTTTGCTTGCCTGTTCCTTTTACAGTGGTGAATTTGTCATTTGAACCTTGCCTAAAAAGGCACTATAGGGATGGCAGGAGCCTTAGCCAGTATCCGGAATCTCAGGGGTGACAGGTGCAGGCCATCTCTGGCAAAGCATTGTGGTCTGTTGACAATGTTGTCCCAGGCAGACAGATACTGGATCCCCTCAGAATGACACCAGACGATTAGCCAATTGTTGAAGTCAATCATTTTGTCCTTGTATTGTGGTACCATTCTGGGTGATGGCAGGATGCTACTCAGGGATAGGGTCATACCTGCCTGGGCTACAAGATCGGAGAGCTCTTCCATGCCTCTTTTCATGTAGTCTAGGGAGGTACATCTCAGGTCATTCACACCAATGTGGACAATGACAGAGTCATATTTGTACTTGTTGTGGAGTGACCTGAGTGTGTGGGTTATGTGGTGGATCCTGGCACCAGACAAGCAGCTGACAGTAACTTTCTCCTTATTTAGCCTGGTGAGTGGGACATCAGTATGCCTGATTATAGAGTCACCTATGACTAGTGTGTTGGGTACGTTGTTTTGCCTTATGGGCTGTGGTTGAGTGGCACACTGCGTCTGTGGGCAATTTGTCATTTGGGTTGTGTTGGGGGTGGAAGTTGCTTGCGTTTCTGCTTTGAATGTCTCTGTTGCTTGAGCAGATTATTATTGAGAGCCCTCGCAAATGTTTGTGTTTCTATGTGTGGATTTTTTGTGGTGTAGGTTTAATGGGACTATGGATGAGTGTCATGTGGTGCAAGTGTTTACCTTCTCCACTTGACTGTTATGTTCAGTCTTGGTTGGAGAGAGCTTTACCTCCAGTTTGGCTAGATAAGTGCATCTCTCACAGGTTGTAGTGTTGGGTGGTAGGAGTAAGTGATGCTGATTTGGACATTGTGGAATCATCTGTTACATGTAAGTCCAAAATTTATGAGGTTCATAACATACTTCAGTTAAAGTCTCTTCAATATGATTATTATTTGGAACACTGTGTTATAATGCAACATATACCTAAGGGTCTAAGAGTATATAAGTTCCAGGTAGTTATTCAACAGTATGACAAAATACATAGTGATTTGGTGCAATTGTAGAATAATACAGGTATTTCTGTTTTACAGTTGCTCATTAATGATAATAAACAGAAAATAGACTTGTTGAACAGTTGAATTAATGCATCAGGGATAATGCAGCATTTTTCAAACAGAAGTTTCTCTATGAAGGTATCGGTACCAAAATAGATAGACATGTAGCTGATATTCTTAATAGGAAACATATGAAGAATCGGATGTGTCAGCTGATAAGTCATGTAGCTATTTAGTATTATATTTATGTCAAGTTACTTGTCTTTGTTATATAGTCTGATGAAGTTCCAACGAGAACAAAGAAGCTTGACTATTAAATTTCAGCCCACCCGGTTCATGTATTTTGGTGGTGTACTTTTTATTATTTTATGTTTACACGTTTAAGAATAAGAAAGCCTAGTTTACAATATGAGGGCATAATGATGACATCAAGGAATGGTAAAAAACTTTGCAATTCATCTTTAAAGTAGTCTTTCTTCCGTTTGAAGTTTCTTTTTTGAGATTATTATATTTATGTATTTAAAATTTCTTTCTTTTTTTTCCTGGTATAAATATAAATAAAATACCCTTACACTTTTTGATATGTGAGGTGGTATCTTTTGTATCCATCTGAGGTAGCACAAACTCAAGCAGGTGGAACCTTGATTTAACATCTCATCTGAAGGATGTAGCAGTAGTAGATATGTTTAAATGCTGGCTATCCACCAGGATTTAACAAATACATTGGTATAACAAATGCTCTGAAACTTAGAATGCAGTGGTTGCGTTAGTTCTACTTAATATAATTTAATATATGAAATCATTTTTAATATGGTTATCAAGTGTTCATTCTTGCTGCCTCACAGCAAGAGGTTCTCCGGTTCGATCCTCGGCTGGGGTGCCTTCTGTGCGGAGTCTGCATGTCCTCCCTGTGGTCGTGGGTTTCCTCTGGGCTCCTGCCTCCCTCCCACATCCCAAAGACATGCTGTAGGTGGATTGGACACTCAAAATTGGCCCTAGGTGTGAGTGTGTGCATGTGTGTGCCTTCTGTGAAAGGTTGGGCGCCGGGCTGGCAACTCAACACCGTACAACTCCACTGCCAATCCTAAGCGGACAGGTGATCGGCTGTGGCGACCCCTAACCGGGAAAAGCCGAAAGAAGAAGAAGAAGATCAAGTGTTTATTCTCCCAACAAAGCTGTTTTAGATATTTTACTAATAATACTTTTCAGAACATCTGTACTACATTTTTAGTGTGGCTATGTATGAAAGTTTAAATTAATACATTGAGATTAGTGGATTTTGTCATGTGATTATAACGTATAGTAACAAAGTAAGTCATTACTTAACTTTATGTTCTGAATGAGTATTCAGTGTAATTAGAGGCAAAAGCACTACAGTTTTTTTTATACTAAAAGTTGTACTCACTCCATATGTGGATTTTTTTTTAATTCTCAGTTTTATGGACATGTAGTAATGTCACGGTGTTTTTTGTTTGGTTTATATATATCTTTACTATATAAGTGTACTACATTAGTGATTCGAAATTTGTTGGATTGTTATGGTCTTGCCAGGATTCCAAGTCACAAAAAACTGCACTTGTTATTATATTTATTTTATTATGATACTACTAGTATGCATTATTCAGAGTTGAGCACATAGAAACTATTTTAATTTTAATCTACACATTAATAATTCAAAGAATCATAATAATGACAAAATTATATTTAACAATCACATTGAAGGAATTCAGCTCATGGAAACAAATTGTCATTATTTTAATAAATATAAATCAATCCCCTCCACATATTTTGCACACCCATCTGCAGTATGCACATATTTCTGTATTATTGCCTTCTAATATGCATAAAAACCTGTTAGTGTAGATAGAATCCTAATACACTGAACAGGAACTGTTCTATGTGTGTCTCTTTTCATCTTTTTTGTGGCATAACATATTTTTTTTTCTGTTTTTGAACTATATAATTAATTTTGTTTCTTTTCGAGGTTTGATTCAAAGTTTACCAGCTCAACCCCTTACTGAGCAGATTAACCCTGTGTAACCTTATGATTCATCTGTATAAACATGAACACTTAGTCAGTGCCTTAAATGGTTATTGCACAAATGCATGCATCTAGAGTTTGTGAAACGTGGTTGAATAGAGAGACAGACTGACGTGGAGATGCAAAAGCAGAAATGCATGCTGTCAGATGCTATGAACATAGCTGTACAGGTAGATAGAAAAATATTTTATTTTATTTAACATTTGTTTACTGGGAAAGTCCGACTTGGAATGAAGGCAATTTACAGCAGAGGCCCTGGGAGAAATGATCCAAATGCATGTCTTTGTGATGTGGGAGCAAATCAGAGCACCTGGAGGAAACCCACATGAACTCAGTGGGGACATGCAGATTCCACACAGAAGGCACCACAGGCAAGAATTGAACCAGAGAACCTCTTGCTGTGAGGCGACAATGCAACTGCTGCACCACTGCTCCATCCGCAAAAATATGTAGATAGGTAGATGGGCAGGCACTGCCTAGAGAGATTCACAGATAGACATATGTGCAGTACAATGCCACATATGAAGCAAACAGACAAGCACCAGCAAGACTAGGCCCCAGTACAGCACAGTAGTTTTCAGTGACCTAATAGTTAATTAATGGTGATATTTTTAGAAAAGTGTAGATAAAAGCTATTCATCTTTTTCATAAAAAGTTTACAGAAGTGTTGCATGAATCTAGATTAGACTGACAATGTTGGATAACTGTGAGTCATCTGATAACTGTTGATATGTTTAGATCTCAGCTTCTATTTTTGCTTGCATAACCAATTACTCATTCTGGCTACCCATGTTCACAGACGATTGCTAACTGGTAGCACAGTCCTTGAATCCCCCCCCCCCCAAAATGAGAACACTGTTCAGGAAGGTCTAACAGACAAATGCTTGATGCCAAAGCCATTGCTTCAATCTCAATAGCAAGAAATGCATTATAATGCATTTTGGGAAGTATGCCACTCCAGAAACTACATCATCAATAAAACACCCTTAAAAGTTGATTCATTAGTGAGAGATTTGGGAATGCATATCGATAGTAACCTTGCCTTTGACCAGCATATGTCCAAAGTAGTAAGAAAATCCTACTATGTTGCTCAACCTATAATCAAGGGCCTGGAATTTAGGTCCAGAAAGGTCATCATACCACTGTACTCAGCCCTCATCGGACCCATCATATATTATAATACTCCCTTCATTATGTACCTGACCAGACACATGCAGTAACTGGAACATCCACAATGATTCAATACTAAAAGAATACAAGGAGTAAATACAATGTCCTACACGAATCGCATCAACGTCCTGACTCTTTAGTCAGTGTCATACAGACTTCTAAGAGGTAATCTTTGCCTGGCATGCAAGGCATCCTTGAATGCTGGTTTGATGATTCTTTTGATCATTCAGAAAGCAAACAGCATCAGAATTACTAGATAAAAAAACTAAATTTTGCTTGCAAGATAAATAGGAGATGTTGGAGAGACAGCTGCATCTCTCAGAGTATTCCCATTTTCTGCAACAGGCTCCCTATCCATGTGAAACAGATTTCCACCCTATCCCTTTTCAAGTGTAACTTGGGCAAATGGATGGATGATCGGAAATTCACCCCGGTCTGGCTTCCATATCCCTGATGGAAAGAGGCAGTCAGTAAATCATCCTCTATAAATCAAATATAAATTAGATTTGTGGACCACATTTGGGTTGCATGGCCTGGCTTTTAAGGGCCCTAATGGTTGTTAGCCTAATATACACCTATGAACCTATGAAGACATGAAGAAAAAATGTCAATACAAATTCCAAAAAATGGTAAGCATGTAAACGTACGACCGCAAACCAACAGCAAGAAGCAAATACAAAAATAAAAATAAAAATAAAAAAAAAAAACAGTCGTATGAAGTATGGCTTAACACTCATAAAAACCTTTATTACATGTAGAACCAGGTAAGCTCTTTCACCACCTTCCAAAGACCAGTAAATCACCCTCTATAAATCAAATATAAATTAGATTTGTGGACCACATTTGGGTTGCATGGCCTGGCTTTTAAGGGCCCTAATGGTTGTTAGCCTAATATACACCTATGAACCGATGAAGACATGAAGAAAACATTTCAATACAAATTCCAAAAAATGGTAAGCATGTAAACGTACGACCGCAAACCAACAGCAAGAAGCAAATACAAAAATAAAAATAAAAAAAAAAAAACAGTCATATGAAGTATGGCTTAACACTCATAAAAACCTTTATTACAAGTAGAACCAGGTAAGCTCTTTCACCACCTTCCAAAGACCATATACAACGTAATTTTAAAAACAGCATTTTATATTCACTCTTAAAATTCATAAATCAAAATAACTCGCTACACCTTTTATTCAATTTAGCGTACCCACTTCCTCATGCATTGGGCGCATGTCTCTGACATCCCTTTTCGGATGTAAATGTTAACTTAGAGGCATAATTCAGCATTTATCCAACTCAGTAGTGCAATCCATCTTACCCATATAGATATTTCAAACTGCAATACATATATTAAAACATATAAATATCAGAATTATGCAGCAGTGGTGTATATTAAAGCATACATTAAACAAATCACACTATCCTATTCTTGTTCGTATGTTATACGCACATCTCCAGCATAGTGAGAGCCAATGCACCATAGAAACATGTTCTTAAATGATCCCCATGCCTCCGAATATATATTGACTATATATATATATATATATATACACACACACACACACACACACACACACACACACACACATATACATTTTAATCTAATAATATAAAAAATATTAATAATACATTCATAAACATATAAAAAAATATAAAAAATACTTTGACATTACCTCATTCAATCCATCAAGACATACACACATTCTAAACTAATTCAGTTGATACATTCTAAACTATAAGAAACATACGTATAAACACATTGATGTTAAGAATGGGTATCATTAATACATATCCAACTTATATAAACCCATAGAACTACAATGTTAGGATCTCATACATTGTATACAACTTCATAAAAAATGAAAGTGCGTATTAATCCAGGGGATCATTTCCCCCCATACAGCAACCCATTTCATATTAACTATGAACACATTCTAGATCTAGTATACAAGAGTATATAAAATAAAATAAAATAAAAATTATTATTACTTCAAATGTAGATGTATGAATTAAATCTGACCACTTAATTGATTGTTACACATATATTATCTCAATCATGTCATATTTTGGTTTAAGGAACATCTAACTGTATAACCATATATATGTGTATAATAAGCATATTATTTAAGGCACCCATATATATACAGTGAGATATTTCATGTCTATGTCTATGTATGTATACATATATATATATATATATATATATATATATATATATATATATATATATATGTATGGGTTCATGTTAGTCCACCGACAAGTCCGAAGACCGACATTCACTCCACCGACACATGAAAAGATCGACAGCGCAAACACAGACATTTAACAGGTAAGACTTTTAATTTCACTAATCATGCCTACCGTGGCAGTGTGACGCATGTGTGGTAGGCATGATTAAAAGTGTCATCCACAAAGCGCCGATAGTATATTACATATTTCCTACACAGATCCATTTTAAACATTGTCTCCATCTCCCACTGTAGTATGACTGTGTTGGCATAGCTATTGGCACAACTAGTGCCCATAGTTATGCCCTCACATTGCAAATATATTGTTCATCAAAAGCGAAGACATTATTGTTCAATACTACCCTCATGAATAAGCATAATAGTTCTATCAGCCTCTTCTCATACTGGCTATTTTGCAAGTATTGATTTAAATACTCCACCACAGCTTCATTCAGTATACTAGTGAAAAGTGAGGTTACATCTAACAAACATATAGTCTTGTTTCCCTTGATAACTCTCCATGAATATGTATAAATCCTGTAAGAACTGCTTTGTACCTTTTAATACAACACTTGAACTATCCAGTGCTGGTCTAAGATGTCTTTCTATAAGCAATGAAAAAGGTTCCGTAAGCCACCCCCTCCCCGCTGCTATGGGTCTAAATGGTGCCTTAATCGGATCCTTGTGTATTTTAGGGGACCCCTGGAACATAAGTATTATGGGGTATTCCACATTCAAAAATTGCATCAATTCTAAATGAATGCACATTCTTGATCATATTATCTATACAGTTCATATGTATTTCTGTATATACTTTCCTATCATTTAACATCATCTTAATTGATGTATAGTAAAAATCCTTGTCCATAATCATAGATTCATAGATTAGTACTAAGCTATCTGCCCTTGTGAGCCATTTTAAGCTTAGCCAATTATCCCTTGTGAGACTCAAACCCTGCACCTTGTGCAGGCAAACACCTTAACCATTAGGCCACCCTCCCAACATAAATTCCCACTGCCAGTCTCAAACCCAGGACCTTGGTAACATTAGTCTGTATGACCTACCACTAAACCATGACTGCCACTCAAAGTCATCCCTTCCTTGTCCGCTGATCTTATCATGAATGATATATCTTCCCTGAGTTTCTTAAGCACTTCTTGCTCAAATCTAGGTAGGTTATAGAACCTCTTCCCATTTTGTTTTTTCCCCAGGGTTTCATATAGTTCATCTTCACATATTCTGTGGAATCCTTTCAGAACTGGATGGTTACTAAGCACTAAGCTGCTATTTTTTCTATACATTCTATCCCTTATTGAATCATCACCTTGATGGACCATTTTTGACATAACTTTCCTACAGAAAAGTTTTAAATCAATAAGTGTATCTGACATGTCAGCAGCCTATGCCAGAATGAAGGACAGGCCTCTGTTTAATACTGTTACCTCATTCTCAATTAGTGTTCTTGATGAGATGTTCCATATCAGTGTTCTATTTGACTCCACATTCCCGTCAATGTTGGATATTGCGTCTGTTCGGTTTGTTCCTTCCTTGACTCATCAATCAAAATCGCTCCCTCCCTCTCTCTTGTTATATTGGTAAGGGAAACTTCAGAAAAACCTAAGCAGACACCTGAGGATTGACTTTCTTCTTAACTGCAACTTGTGCTGGCGGTATTTCTTGTGAGTTATTCAAAATGACTTCCACATGTGCCTCCACCTCTTGTGTTTTCTCATTGGGCTTCACCCCCTCTATCATCAGTCTCTATCATAGATGTAGATGTAAATCCTTTATTCCCAGGTCTAATTGTTTGTTCCATGGATCGAGCCATTTCATTCTGTACCACTTGTGGCTTATTTCTAGCTTCCCCTCTCAGCCAGGAAAAAAACATGTCCATTTTTAAAATCAGACCAATCTCTGTCTATTTTTTTCTTCTTTTGCATTAATAACCCCTATTGCTTGATCCACCATTCATGCAGGAAACTGTCTGTAAAGTCGTTCTTGTTGTTTCTCAATCTCTTTTACATATCTTTCCTTGTCCGGTTTAAAAAATGTGTTCATTAGCCTCAGATAACTGAAGCTAGTTTCCATGTTAATATTCTGCCAGCGTGCTAATAATTCAGGGCATTGGGTTACATACACTGGCATCTTAAGGACCCTCAACCCTCTAGGTATTACGCGATGGTGAAGGCAAGCATCAAAATGAAATTGCTGTGTTTGCTGCCTCTGAAATTTATACATGTCGTCTTCTAATTTATTCATACACAGTCTAAATTTCATCAAGTCCATCTCTATCTCCTCTCCTTCTAAGATTTCCTCTCCCATTTGTACATCCACAAGCAACAGGTTTATCTTCTTGTACAACAAGCCAGTCAAGCCATCTGCTCTACATCCATTACAAACTCTCAATAGATTATGATCCAGCTCAATCTCATCCACTTGAGCACCTTCCGCCATACTCTTGCTCACCTTCAAAATCAAGACAATACAAATTCCAAAAAATGGTAAGCAAGTAAACGTACGACTACAAACCAACAGCAAGAAGCAAATACAAAAATAAAAAAACAGTTGTATGAAGTATGGTGTAACACTCATAAAATTCTTTATTACAAGTAGAACCAGGTAAGTGCTTTCGCATCGATCCCAATGCAATTTTTGAATGTGGAATACCCCATAATACCTATGTTCCAGGGGTCCCATAAAATACACAAGGATCCGATTAAGCCAACATTTAGACTCATAGTAGCGGGGATGGGGTGGCTTATGGAACCTTTATCATTGTTTATAAAAAAACATTGGATAGTTCAAGTGTTGTATTAAAAGATATGAAACAGTTCTTACAAGATCTAAACATGTTCCTGCTAAGTTATCAAGGGAAACAAGACTATATGTTTGTTACCCTAGATATAACCTCACTTTTCACTAGTATACCGAATGAAGCTGGGGTGGAGTATTTAAATCAATACTTGAAACAGAATAGCCAGAATGAGAAGAGTCTGATAGAACTCTTATGCTTATTCATGAGGGTAGTATTGAATAATAATGTCTTCACTTTTGATTAACAATATTATTTGCGATGTGAGGGCATAGCTATGGGCACTAGTTGTGCCAATAGCAACACAAACACAGTTATGCTGCAGTGGGAGATGGGGACCATGTTTAAAATGGATCTGTGTAGGAAATATGTAATATACTATCATCGCTTTGTGGACGACATTTTTATTCTGTGGACTGGGACACAGATTCAACTTGAATTATTCATAGAACATCTACATGATTCAACTACTTTCTTGCGTTTTACAATGAAGTCATCCTATACACAAATAGATTCTGTGGATGTGCATATGGAAAAGTCTATAGGAGGGAAGGTAGACACCAGAATGTATAAAAAGGAATGTCATTGAAATACACTCCTACATAGAACTAGCACGCACCCAGGGAGAACCTTTGGTAATGTCATTAAAGGTCAAGGGATGAGAGTGTCCAGGTTGAGTAAGGAAGAAAGGATGTTTGAGGAAAGCTTAAAAACACTGCAGCATGATCTAAGAAATCGAGGATATAATGATAAAGAGATTGCCCCTAAGTTAGATGAGGTGTCTAGCCTAAGGAAAAGAAGAGCAAGGCCTTACTATTCCTCTATGGATGATAATGAGGCCAGGAATGAGGGAGCGGCAAGAAAGGATAATTCAGCTGAAATTTTAACATCGTATACTAGTGATATGGACAAAATTAAGAAAGTCATGGAAAAGCATTGGCCCATTCCACTCACAGATGAGAAAGTTAGAAACATTATGGGGGAAGTTCTCAAATATCAATATGGAAATAAAATGAATATAAAAAGGCTGCTATGTTACCCCAAGAAACAGAAGGTAAAGACACAATGGGGGACACACCCATGTAGGAGTTGTAACTGGTGTAGTTATATAAGAAGGAATAGTGTGAATTTATACACCCAAGCACAGGCAAAAGATATGACTTTAAAGCTGAAGCAGATTGTACATCTAAAAATGTTATATACCTAGCCCAGTGTGAATGCTGTCAGAATTTCTATGTAGGGATGTCAACTAGGATGCTCAGAGATCGAATCAGAGAGCACATTACTAGTGTGAGAGCTAAAGCCTCTAAGTGCACTTTCTAGATATGATCTGACCAATAATGTACACAAGTTCATGTTTATGGTTATCGAAAAGGTGAATATAGGGGACAGGAAGGGAGACATAACGAATAAGGTGGAGACTAGTGAACTCGGGTGGATTTTAAAATTGAGTGCAGAGAAAGGTTATGGGTTAAATGTGAAGGTGTCAGTTATATCGATACTAGATGCTTGGAGAGTTAGGAAATTAATATATTACCTGATATATATATATATATATATATATATATATATATATATATATATATATATATATACATACATAGACATGAAATATCTCACTATATAATGTGTTCATGTGTGCATTGTGCAATAAGGACAGTAGGGGGCAGTAATATATGGGTGCCCCAAATAATATGCTTATTATACACATATATATGGTTATACAGTTAGATGTTCCTTAAACCAAAAATATGACATGATAAAGATAATATATGTGTAATAATCAATTATGTGGTTAGATTTAATACATACATCTACAATTGAAGTAATAATAATTTTTATTGTATTTTATTCTGTGGCGACCCCTAACAGGCACAGCAGAAAGAAGAAGAAGATTGTATTTTATTTTATATACTCTTGTTTATTAGATGTAGAATGTTTGTAGTTAATATGAAATGGGTTGTTGTATGGCGGGAAATTATCCCTTGGATTAATACGCACTTTCATTTTTTATGAAGTTGTATACAATGTATGAGATCCTAACATTGTAGTGCTATGGGTTTATATAAGTTGGATATGTATTAATGATACCCATTCTTAACATCAATGTGTTTATACGTATGTTTCTTATAGTTTAGAATGTATCTACTGAATTAGTTCAGAAAGTGTGTATGTCTAGATGGATTGAATGAGGTAATATCAAAGTATGTTTATATATTTTTATATGTTTATGAATGTATTATTATTTTTTATATTAGATTAAATTTTGTGTGTGTGTTTGTATACACATATATATATATATATATATATATATATATATATATATATATATATATATATATATATATATATATATATATATATATATATAAATGTATCTGCTTTTACTGTATGTATGTTTCTTCCTACTTTATTTTGCTTACATCTTAAAAGTACTCAATTGTATTTATTACTGCTTGGTGTAACTCATTCTAAGCCTTTTAGTTTAAGCACTTGGGCTTCAAACCAGTTGTTTTACATTAAGAAGGTTTGTGGTCTGCACTGTAGTGGCAGAACAGGTAGCTTACATCCTTCTAAGTTGGGAACTGCTGATTGAGGGTGCAGTGTCTGTTATTCTAAAAGTGCATTAATTCTGGTTTAAGCACTTGGGCTTCAGTCCAGTTATTTTACATTAAGAAGGTTCGTGGTCTGTACTCTTGTGGGAGGACAGGCTGGACTCTGCCCTTCTGAGATGAGAATTTCTGGTTAAAGGCATATATTGCCTGGCTTTAACAATTGGCTTAATGTCTGGTGTCATTCAAAGGGGATCCAGTGTCTGTCTGCCTGGGATGACATGCTTGACAAGCCACGCTGCTTCGCAAGGGACGGCTTGCACCTGTCACCCCTGGGATTCCGGATATTGGCTAAGGCTCTTGCCACCCCCATAGTGCCTTTTTAGGCAAGGCTCAAATTCTAAACCTACCACCCTAGAAAACAAAAATGGGAAGAAACTGAGGGTAATGCTGCTCAATGCCAGAAGTCTAAATCTCAAAATGCACGCACTCGAGGCCCTTCTCAGTATGGAGAACATCGATGTCTGTGCTGTAACTGAAACCTGGTTCAAGGCTCCTGAGAGCACCCCGGCACTATTAGGTTTTACCTCATATCATGCTCCGCCCCAAAACCCGGACCACACCACAAAAGGAGGGGTGTATCCATATTCATAAAGGATACCCACACCTCCAGGTTGGTGGCAACGCATCAAGCTCGAAACCATCCAGGTGCAACTAACCATAGGCAAACTGCTCTACAAATTGTAGTATGCTACAGGCCACCCTCTCAAACTCAGGAACCCCACACAGCCTTCCTGAAGACACTGGAGGGTATAAATGTATCTCCAAACACCATCATATTGGGTGACTTCAACTACCCGAATATAGACTGGGAACATTACTCAAGCCCTAACTTTCTAGCCCAACGGTTCCTGGAGTTCATAAATTCAAATGCCATGGAACAGCTCGTCACTGTTCCACGAGAGGAGAAAATATACTAGATCTCATTGTCAAAACATGGGGACAAAATGCTCCACACCGAAGTATATCCCTCATTGGTGAGATCTGATCATAAACTAATCTCACTGGAAATCCACATCCGCCCCCACCCCAAACAAAAGACCATTGTGAAGAACTTCTAAAGCAAACTTCACACTACTCAAGACTGGTGTAGTATCCTTCAAGGCCCCTGAGCCAGAGGAAACCACAACCCAAGCTGCGGAAGCCCTTACAAATGCCTTCTATGAACACCTCCAGGACTGCATGGATCAGGCAATCCCAAATAAAACCAAGACTCTTTCCACAAAGGGCAAACGTCCAGTCTGGTGGACCCCAGCCATTAACAAACTTTACAATAAGAGGAGAAAGCTATTACATGATAGAACAAAATCCATAAAAGGGAAGTCACCCCTGATCATTATTAGTAAAAATACGAGCACTCATAAAATCAACTAAGGCCAATTTTGAGAGAAAAATTGCCATGGATACAAAGGACAATCATAAGGCCTTTTTCAGCTATGTTAGGAACCTGGGTGGAAACTCCCAGATATGCTCAGAATTAGTCCAAAATGATACAAAAATCACTGAACCCACAGACATTGCCAACATACTGGCAGACAGGTTCAGTGCAAACTTCACCCCTCTCCCCTAAAGGAGAGATAACTATCCCAGCTGAGTGTAGCCTCCCGACATCTCAAATGCACAGGTGGAAGCTGCTCTCTCTCAAGCTAAAACACAGCATCAATGGAACCGGAGGGTGTCCCCGGCTGTGTGCTACACGGGCTAAATGAGGAATTAACCCCGCACATAAGGCAGCTGTTTAATCTCAGCCTTACCACAGGATACGTGCCCAAGGAGTGGCGACGGCAACTGTGGTCCCACTCCACAAAGGCGGCGCCCACGGACCCTGGTAATTACCCCATAAGCTTAACAAGTCTAGTCTGCAAAGCTATGGAGAGGATCATAATGGAACTCATAAACAAAGATATAGGGGTCTTGCAGACATTGGACCCGACCCAGTTTGGCTTTGTCAAGGGAAGATCATGCCTTTTGAACTTGGTCACTTCTTCAAAACAGTCACCAAGGCCATTGATGAGGGAAAGGCAGTCCATACAGCCTACCTTGACCTTGCAAAGGCTTTGACACAATACCCCACTCGGGTATTGTAGAAAAACTTACCAGCTTAAATGTAAACCCATATGTCACAAGATGGGTTGCAAACTGGCTTAAGGACAGAACCCACAGGGTTAGAGTTGCTGGCGCTGTGTCAGACTCCAAGCCGGTCACAAGTGGTGTCCCACAGGGCTCAGTCCTTGGCCCCTATTGTTTGGCATCTACTTCTCAGAAGTACAGGCCAGCATGGGAGGACTTTGGCTGACAAAGTTTGCAGACGACTGCAAACTGGGCCATACTGGAAAGTGCATCGGACATGGATATCCTTCAGAAGCGACTCACGGAAACAGATAGCTGGTGCCAGAGCCATGGCCTGAAGTTAAACGCCAAAAATGTATAGTCATACCCTTCGGGAAAAACAAGGTAACCCCAAGCTACCATATAGGTGGCAATCCACTAAGCACAGAAGAGGTTATCAGGGACCTGGGGACCCAGGTTGACAGTGGCCTTTCTTTTGACACTCACATTGCTAAAGTGGTTAGAAAGACCTTCTACATTGCCCACCTGATCATGAAGGGATTCACATCCAGATCTAGTGAGGTCATTGTTCCCTGTACTCTTCACTTATCAGACCAATGATTGAGTACAATGCCCCATTCGGGATGTATCTCACCAGACATCTGCAGCAATTGGAGAGACCCCAAAAGTTCCTCACCAAAAGGATAAAGGACTCCAAAATCTGTCATATGCTGCCAGATTGAAGAAACTCCAGCTCTATTCAGTCGCATACCGCCTGCTCAGAGGTGACATGTGCCTGACATACAAGGCCATGCCCAACCCAGAATTAATGGACATGCTCCACCTCAAAAATCCAAATCCACCAAAACCACTAGAGCAAGCGACTTAAACCTTAGCACGGATATAAATAGGACGTGCTGGAGGGATAGATTTATCACTCAGAGACTCCCTATGCTGTGGAATAAAATCCCGGTCCATGTGAGGCAGAGCACCTCGCTGACTCTGTTCAAGAGAAATCTAGACCTGTGGATGGGAGATCGTAGGTTTACCCCGGGAATCATCTCTGTGTCACTGCTGGACAGAGGCACAACAAACTAATGGGCACAGTATTTTTTCATATAAGGGGTGGCGTAAGCCACAAAAATTTGGGCTAGGCTTATAAATGCCTTAGGGCAGATAGCCTAGTATAAACCTATGAACCTATGAACCTATGCATATTTGAACTGCTTCTTACTGAAATCGATACACCTTGTTTGCTGTAGCATAGACTCGATCCAGGCCTGCTGAATCTAGCTTTGTTTGTATAACTTGAGCACTAATCCAGGCATTCTTTAAAGTATTCAATTGTATTTATTACTGCTTGGTAGTAACTTGATTAAAGTGTAGCTATCATTCTAAGTCTTTTGGATTAAGCACTTAGGCTTCAGACCAATTGTTTTACATTAGGAAGGTTTGTAGCCTGAACTGTGGTGGCAGGACAGGTAGCTTACATCCTTCTAAGTTGGGAACTACTGATTGAGGGCTCAGTGTCTGTTATTCTAAAAGTGTATTAGTTCTGGTTTAAGCACTTGGGCTTCAGGCCAGTTATTTTACATTAAGAAGGTTTGTGGTCTGCACTCTTGTGAGAGGAGAGGCTGGACTCTGCCCTTCTGAGCTGGGAATTTCTGGTTAAAGGCTTATAGTGCCTGCATATTTGAACAGTTTCTTACTGAAATTGGTACACCTTGTTTGCTGTAGCATAGACTAGATCCAGGCCTGCTGAATCTAGCCTTGTTTGTATGCTTGTTTGTTTGCTTGTTATTTCTGTGAAACACTAATTCCACCTAAAACGTGGCTTTTCAGTGGTTCTGTGGATCCCTAGTGATATCTGCATTGCTTACTGTACTTATTTCCTTGTTTCACTTGAAGGAAAGTTACTGTTTGTCATTTTTACATTTAAGTTACCTGTAACACATTGCATTTAAGTTACCTGGCACTTGCTCACTAAAGCAATTATATAAGTCAGCACTAAAAAATTAAAAGCACTACACCCTCACAAACTCCCATTGAGTACCTTATTCCCCATTGTCCCTTTTTTTCAATTATAAAGTCATTCCCAATACTATTCTAGCATGTCCAAAGGTCAGTTGTCAATCTCCTCTCTGGTCCAGCTGGTGAATCTGGGAATCTTGAGGCAATGTTACAACTGCCTCATGTACACAGACAACCCTCTCCTCCTCCCAACAAATTCCAACACATGTGAGAGATGCAACCATATAGCCAAACTGAAGGCTAAGCTCTCTCAACTCAGTACTGGTGTAACCAGTCAGGAGGAGAAGGAAACCACACTCACTACAATTCCAGTCTCACATAGACCTACCATGACAGCAAACCAAACACATAAACACACAAAACATACTGGAGGCTCTAAATAAAAATCTGCCTAAGCAGCAGAGACCTCCAAAGCAGGCACCCAAGCAACCGCTACCCCAAAACAAAACACGTGCAACACATGGCTCACAAAGCCAGTGTGCCGAACAGTCACAGCCCTTAAGGCTAAACAATACACCTGATACACTTGTAATAGATGACTCTGTCGTTAGGCACACTGATGTCCCGCTCACCAGGCTGAACAAGGAGAAGGTCATGGTGAGCTGCCTGTCGGGTGCTAGGATCCGCCACATAACACAAGCACTCAGGTCACTCCAAGGCAAGTGCAAATATGACTCAGTCATTGTCCATGCTGGTGTGAATGACCTGAGATGTACCTCCCTGGACTACATGAAAAGAGGCATAGAGGAGCTCTCTGAGCATGTAGCCCAGGCCGGTATGACCCTGACCTTGAGTAGCATCTTACCCTTACCAAGAATGATGCTACAATACGAAGACAAGATGATCAATTTCAACAACTGGCTTAAGTATTGGTGTCATTCAAAGGAGATCCAATGCCTGTCAGCCTGGGATGACATGCTCGTCAAGCCACGATGCTTCCCTAGGGATGGCTTGCACCTGTCTCCCCTGGGCTTTCGGATATTGGCAAAGGCTCTTGCTACCCCCATAGTGCCTTTTTTAGGCAAGGCTCAAAAGACAAACCCACCTCCATAGGTATCACAAGGGATAAGAAACTAAGAGTAATGCTATTCAATGCCAGAAGTCTAAACCTCAAGATGCATGCACACGAAACTCTCCTTAGCATGGAGAACATCGATATCTGTGCAGTAACAGAAACCTGGTTCAAGGCTCCCGAGAGCACCCCAGCACTACCAAGTTATACCTCAAACCATGCTTTTCAGCCCCAAAACCTGGACTGAACCACAAAAGGAGGGGGAGTATCAATATTCATCAAAGATACCCACACCTCCAGGTTGGTGGCACAGCACGAAGCATCAGAGACTATCCATGTGCAGCTAACAGTGGGTAAAACTGCCTTCCAGTTTATAGCCTGCTACAGACCACCCTCCCAAACCCAGGAACCCCATTCGGCCTTCCTGAGAACACTGGAAAATATGAAGGTCTCTCCAAACACCATTATATTGGGCGACTTCAACTACCCAAACATAGACTGGGAGCATTACTCTAGCTCCAACACCCTAGCCCAAAGGTTCCTAGAATTTATAAACTCAAATGCTATGGAACAACTTGTTACCACACCCACAAGAGGGGAAAACATGCTGAACCTGATCATCACCAACATGGGGACTCTATGCTCCAGACCAGAAGTGTATCCCTCACTGGTAAGATCAGACCATAAACTAATCTCACTGAATATTCACATCCCAACCCCACCCACTGCCCAGAAAACCACAGTGAAAAACTTCTCTAAAGCAAATTTCACACTCCTCAAAACCGACTTGGAATCCTTCAAAGTCCCCGGGCCTGTGGAAAATATGGCCCAGACCGCAGAATCCTTTATAAACGCATTCTATGAACACCTTCAGAAATGCATGGATCATGCAATCCAAAATAAAACCAAGACCCAATCCTCCAAAGGCAGACGTCCTATCTGGTGGACCCCAGCCATAAACAAACTATACAACAGAAGGAGGAAGCTACTACATGAAAGAGCAAAATACCAAAAAGGGAAGGCATCTCTGATCAGTATTAGCAAAAAATTACGGGCACTCATAAAATCGTCTAAGGCCAGCTTGGAGAGAAAAATTGCACAGAACACTAAGGATAATCACAAGGCTTTCTTTAGTTATGTTAGGAACTTGGGTGGGAATTCCCAGATATGCTCAGAATTAGTCCAAAATGACAAAAAATACACCGAACCCACAGACATTGCCAACATCCTAGCTGACAGGTTCAGTGCAAACTTCTCCCCCCCTCCCCACCTAAAGGGCAAATATCTATCCCAGCAGAGTGCTGCCCCCCCTGACATCTCAGATGCTCAGGTAAGAGCCGCCCTCTCCAAAGCAAAAAGCACAGCATCAATGGGACCAGACATTGTCCCGGGCTGCATCCTACATGAACTCCAAGAAGAGCTAAACCCAAACATAAAACTACTGTTCAATCTCAGCCTTACTACAGGATATGTACCTAAAGAGTGGCGTACAGCAACAGTGGTCCCACTCCACAAAGGTGGTGCCTCAACGGATCTTGGAAACTATCGCCCCATAAGCCTGACTAGCTTGGTCAGGAAAGCTATGGAAAGGATCATCATGGACCTCATAAATAAAGATATTGGGGACCTACAGACACTGGATCCTACCCAGTTCAGCTTTGTTAAGGGCAGATCCTGCCTCTTAAACCTGGTCGAATTCTTTGAAACAGTCACCAAGGCCATTGACGAGGGGAAGGTCGTCCACACAGCCTACCTGGACCTCGCAAAAGCCTTCAATACATTACCCCACTTGGGCATTATAGATAAGCTCACCAGCTTAAATATAAACCCTTATGTCACTAGATGGGTTGTAAACTGGCTCAAGGACAGAACCCACATGGTTAGAATTGCTGGAGCCATGTCAGACTCCAAACCAGTTACAAGTGGCGTCCCACAAGGCTCAGTCCTGGGACCTCTCTTGTTCGGTATATATTTCTCGGAGATACAGGCCAACACAGAAGGACTGTGGCTGACCAAGTTCGCAGATGACTGCAAACTGGGCACCATAATCGACTCTCCAGCTGACACAAGCATCCTCCAAAAGGGCCTCATAGAAACAGACAACTGGTGCCAGAGCCATGGCTTCAAGCTAAATGCCAAAAAGTGTATAGTCATCCCCTTTGGCAAAAACAAAGTGCCCACAAATTACCACATAGGTGGTAATCCATTAAGCACAGAAGAAGTAATTAGGGACCTGGGGACCCAAGTTGATAGAAATCTCTCATTTGACAACCACATGCCAAAGTGGTTAGAAAAACATTTTATATAGCCCACCTAATCATGAAGGGATTCACATCTAGATCATGGGAGGTCATCGTGCCTCTTTACTCATCCCTCATCTGGCCCGTAATTGAGTACAATGCCCCTTTTGGGATGTACGTTACCAGACACCTGCAGCAACTGGAAAGACCCCAAAAAGTACCTCACCAAGAGGATCAAAGGGCTCAAACAGATGCCATATGCTGCCCAGTTACAGAAACTCCAGCTCTACTTAATGACATACAGCCTGCTCAGAGGCAATCTGTGCCTGACGTATAAAGCCATGTCCAACCCGGAATTAATGGACATGCTGCACCTCAGAAAATCCAAATCCCATCGAGCTACGCGCTCCATAGACTTGAACCTCAGCACTGAAATGAATAGGACATGCTGGAGGGACAGATTCATAACCCAGAGGCTCCCTTCACTCTGGAATAAAATCCCAGTCCAGGTTAGGCAGAGTCCCTCATTGACTCTCTTCAAGAGGAATCTTGATGAGTGGATGGGAGATCGTAGGTTTACCCAGGGTATCACTTCTGTGTCACTGTTGGACAGAGGCACAGTATACTAACCTCGAAAAAGGGCATAGCAAAATTAATTTAAAATGGGTGGCGACAAACACACTCTGGCTAGGCTTATAAATGCCCTAGGGCAGATAGCCTAATATGAACCTATGAACCTATGAACCTATGATTAGTGTTGTGTTGTGGTAGCCTAGTTAGCCTAGTATGAACCTATGAACCTATGTATATATGTTTATATATATATATATATATATATATATATATATATATATATAGATAGATAGATATAGTCAATATATATTCGGAGGCATAGGGGTCATTTAAGAACAAGTTTCTATGGTGCATTGGCTCTCACTATGCTGGAGATGTGCGTTTAATGTACGAACGAGAATAGGATAGTGTGATTTGTTTAATGTATGCTTAATATACACCACTGCTGCATAATTCTGATATTTATATGTTTTAATATATGTATCTATATAGGTAAGATGGATTGCACTACTGAGTAGGATAAATGCTGTATTATGTCTCTTTAATTAACATCTACGTCCGATAAGGGACGTCAGAGACATGCACAAAATGTATGAGGAAATGGGTACACAAAATTGAGTGAAAGGTGTAGGGAGTTATTTTGATTTATGAACTTAAAATTCAGCATAAAATGCTGTTTTTAAAATTACATTTTATATGGTCTTAGGAAGCCACCGGGATGGTGGTGAAAGCGCTTACCTGGTTCTACTTGTAATAAAGAATTTTATGAGTATTAAGCCATACTTCATACGACTGTTGTTTTATTCATTTATTTTTTTAATTTTTATTTTCATTTTTTTATTTTTAAAGAAAAAATTAAGTTTTAAAAACTGTCACATTGTATAAACAGAGGGTTCCGATTTTGCTATTAAAGTAACTTGAAGTTAGACATCACTGCAATATTTTTAATGCACTGTTTACTCCATATCAGCTGATTTTCTAAAATGATGAACCCATTTCATAATAAAGAAAATATATAAAGTAGTGGAGTTGTGAATGTGTGTATGTGAAGGTTTGAGTTTCTTCTACATTAGGAAAGGAAGTAAACCAGACTATAGCTCCTAGCACATTTCAGTGCAATGATGGTGATGTGGATGATAATGAAGTACTGCAGATATCAGAATATGGTTTGGCTAATGGGTAATCCTCTCAGCTAAACTCAGGCAGTTCATGGCCTTTCCTTTCTCTTAAAATCAGGACAGAAAGTTGTATAAGTGGGAAGTAGAGGCTTAGAAATATACAGCTTTGTTGACACACATTGACCAGTTCAGTGTGCCCGTATGCTGCAGCTAGAGCTTCACAGTTCCCCACCATTCCATTCCTGTTTTTACTAAATATGACCAATGATCATTTAAGGTTATTCACTCTCCATGTTCCATGACTGCCACCTCTGATAATTACTTTCATTTGACTTTCACTTCTTCTATAAAATGGTACTAAAATGGTACTTCATTGTATCACTTCTGAATCCTGTACTATCACAGTTATATTTCTTTCCCCTCACATCCATCCTCACTATTTTGTCACTATATGCTTTGCATTTCTAGACACATAGACTATGCATGTTACATTTCTTTCCCCTCATATCATTCTCTCACTGTTTTATGACTATACTATGAACTGTTCTCCAAAATAAACATTTCTGGTTTCTCTTCCTAATAAGAGTTGATTGCCTTTTCCCATATCACTTTTATAACCTTCATCTGCACTTTCTCCCCCCCCCACTTTTATTTTCTTTTCCTGCCAAACTCGGAAGATTTTTTTTTATTTTGACATCCCTGCTTTCCATTCTACATGAGAAGCACTCCAACATTCTGTCAGCCCTTGACATAACTTTTTACATATTGATACCATCGGCTCGTTTCAGATGTGATAATGGTTTCAAGCTCCTTCTCTCTTTTAGCTGCATGCACCATCATATCCATTCTCTGTTTTAGGATTAATGCACGCTACTTACATTTGCACTTAAAAGCACTGCAACCCAAGTTGTCAAACCAGTTGACATTTATCAGCCTTAATAGATTCTTTGTCAGAATTTCTTCTCTCATCCAATATTGATCATTTAAGGCTATTCCCTCTCCAAGTTTCATGATTATCCATCCCAATTTTGGGTTAATCCATGAAAAAAGAATTTAACAATATTTTCATCTCAATCAGTGATTGCTCTGGCAAATTTGAAAAAAAAAAATGCACTAGTATCAGAAGTGACTCCACAGATTACAAAACTCTACTATGACTTCCTCCCCAACTCCCAGAATGCATTCCCTGTGCAATAATCAATTTATGACATACCTGACAACATTTGGGCTTTACACTTACTCCCCTAGTCCCCTTTTAACCATTTGTCTGTGCCATTCTGGTTTCTGGCACTTGATTGAAAGACTGAAAATTAAATTCCTTTTTCTTATTCCCTATCATGCAGTGGGTACTAAAATATACATCATCATTATTCACAGTCATACAGAAGTAATGACAGTTCAGTAAAAGTGAGCATTACAGTATGGATGGCTTTGTAGTAAAAGGGAGAACTAGACTTCCACAGTGTTCAGCAAGGTGAACTGGGGGCAGAGTATGATGGTGAGAGCCAAATGCAACCACTTAGAAAATGACTGGGAAAGAAGAAACGAGATAAACTGCCCAAAAAGTGTCACTACCAGGTGATGCAAGGTGACGAAGTGTTAGTTGTAGAGTCAGACATCATAACACAAGCCTCTTATCCTGTTCACAAGTACAGAATAAGTTAGTGGCATTACAATTGGCAAAAAATACGGCTTCAGCCATTTACGTCAAGTGCTTGCCTTTAATTTGTAATATGTAATTAAAGGAGGAAAGATGATTATTTCAAAAGAGACTTAGGCATTCAATGACACCATCTGGTAATTTTTGCACAGCAGTACAGCATTTGCTCCTTTTAGTGGTCAGCTGTAGTGGTGCAGTGGTTACCATTGTCACCTCATAGCAAGAGTTTCTCCGGTTCGATTCTCAGCTGGGGTGCCTTCTGTGTGGAGTCTGCATGTCCTCCCTACAGTCCAGTGAGTTTTAAAGACTTGCAGGTATGTGTGTGTGTGTGGGTGTGCCTTCTTTGAAGGTTGGGCAGTGGGCTGGCAACTTGACACCATAGAAAACACTGCCATTCAATCTGCAAACTGGTGATCTGCTGTGCTGACCCCTAAACAGGATAAGCCAAAAGATGTCCCTCAAAAAAAAAAAAAAACAGAAAACAACCATTTCTTCTGTTATCTATTTTGGGAACAACTGCATTTTTTTTTCACAAGAACATATGTAATGTAATGTAAAACCATGTTTCCCTAAATTAATTTATAACTAGGTAAGCCCACTGAAAACAAAGTGCCACTTTCTATTTGTTCATTCGTACAGTCAGCAAAATGTAATATAAGGAAACAAACCATGTCCTACAGAAAGCAGCTTTTTAAGTAGGTCAGAACCTTAATCCTCCATGTTAACTGTTTGACTCACAGCTTTAGTTTCTCATACATTTAGTAATACCATGTCTTAACCAAGAGTCATTAACAAAGCCCTATATAATGGAAACATTGCAAACATTAACTTTGATGGAATATATTTCTTTGTATTAATGGCCATTTCCTGAAGAATACCAGGCAAGCAAAGTAACCACCTTTATTTTGTTGTATTTTAAAGTGGTTCAAGACAGGTGCCTCTTTTTAGAGGAAACCTTACAGCTCAGTCTCAGAAGAAAAGCCTGACTGCCGAACAAAACACCCAATGTACATCGCTCCTTAACAATGCTTCCCTGTTGTGCCAGTCAGATATAGTCACCCTGACAGAAACCTGGCTAAAACCTCACATTACCAGTGAGCAAATCCTCCCTACTGGTTACAGCATAGTAAGAGTAGACCGGCTAAACAAGAAAGGAGGTGGTATAACTATAATATTTAAACAGCATCTAAACATCCAGATCTCAAATTGCTCCCCAAATAGGCAATGAAGAAATAATATTTACCAACCTCAAAATAAACCAAAATAAAACCATCAGCATAATTGTATGCTACTTCCCACCTGGCCAAAACATCCCTCCACTAGAAAACCTCCTCAGTTGGACTAACCACCATCTCCCCCAAGAAACTATACTTTTAGGTGATTTCAATATTGAATGGCAATCCTGTCCTGGCAACCATCCAACCCATCATCTAAACCTTCATGGCTTCACCAGCTAGTCCAGTTGCCAACTAGGATAAATAAAAACTGAAACAAGCACATTACCCTAGACTGGATACTAGTCAGTAAGAGCCCCCAGTCTATATAACAGGCTGCCTATCGGATAGCCTCATTGATCACTCCCCAACATTCCTACTCAAAAACACCTATACCAAGTTAAACCTGTCATCTACTGTCAAATACGTAAAAAACTAAACTTAACCCACTCACATTCATCTCATCCCTCAAGGAATGTAACTGGCATCCTTTAAAGTACCTCAGCCTTGATGACGCAGTTGAATTTTTTAATACTACCTTCCTGAGCATCCTTAATTACCACTCACCCATAAGACTTTCCAGAACCAAAGCCCAACCCTCCCCATGGCTACAGAAAACCACTAATTCAGAAATGAAAAACAGTGATAAAGCCTGGGAGCAATGGCGCAAAACAAAAACCCCCTCAACTAGACAGAAATTCCTAGAACTACGCATTAGACTCAAAAAGCTAATAAAACATGACAAAATCCAATATTACCAGTCTGCCCTAGACTCCTCCCAACACAACCCCAAACAATTCTGGTCCTCCATAAACTCCATCCTCCACCTAGGTAAAGTCAGTACCCCTCCTCCTAACATCCCTCACTCCTCCAAAAATATTGCTGTCTCATTCAACATACACTTCACACAAACCGTACTATCACTAACTAGACAACACAACCCCCCTCCCCTCCAAAACACACCTTCAACTAGTAATCTCCCCACTGTCTTCTCCTTTTCTCCTGTTCCTACCTCCAACAAAAAAAACTCTTAACTAAACTTAAGCCCACCAAATAAGCAGCAGACAACTCCCCACGTGAATACCTACAAATAGCAGCTGACGCTCTAGCCTACCCAGTATCCATCTTGATTAACCGATCTCTGACAGAAAGCTACATTCCCACACTATGGAAAGTATCACATATAATTCCCCTCCACAAAGATGGCCCCTCCACAGAACTAACGAATTACCGCCCCATAGCTATTCTCTCTCTCTCCACTCTCCAAAATACTAGAGAGATGCATTCGCTCTCAGGTCTCAGACTACCTCCTTACTAACAACCTCCTTTCCAATACTCAACCTGGTTTCTGACCAAACCATAGCACCACCACTGCCATACTCTCTTTTACTAACACTATCCTTCAGCATAAAAACAATGGCTATCTCTCCTCTGCTACTTTCCTAGACCTATCTAAAGCATTCAACATGGTCCCATACAAACAACTCATCTCTGTTCTCAATAACCTATCCTTCTCTCAATCAGTCACCAACTGGTTTCAGAGTGATCCGTCAGACCACCAACAATAAATTGTATGACAGAATGACACATCTCCCCAACTACCTGTCTCTATAGGGGTTCCCCAAGGATCCATCCTTGGACCCCTACTCTATTTTCACCAATAATCTAGCCTCTGCCAGCAAACATGGCACACTCATACAATATGCAGATGACTCAACCATCATCTGCTCAGCCCAGTCCCTACCCAAACTGCAAAAAGTCACACAGGAAGCCTTTTCCTCTGTTGAAACTTGGTTATACAATGCCCAATTAATACTCAACCCAAACAAAACTAAAGTACTCATCTTCCAGCCCACCAAACATACTTAAAACAACTCTCACTTTAACATCACAGCAAAAGACAACACCACTATGCACCAAACAGAACACATCAAATTGCCAGGAGTAGAAATAGACAATAAACAAAAATTTGACATTCACATATCCATGACCATAAAAAAGTCCACAAATAACTAGGAGCGTTATACAGAAATAAGCAACTTCTCACCAAAGCAGCAAAGATTTCAGTAGCAAATTCCCACCTTATCTCCACCCTACTTTATGTCTCTCCAATATATACCAACCTAAGGCAATGCGATCTAAACAAGCTAGAGACCTGCTACAATAAAATCGCCAAATTCACCACAGGGGCATCCTACTGTAGTCACCACTAGTAAACTAAATAGTAAACCATCCACTAAAAGTTCCATCCCTCCAGAATCTGCTCCAACCCTATCGCACCACCAGACCACTAAGATCCAGCAACTTCACTTATAGGTCACTAGAGTCAATAACTCTGCTGGAGAAGCACTATTCACCTGCGCCATAACCAAATTATGGAACTCCCTCCTCCCCACAATTACCTCCGTACCATCATGCACCCACTTCAAAACTTTACTAAAAGTGTACCTAAAAACATGCTGGCTATGCCCTTGCAACTCCCCCTCTAATATTGCTTACCCCATCCACCCACTACCTCTCTTTCCACTCCACTAACTACCTTGCTTATAGCAAGCTCGGATGCTCATAAGCCTAACTACTTATTATACAGCAGGAACTTCTTATTGTAACAATTATTAATGTCTGCTATGTACTTCGCAGATGACAAAGATTCTAGTTGACTTCTGATGTACTATGTTATTCATCTGTAACTATGTTTGAAATTTTTAATTGCTATGTTGATCAAATTGTTAATTGCTATGTAAATGCAATGTAACTACTGTCTGTAATATTTTAACTGTGGAGCTTTTGTCCCCGGGCCTTCGCTGAAAATGGACCTATGTCCAGTCGAACTCTCCCGGTCAAGAAATGTAAATAAATAAATGATTGCCTGGGACACACGAAAAAATGCCTACTTTCTAGTTATGTCCCATGTCCCACCTTTAAAGTATTAGCCATTTCCAGGATTATGTTTTCCTTATGGTGCAGGTTTAGTCTGTTATTAACCTACCTATATTGATATAAGAATACTAACCTGATACTGAGTTATTGAGGTAACAGAGCATAATAATTCAGTTTGATGCAACTTGGTCTGTGTAATACCCAAAAAAACTTGAGCGGGGTCCTATTTCAGAATATCGGGTGGCTGCATCAATACTTGTCTTAGCCTAGACCTGAATAATTTCCTTTATTATTTTAGTGTGTACTGTGACAAATTTCATGCTGTTTATCTATGGCACTTCCAATCACCTACCCTTTTCTAGTCCACTGTCCTGGTTATACAATCTGTTTATCATGACTTTTGTGCTGTAAATCCACTCTGCCTTACTTCTGTCCCAAAAGTTTCAAACTTTTGTAAAATCCTTTTGTTGAGCACTAGATCTATAGGTTCTACATCTCTGTAAATCACCACTTCGCTCCATTATGTGATTATACAGATATGACTAGTGTTGCAGTTCTTATTTGTATAAGAATGCAGAAGAGAATGTATGGCAGTTAGCAGACATTTAAGGCTATGAGCTGTTAACAAGCTATTGCTTGTGTGGCACAGTTTGATTTCTACACCCTTTACTTGCCTGTTTTGTGACCTTGAACAAACCACTTACCCAGCCAGAATCAAATAAACAGGAGCAGGAAACCAATGAATAATCCACAAAGTCAACAGAGTCCACAGAATAGCGTAATACAAGTTTTAATATCCGCTTTCGTCCAGAGACTTCTTCAGAATGATAAAACAGTTAAAAACACTGGCATTAAATACCCTATCAATTAACCACTAAAATAAAAATTAATCAATCATTCAATCAATCAATAAAAAACTTGCTTTTGAAAACAACCATTATAGTTATTTAAACAGAGAAGAAGTTGTAACAGTATGTTTATCAATGCTCAACCCATTGTTTTTTAAAAAAAACATTTAATATTAATGGCTTCATTCAAGCCAGGAGCTTTGTCAGCCATTAATTTAATCTGCCACAGCGTCTCTCTTTGTTCAACTAATTTTTTAAAATCACCACCTCTAAGATCTGATTGAACCACTTCTAGCACAGAGAATAAAAATTTTTTGAAGTTTTTACAGCTTAAAGAATGTTTGAGTAAGGCACTAGTTTCATTTCGAGCATTAATATTATAAAGATGTTCCTTAATACGAGTTTTAAGGCATCTAGTTGTCATCCCCACATAAAATGCAGGGCAAGAACTGCAAAGACCAATATAAACAACCCCCTTGGTGGTGCATGTAACATAGCCTGGGACTGAAAAAGTTTGATCAATGCCCTCAATAGCAATAACTGGCCCTTTTGCAATAAACCTGCAAGCACTACAATTATTGCAGGCAAACATACCTTTAACCGAACACTTACTATAATCCTGCTTGAAATGATTATTTTCTAAAGATTTTTTAACATTATATGTATTCCTAAAAACAAACTTGGGTTTGTCACCCACAATCTTAAAAAGATCTAAATTACCATGAATAATCTTCCAATTTTTCTCTAATATTCCTCTAATGTGTCCACTATCAATACTCATTTCCAAGGAACAAACCAGCCTATTATGGCTTCCAGATTCATTCAAGACCTTGTCTGACAGACTAACAGTATTACTTTCAAAACCATCAAGTAATGCCCAATAATGTGATTTCCTTTTATTCTGGACATCATTAGCAATAGAATTTAACAAAATTAATGGATATCCTCTTTTAAGGAACATATTTCTAATGAACTCAAATTCACCTAACAAATCACAATCTTTAGTTGTCATCCTACAAGCTCGAATGAACTGTCCCTTGGGTATGTTGTGAATAACATGTGTAGGATGTGCACTGGTAAAATGCACATAACTGTTGGTAAAAGTCTCCTTACGATATATCTTGCTATGAAATTTCCTGTCAACATCATCCCACCAAAAATAAACGTCTAGGAAATTAATAACCGTTCCAAGACAACCTAAGGTGAATTGCAAAAAACCTCCAGATCTATTTATTTCCCTAAGAAATTCCCGAACATTGTCTTCTTTCCCTTCAATAATAAAAATTAAATCGTCAACAAACCTACAATAAAATAAAATATGAAATTGATTTTTTATTGTACTCAAAATAGTATACTTACCCAGCCAGGCTGCTCAATATTCCTACAAACTGGATGTCTTAATAGTAACCCATGAACCTAGTATTATTAGGCTGTGTGGTTTCTATTAGTGCATTGGAATTCTTAGTGACTATACATTTTTATCACCTTTCTGTAGTCAGTCTCTCCTAATTTATCTATATTTACCTCTTTGAACATATATTTTAATGTATAGCCATTTTTTAATATGACTTATTAATATAACTTTATTCAAATTGTTTCTTAATACGACATGAACATAATTAGTTTAAATCTTCTGGTGAATGGCCCATATCAAACTCTCTTTCAACTAAATTTATTTTACTAAAAATTAGTACAAGAAGCACATCCTGTGCTTAGTAATTACAGTGAAAGGACATCAACGTATATCAGTTCGTTATATTTCTTGCTATCTATATATGTTCCCAGGCCTTTGTTTTTTAACTGCCTTTTTTCCTAACTCTTCCTAAAACATTTTTGAACTTGGTATAGGTCCCTGTACGTTCCATCCTAACACATGTTTTTCACTTGGTATAGGTCCCTGTAAATTCCATCCTAACTCATGTTTTTCACGTGGTATAGGTCCCTGTACATTCCATCCTAACATGTTATGCTTTTCACTTGGTATAGGTCCCTGAACATTCCATCCTAACACATGTTTTTCACTTGGTATAGGTCCCTGTACTTTCCTTCCTAACACATATTTCTTTACTTGGTATAGGTCCTTGTACATTCCTTGCTAACACATGTTTTTTACTTGGTATAGGTCCCTGTATGTTGCTTCCTAACATGTTTTTTACTTGGTTTAGATCCCTGTATGTTGCTTTCTAACACGTTTTTTACTTGGTTTAGGTCCCTGTACGTTGCTTCCTAACACGTTTTTTACTTAGTTTAGATCCCTGTATGTTGCTTTCTAACACGTTTTTTACTTGGTTTAGGTCCCTGTACGTTGCTTCCTAACACATGTTTTTTACTTGGTTTAGGTCCCTGTACGTTGCTTCCTAACACATGTTTTTTACTTGGTTTAGGTCCCTGTATGTTGCTTCCTAACACATGTTTTTTACTTGGTTTAGGTCCCTGTATGTTGCTTCCTAACACATGTTTTTTACTTGGTTTAGATCCCTGTATGTTGCTTTCTAACACATTTTTTACTTGGTTTAGGTCCCTGTACGTTGCTTCCTAACACATGTTTTTTACTTGGTTTAGATCCCTGTATGTTGCTTTCTAACACGTTTTTTACTTGGTTTAGGTCCCTGTACATTGCTTCCTAACACATGTTTTTTACTTGGTTTAGGTCTCTGTACGTTGCTTCCTAACATGTTTTTTACTTGGTTTAGGTCCCTGTACGTTGCTTCCTAACACATGATTTTTACTTGGTTTAGGTCCCTGTATGTTGCTTTTTAACACATGCTTTTTACTTGGTTTAGGTCTCTGTATGTTGCTTCCTAACACATGTTTTTTACTTGGTTTAGATCCCTGTATGTTGCTTTCTAACACGTTTTTTACTTGCTTTAGGTCCCTGTATGTTGCTTCCTAACACGTTTTTTACCTGGGTTAGGTCTCTGTACATTGCTTCCTGACACATGTTTTTTACTTGGATTAGATCCCTGTATGTTGCTTCCTAACACATGTTTTTTACTTGGTGTAGGTCCCTGTATGTTGCTTCCTAACACATGTTTTTTACTTGGTTTAGGTCCCTGTATGTTGCTTCCTAACACATGTTTTTTACTTGGTTTAGGTCCCTGTACATTGCTTCCTAACACATGTTTTTTACTTGGTTTAGATCCCTGTATGTTGCTTCCTAACACATGTTTTTTACTTGGTTTAGGTCCCTGTATGTTGCTTCCTAACACATATTTTTTACTTAGTTTAGGTCCCTGTACGTTGCTTCCTAACACATGTTTTTTACTTGGTTTAGGTCCCTGTACGTTGCTTCCTAACACGTTTTTTACTTGGTTTAGGTCCCTGTACGTTGCTTCCTAACACATGTTTTTTACTTGGTTTAGGTCCCTGTATGTTGCTTCCTAACACATGTTTTTTACTTGGTTTAGGTCCCTGTATGTTGCTTCCTAACACATGTTTTTTACTTGGTTTAGATCCCTGTATGTTGCTTTCTACCACATTTTTTACTTGGTTTAGGTCCCTGTACGTTGCTTCCTAACACATGTTTTTTACTTGGTTTAGATCCCTGTATGTTGCTTTCTAACACGTTTTTTACTTGGTTTAGGTCCCTGTACGTTGCTTCCTAACACATATTTTTTACTTGGTTTAGGTCTCTGTACGTTGCTTCCCAACACATGTTTTTTACTTGGTTTAGGTCCCTGTACGTTGCTTCCTAACACATGATTTTTACTTGGTTTAGGTCCCTGTATGTTGCTTTTTAACACATGCTTTTTACTTGGTTTAGGTCTCTGTATGTTGCTTCCTAACACATGTTTTTTACTTGGTTTAGATCCCTGTATGTTGCTTTCTAACACGTTTTTTACTTGGTTTAGGTCCCTGTATGTTGCTTCCTAACACATGTTTTTTTACTTGGTTTAGGTCCCTGTACATTGCTTCCTAACACATTTTTTACTTGGTTTAGATCCCTGTATGTTGCTTTCTAACACGTTTTTACTTGGTTTAGGTCCCTGCATGTTGCTTCCTAACACATGTTTTTTTACTTGGTTTAGATCCCTGTACATTGCTTTCTAACACATTTTTTACTTGGTTTAGGTCCCTGTACGTTGCTTCCTAACACATGTTTTTTTACTTGGTTTAGATCCCTGTATGTTGCTTTCTAACACGTTTTTTACTTGGTTTAGTTCCCTGTACGTTGCTTCCTAACACATGTTTTTTACTTGGTTTAGATCCCTGTACGTTGCTTCCTAACACGTTTTTTACTTGGTTTAGGTCCCTGTACATTGCTTCCTAACACGTTTTTTACCTGGTTTGGTCTCTGTATGTTGCCTCCTAACACATGTTTTTTACTTGGTTTAGATCCCTGTATGTTGCTTCCTAACACATGTTTTTTACTTGGTTTAAGTCCCTGTATGTTGCTTCCTAACATATGTTTTTTACTTGGTTTAGATCCCTGTATGTTGCTTTCTAACACGTTATTTACTTGGTTTAGGTCCCTGTACATTGCTTCCTAACACATGTTTTTTACTTGGTTTAGGTCTCTGTTTGTTGCTTCCTAACACATGTTTTATACTTGGTTTAGGTCCCTGTACTTTCCCTGCATTTTCCTACTCTGCTAGTGCTATAAGCATTTCATTCATCTTCTTTTAGAATCATAGCACTTTTGCCTTTGTTTTGCTATACAGTAATGACTCGTGTATGTACACTTTTTTTTCTGTGATGGCAGCTTTCTTCTATGCTTGTGTTCCTCCACTCTTCCTTTTTCTAGGCTTGCAAGTGCCTTTCAAAGAAAATCAACCATTTCATCAAAGTCTATCCATTTGAAGTCCATAAGTCTTATGTCTAATTGGACCAGAGTGGCATTAGTGAACTGTACAGAGATGGTATCATGTCAGCATAAATTCTTTTCAAAATATCAATTTAAACTGATCTTGTAGTTAAACACACAGACAAAGAAGGTATTCTTGCTGATGGAGACATCTGTCCTGTTCTCTTCACAGTATTCAATAAGTTGTGTAGCTTAGGGATGATACTGAAAATATACAGCCTCAACAGACTCTGCTCTTTCAGACCTATTGCACATTGAGAAGGCCAATGGTACCAGAAAAATCTGCTCAAGAGACCTCAATCTATTTTACAAGATTAACTGAACCTGCTGGAAGGACAGGTATGTATCCCAAGGAGTACCACTTCCATGGAATTGGGTTTCGTTCCACGTAAAGAAGAACTCTTCTTTTACTCTAGTTTAATGTAACTTAATGAACAGAAGGGTAAGTGAAAATTCACCCCGGCTTAGCAACAAGAGCCCTCAAACATAGGGGGAACATGTAAGTATCCAATATATACTTATATAGTCCACATTTGGAGATTCATATTGCAAAATACCAGGACTAATAATTACCATGGGAATGGAGGCTAGGCTTCTTAAGATCCTTAATGATCAGTAGCCTTGTAATACCTCTTAACCTATGAAAGAAACAATTTGCAACACTATATCACAAGAAAAGCAAAATGAGTGAGGCCAGATATTATAGACCAGTGACTCTCATGCCCATTATAGGAAAGTGCTTAGAATGGTACCTTTTAGACATCTTGGAAAAGGAGACTTGTGTTCTGGGTGAGTTATATTTGCATCAACATAGTTTCAATATGGGTTGCACAACTTTGAATAACACTGTAAAGTTTTATGAGTAAGCGACCTTGGCTGTTGATTTTGGTTTAAGATGTAGGACTATATTTTTTCACCTGGCAAAAACACTTAATAGCCTACCATATTAAAAAAAATAAAAATATTAAAATATAGAAATAAAGAATGCCTTATTGTATCCTTTGGGAAATCATCTACCCCTGGGGAGCTACCACATTGACAATATACCCATGACCCAGTTGTTCAGGATTTGAGAACTAATGTGGACAGTGACCTAACTTTTGACCAACATATGTCTACTGTTGTAAAAAAAGCCCTTCTATATCGCATGGCTTTTAAACCAAGGAATTGTGTCTCTCTCTAGGGATGTCATTGTCCTTTACTCAGCCCTTATTAGGCCAGTCAGTGAATATAATGCCCCCCCCCCCTTTGCATGTACCTGTCCAGACATATGAAATGATTGAAATCCCCACAGAGATACCTTACTAAAGGCATACAAGGCATAAACAACATGTCCTACATGTTACAACTCAAAGCCCTGTCACTATACTTGGTATCCTACAGACTGATAAGAGGTGACCTGTGTCTGGCATACAAAGTGTTATCCGACCCATTACTGCTGGATTTATTGCACATCAGAAAGTCAAATAGAACCACAAGCACTCCATCTAGGGATCGAAACCTCGTCTGCAACATCAACAGAATGGTTTGGAGTGCCAGCTATACTTTGCAAAGCCTACTGCTGCTGTATTACAGACTCCCCATCCACATTAAACAAACTTTATCCCTTATCATTTTCAAGCACAGATTAGAGCTATGGATGGGAGACAGAAAGTTTAATTAATTAATTAATTAATTAATTAATTAATTAATTAATTTTCATTTGGTGACCAGGATAGTTTGACTGGGTCATGCAAGACTCCTTTTCCGCAGAGTCCTGAGGAGAAAAGCTCCTAAGACAAGTATTCATTTTTTTCATACATTGATAAAAATAACAAAAATATAATAAAATGTTAAAATTATAGCAGGAGGACATTTGCAACTGAAAGGATACTAAAACAACTGAAAAAAAACACTGAAAAATATAACGTGAAAAACAACATAGATGTGACTTAGTAAAAATACAAAAGAATAACTTATATGTGGGTAGGAAAAGTGATAGAAAAGGAGAAGATATGCTTGAAAGCTGTGATTATAGTTATATATTTGTTTGTTTTGTTTTATAAATTTGGACATAGAAATGTGATGGATATTTGATAGCTATAAGAAGTTGTTTAGTAAGAAGGTATCCAGGTGATCACACACAGTGCCAAGAGGTAAGGAGATGCTCCTTTATTTAGGTTTTGAAGATATGAGTGGATGTTGTCTGATAGATGCTAACTGGAAGGATATTCCATGTCTTTGCTATGTAGATGGAGTGTAAAGCACCCCAAATGTTCTGGCTGGTTTGCAGAAAGTGTCACGTTTTGTGTCCATTAAACAAAGAGATCTCTGGCAAGTGTACTGGTTACATTCCTGAAACATGAAAAAACAGCAATAGCAATGCCATTCCCCATTGGTGGCCCATCCACTGACCACAGTAACTATAGATCCATTGGTCTCAGTAGCCTCATATATAAAACTATGGAGGACATTATCTCATACTTCATTGATTTGGACAATGAAAGTATCTTAACCCTGGACCCTCATCTATTCAGATTTGTCAAACAAAGCTTTTGCCTCTTTAACCCCATTAATTTCTTTGAAAAAGTAATTAAAACATGCATAGAAGCTTTGCAGAGCATGCAGCATATCGGGACATTGTCAAGAATTTTGACCCTATTTTCCATGCAGCCATCTTTGACAGACTTGAAAATCTGAATACAAATGCTTATGTTGTGTGGTCACTAGCTAAGTGGTTGTCTGACAGAACCCATGTTGTTAGAGTTGCAGGTGCCACATCTAAAAGCAAAATGTTTCCAGTGGTGTACCACAGGTCTTGGTTGTGGGCACTATTCTATTTGCCATAGATTTTGCAGACCTTCAGGCCAGTGCTGTTTACCTATGGTTAACTAAGTTTGCAAATGACTGTAAACTGGGTGTTGTTATTCTATATTCAACTGTCTCACAATTACTCCAAGGTGGGATAGACCATGTCAACAACTGGAGCAAGGGCACTATTCTCAAATTAAATGTAAAAACTTTAGCACAGTTCATTTTGGTAAACAAAACCATTTCACTTAGAATGTAGGAAATGAACACCTCCAATCAACATTGTCGTAAGGGATCTAGGCACTCATATTGATAATTCCTAATCATTTTACCATCATTTTTCCACAGCTGTTTGGAAAGCCTTTTATCTGTCTCATTTAATATCTAAGGGTATGACCAATATATCCAAAGAAGTCTTAATTCCCATTTACTCATATCCTAACAAAGGCATTATTGAATATAATGCACCTTTTGGTATGTACGTGTCTAAACATATCACACAACTTGTGAGATCTCTGAGATTCATAAATAAAAACATCAGTGGCCTCAAAAATCTTAGTTATAAGGAGACACTGACAGCCCCTTCACTGCAATCAGTCTCTTATAGACTCCTTCATGGTGATTGGGGTAGGTTTTCTAGCCATGAAAGATTAAACACTATTTGAATTTCTATTCCTTTGCAGAACTAATTCTACCTCAAATATTTGGTTAAATGAACTAAACCTTTATTAGCAGATAAATAAGTCATGTTAACATGTTAGATTCATACCCCAATGTATTCCTCATGTCGGTAACAAACATCCACTACATGACAAGTAGCGTCAGCACCCTTACAACCTTCAAGTTAAACCTAAATAATTGGATGGGCAGCCTCAAATTTTTCCTCATGTCTTGTCCTCCTTTCAAAAGGGTTTTCTGGCTAGGTTTGAAATGGTCTACAAATTGGTAACCTAGCACGTACCTCTGAGCTACTGAAGAAGAATGTTCAGAGAAGGACATTTATGTGGAAAATAGACTATGCTATGGGCAACTCTTAGTTGTATAAGAGATAAGTAATTAGGGAATTCAAGCCAACATAATCCTTTAAGAGCAATGCAGAGATAAGTTGCATTTTGCATCTTGTAAGCAAATCTGGCAATCTTGTTATAACATTGTTCTAATATTTTAATTGGGTAATGTTAATATTTGTAAGGACTGCTGAGGCATAGAGTAGAGTGGATAAGAGATAATCAGTGGTTATAAGCTGTTGATAGTGGTCAATGAGGAAATCAGAGGCTTTATAGAGAATGCCTAACTTATAGTGAGTTCTTTGTATAACCTTTTGTATGTGAACGTCAAATTTAGACTGATCATCTATAACAATATCAACAAATTTTGTATTGGAGACTACACTACCTCTATTTGAATATCTTGAGAGGATAGGATTGAGAAGATAGATTTATCATCAGTGTAGGTTTTAGGAGTGAAGAGCACTAATATAGTTTTATTTTGATTTAAAAATATCTGAGATTGGGTGAGGCAGGTTTCAATGGAAGCAAAATATTCCTGAGTGATAGATTGCACTGCTTTTACTATACCTGCTCTACAAACAAGTATACCATCATCAGCATCTTGAACATGAGTGGCATGTAGACTGTTTATGAAGAGGCTGAAATGTAGGGGACCAGCTAACGAGCCTCAAGGTCCTCCTGTGGTGATTGGCAGGTGTCAGTGAGATGTTGAGTGCCATCTTACTAATTGCATCTTATAGTAGATAGACAGAGACCCAGGTAAGAGTAGTAAAGGAGAAACCTGAAGTTTGAAGTGTTGGTGTTAATTTAGGTTGTGACACAGTATCAAATGCCCTAGAAAGATTAAGGATGATGTATTATCTTTTATTTTATCATTTAGGATCAAACTGAGGAGGGATAGTAAGGCAGTGGTTGTGCTATGGCTGGACAAAAGCCAAGTTGTGTTTGAGATAGAAGGTTGTTAGTCAGGAGGTATTTAAGGATCTTGTTGCATACACATCTCTGCAAGACTTTAGAAAGAGATGAGAGGATAACGACTGGATGACAGTTTGATAGCTCTGTTGACTTGCCATCCTTATATTGAGGAATGTATGTTTTTTTTCCAAAGTTTAGAAACAGTACCTTCTGATATAGAGCAGTTTATGAGAATAGAAATGGGAAAAATAGAGAAACGGAAGATACTGGTTGAGATGTTGTACTTGGATGACTGATATGACATTATGTTGGGCAGAAACTGTATCTATAAAATGAGAGTTAAATTGAAAAGCTGCATCTTGATCATAGAGAGAGGGATAAGGATTCGACTAAGATATTCTCCCTGGATACAAGAGATTATTGATAATAACCCGACATGTTTTAGGATTAGTGAATTGGGAATATTGCAGTGAAGGTAAAATATTTTTTAAAGTTTTGCTAAGTATTTTAGATAGATTATCAAGTTTCCTAAAGGTTTGCAAGGGGAAATGTTTTCTGTGCTTGTCAGGTTTTCATTGCAGTATCTCTGTCTCTCTCTATGATTCATGTTTCCTTTTGTTTTAGATGTTAGCTTGACCAAGTGGAAGGTATTTGATTGGGCCAAGTTCCAAAGTAATAGAGAGGAGATGAATATTTTAGGTGTGTTGTAGTTCTGCCTAATTGCAAATGATGGATGATGATCACATAACGTGTCTGGGAGAGCACAAGCTTCTATATTGTTGGCAGGATGATTAATTGGGGCTATAGCTCAGTCATATATGGGTATATAGTTCAGTGGTAGAGCATTTAACTACAGCTCAAAACATCTCTAGCTCAAATCTGGTACCTCCTTTCATTTTCCCATAGCCTTTGCTAGACCTTTTGCTGTGTGTAGTGGTACATGCCTGTAATCCTAGCTACTTGGGAGGCAAAGGTTGTTGGACTTAATGAGTTAAGATCCAGTCAAGATTAGTGCATTTGTCTGAGGATTTCTGAATCTTGTGGGAGAATGGATCAGTTGAGAGAAACCAAATATTTTAATTGGATTTGGGGTAGAATTTTGGCCACTGCTGTGACAACCACAGTTAAAGCCCCCTAGTATCAGTGTTTGATGGGGAATATTTTAGTTACCCAAGAAAGTATGTCTTTTGTAACCGTGTTGGTACTAGCTGAAGCAGGAATGTATAATATAATGATGCACAGAAGTTTGTGATTGTTAATATGTGTAAGACTGATAAATGATTTTATGTGATTATGGTACGATGTTATTTATCCAGAAATTGCGATATTTATCCAGAAATTGCGATTTCAGCCAAGTTTCAGCTATTGAGCTTCCATAAGGGGAACGTGTATCAACTTATTCATGAAGTTATGAAATGTGAAGCTTAAACAAACAATCTTTAAGGTTTGTACTGAATCTGGAGATGTTTAATTCATCTAAATCTCACAAGCATGATATGAAAAAATAATATGGGGAGTTTCAGGATAAGTACAGGGAGGAATATTATCAAGCAGCAAATATGAGTGTTCTGGAATAATTTATCCTTAGTAGTACAAGTGTCAGCAATCCTAAATATATTCAAGAAAAACACAGATTATTGGGTTAACCATGATGTACACAATCCTATATATTCAGAGTTAGTGTTCTTAGAGGCCCATCAGACCTAAACACTCGTCTTGACTTATGAGACTTGAGACTTTTGGAGTTACTGTAGCTACATTAGCATATGAAATAACTGCTTATAATTGATGCTGAAATACCACTACCTTTGTCTGTGTCTTAACAGAGCAGTCCATTATTAAATCATAACATTTGGATTAAGGGAAGCACCAGATGCCTTATTCAGCATTTACTCTATCAGACAATATGAATGTTTACTGCCTGCTCCACTGCCAGTAGAACAGAAGGATTTTAGTGGCTCTGACATTGCGAAAAGAGTAACACTATAATGCATGTTCTGAATGCTTTACTTTTCACGCTGATGTATATTTAGGCTGATGTTTAGTAAGCATAGCAAATAGTTTCAAGCTCAATTTGAATGAACTTTTATGGAAAGGACACCTGAATTACATTTTCCATAGTTATGACAGCATGGTACAGTATGTCAGATCCTTTTTACCTCCAGTATTTTGGACTAATGTGAACAAACAGGTAGCTCTGTCTCTGCATGGAAAGCCAACACAAATAGAACAAGGGTGAATCTACAGGCATCTTACTATTAGCTAAACAAGTGCAAGCTCTTCTCTCCAATACTTGCTTTGACATTTGCTTCTTTCTTCTTTTCCTTTGATGCATAGCTCTCGGCTGTCTACATTTCTGCAGAATGTCCATATTTTCGCTTCATACTTTTGGTCTGTTCCTCATAAAATTTTTAATTTTCTGGCAAATCACTGAGGATTGAAGTCACTAAAGAATGACATACATTTGGGTTTCAGACTTCATATCCTTCAGAAAGTGCATGCCAACACAAATCCTGTGATTTTAGCATATTTCTAAGTTTATAAAAGCAATATTTAAGATGTGTCCCTATTTGTGGGCATTTATTCCACTATTATTTTAGGCTTTGTCCAGATTTCTTGCACCAAGAGGTTGAGGGGTATGCTTTGCTGGACTTATAGCCCACAAGGCATCATGATCACAAGTTCCATATCCACACTACAGTCACTGGCAGACGTTTGTCTGATAACTAGTCTAAGCCAATTTCTCTCAGACATACCAACCATGACCCTTCAGTTCTAACTACTAGTTTTAACTCATGTTCTCCCTGTAAAAATATTGAGTTTTTGTTTGATTTTTAAAGCTTATACTTGTTAACATTACTGAAAATAGTTTTTCCATTTTTCCTCTCGCTATCAGTTATCCCATGCACGACCTTAACTTTCCCTTTGTGGACCTCTTTCTTTGAGCTGACATTTTTCATAAGGTATGACATCCAAAACTTCCAAACCAAATGATTATTAGCTCTGTTCATATCTGAAATATAATCCTTCCCTTTCCCAGGTTCAAACATCATATTTGCTCACCATCTCCCATTTTCCCAGGCAGAAGGGTAATTAGTTCCTGTGCATGCATGTACATATGCTTCATTCTTACCTGGTTTTAATTTCCCAGCAAAATTTTCCACATGAAAAATTTATCCAGGGTACATATTATTGAAATGTATTACCTTTGTTAAAGGTAAACCACAGTTTTGTTTTTTTAGTTTGTGGCACTTAACTGCCCATGCCTTCCTGAACACAAAACTCATTTTTGTGGCCATTTATTATTTTTATTTATTTGTATTTTTTTAAACCACAAAAGTCCAGCTGGGTGATAATGGTCCCCTTTCTGTGCAGGCCCAATGAGAAATGATCCAATATAGTCAATCATTTACATACAATAGATGATAAAGTATGACATAGCAACAGAAATATTCATTTATACGGTTTCAAAATACGCAGTCGACATTACAAAAGATATATCTTAAAATCATAAAGAAGTTTAGTGTAGACTATTATTATACCATAGACCAGTATTAGAGATAATGTACAGAGAGTAATTCTCAAAACAGGTATAACACATCTGCAAAAGGCCCACAGAAATCAGTTCTCTACCCGTTTTCATAAATACATATAACATAAAAAGGTTTATGGAGATCAGTTACTTACCCTGCTTAATAAATGTAATAAAAATCGCTTCTATATGTTCGGTTACAGCTCCTGGCTTATCAGTTCAGACCCAATACACAATTTTAACACTGTTATCTATTTACAAAATAACATTATTATCTTGTTTGCTGGACTTTTTCTCACTGTGCCAGAAAATGGTCACTGCTGATTAGTGCACCACACCAGTAAGTAAACTTAAATAAAATGCAATAAAAATAAATACATACTTACATAAATAGTATCCTCTGTAGAGAAGACAGCATTGTCTGCCAGTTCTTTTATGTGTATAATATAAATATAGCAAATAACAGAGGTCTCAGAACAGAAGTGCTTGTCTTTTCTATCAGTAATGTAAATTAACTTATGTACTACTGGCTGTTACAATCTCAAAAACTACATCACTGGGCATCTCAACAGCTTTTCTCACTGTTATGTTACCATCATTTTCTGAGGTGCTGTGATAAAGCTAAGGCAGAGATCAGTCACTTAAAAATCCTCTTGCCTTAATTTTGTCAGTAACATTAATGGTACAGTTTCACATTTTATTTGTAAAAAAAATGGTGAAGCAAAGTTGACTGGAATTTATCCAGTCACTGTGCTTATGAAATCTGAATGTTTAATAGCTATTATTGTTCTGTAACATTTTCCTCAGGAAAGCGCAAAATGCACGTGTGTTTATTTACCTGGGTCTCTGCTAGTGACACTTAAAAAGAGAAATACTCCACTCAACTGGCACAATTCAAAGAACATTTAAACATCAGACTGCATTATCTTATATCTTAACCAGTTTCATAGGTATCTAAAATAATATAATGTTGCGTTGAAGAGTACATTCCTCAAAACATTAACTTTCAGATTTATAGTTCATTTGTGATGATAAAAGGTTGAGCCCTCAAAATCAGCCGGAAAGATTTTATTTAACTGATATAATTCCAAAGTCATGATAGCATAACTAGACATTATTATAGGTTTTGTGGTTCCGCAACCCTGAAAGAAACAGACATACCAAAATTTATCAAGTCAAGTAAGACCTGCGGTGTAATATTTTACAAAGGAAACAGAGCAAAAACTAATAACAATAATCATTTTATAACCAACTGAGATTATCTTTTTATAAAATCATATCCAGTGATGCCAGTTATAATCTTCTCATCGAGAAGTTTAATAGTGTAAATATGAATAATAAACTGTGGTAAAACTTACATAAATTCAATTGCCTTGTAATTTTATGAAGCATAATCATTTCATAAACAGAATGCTTACAGTATCAGCATTGTGTGCGTACTACATGACCTAGTTATCATAATTAAGTAGGATTTCATAATCACATGAATACTTAATTTCCCAGTTTACTGTAAGTGATATAGACATCCAGACTATTGACAAGAAGAGGGACACACTGTCCATTCAGCTGCCCTAGAGCTAAACCTTCTCTCTTACAATAACTGAGAACTACACAGCCAGTATCAGAAAAGAACATGTCATAATCTAAACTTCATTTGTTCAGAACTTTGCAAGCATCCAAGAATAATAGATTTCTTCTGTACAAGAAAACTTTGATGGCCCATAGACATGTCTCAGTTATACAGAAACATAACTCTTTGTTAAACTTTAAATGCATATTTAAAATATAAACTATATTAATTTACAGAACTAATAAAATGTAAAATACTTACAATGTGAAATCACTAATATGGCTAGCAAAGACATTCTTCCTAGGACCCACAGGAAGGAAATGTGAGTAGCAGTTACTTTGCTCAGATGTTCACAGTTAGTTAGAAACAGGAAGAATGATTCTAATACTTAAATACGGCTTTAATTATCTATCAGCTTAACTTCATCATTTCTGAAATTTCACCATAAATATAGAGTGACAGCTTTAGTTAATTATGTGAAGTGTTCAAAAAATTATGCAGCTGAGAAAATTCTATTAAGAAGGAACTCTTGCTTTAACAGAAAAAATGTTGAGCAAAAAATTATTTCGTGGACCTAATGATGGACAAAAAATGACACTTAAAAGCTTATTTGTTATGAATTAAGTTGTATGAAATTTAATCTCAGTTTTTATTACTATGAATTTCATTTTATAAAACAGGACAACATTTTGCATTTTATTTCTTACAAAAGGGTGGGCTTTAGGTGAACTGGAGCCCTAGGCAAAGGAGTTCTCCCACTGTATAGTAGTCCCCACCATAACTATCTCAGGTGAATCCCATTGGTTCTCCCCATCATGGCCTCCCATTACATCTAGGACACTTCTTTCTTTCTTTTTCATGTTCACACTTTGTCTTACTCTTCAATAGATTCTCTTTTCCTTTTAACACATCATACCTTAAAAGACTACAGTGTAATAACTGTGGAGGAAATAATTTAATTAAGCTGGGAGTCTGTGGTCTGCTGGTCCCATACAAGCCATCATGTGGTTCTAGATGCTACATTTCAAAGGTTTTGTTTTTAATCTTTTGTTCCAATGATGCCCTAAACAGATAAGGAAAGATGATAATCTTCATACTTTGCCTTGCTCTTAAACTTTTCCTACATCCTTTCATCACATCCTAACTGACCAAGACGGCACTAACTGTTAAGGAAATAATTAAATTAAGGAGTGAATCATTTGGCTACTAGGTCAGCAGAAGCCATTAAGTTCTAGATGATCTGAGGAACATTTTAGAGTCTTTTCACACCTTTTCATTGGGCAATTCGTTATATGATGAATTGGGGTAAGCTGATACAAGGAATCTGCAAGATTTTCATCCCTACTTTTCCAAATTTTCTAACTGGTTGTTTAATTCCTGATCTAGTTTTGGTAAGAAACAAAAGAAATCTGGTCAATTTAAAAGTTGTTTGAAGTTACCGAAAATATATTTTTTTGTGAATAAACTCTGTTTATTTTACTTTCCTACCTATTATGTATTGTGCTTATTTACCACCTAAACAACTCCTGGACTTGCAACTGCCTAGCAGCTGGCTGACAAATTCTAACTCCTTTCCTCTACCCACTATCCAACCTCTTTAAAACTGTCACAGATGCGCTATATATTAACACACGTTACTTGTAACTGCTTAGCACCTGGTTGACATATGCTAACAGCTTTCCCCTACACATTATCCAACCTCTTTAAAACTCCCACAGGTGCGCTATATATTAACACACGTTATTTGTAACTGCCTAGCACCTGGCTGACATATTCTAACACCTTTCCCCTACCCACTATCCAACCTCTTTAAAACTCCCACAGATGCACTATATATTAACACACGTTACTTACCAACTCACTGCCGACTACTCCCCACTGAACCATCTATACCCACTAACTCTCCCCTAGACTAAGTTGAAAAGCTTTCCCTTAAAATGTCAATGCATCTCATATGAACTTGTCTGTATTCTCCTCCTTTTTTAGTTTTTTCCTTTCTTGTCTTATCTTCAATACATCAGTTTTTAGGTTGTTATGACTAATTGTCAAAGTATAAGGAATGTTTTGTCTGTAGTTTCTTCTTGTCAGGAAAAATCTGCTTTAAATAATTTATTTCTATTGTTCAAGTCACTATATATTGTATATCAAAATCTAGAGCAAAGGAGAAAGGCGAACCAGTTCAACAGTAGCTCACTGCCAAATCAGTCATTGACAGTGAGCTACGGTTGAACTGGTTCGCCTTTCTCCTTTGCTCTGGATTTTGATATTCATTGGTTTGGAGTTTTTTTTTTGGTTTCTTCACTATATATTGTATATAATGTGTGTATGACTCTGCTGACACTTCTTCAAGGGCTACGGCCTCTGCTACTATTTTGAGGAGATTTGCATGGCTGGGTTCTCAGAACCTCACAGATGACATTAAAAATGAGATTTTAAATTCTCCTTTGGATAGAGATTTAGTCTTATATTTATATACTTGCTGGCTAAACTGGCCATCTTTCCCTTACCCAGCTGTCAGGCAGCTTGAGCTGATCTTTCCTGCAAAGGACAGTGGGAGGATGAGTCCTGAAATGACAATGCTAGGAAGAACAAGAAATAAATAACCACACCCTGCTGTAACCAACACACCAAAACAGGAAGAACAAGAAATAAATAATCACACCCTGCTATAAACAACACACCAAAACAGGAAGAACAAGAAATAAATAACCACACCCTGCTATAAACAACACACCAAAACAGGAAGAACAAGAAATAAATAACCACACCCTGCTATAAACAACACACCAAAACAGGGGGATGGAGGGAGGGAGGGGGCAGCTACTGCAACAATGATCATATAAGCATCTACTGTTATGACATTTTTATTTACACAATTGTACTATATTCATCATGTTTATCACTGCTACAGTAACCTTAACTATATGGATGGAATACATAGCTAACTACATTTGGGAGTTAGAAGAAGAAGGCTCCAGAAATCCCTGGAGAATGATCCTTGCAAAGCCTGATCCAGACCAAAAGAAGGATTCAAGCTTATAATGATGTTTTAAAGTATGTACAGATGACCAAGAAACAACTTATAGGAGACTTCCAGAATCTAACTCTTTCCAAAAAGCCATAGATGAAATCAAGGTCCTGGTACAGTGGGCCTTGATCCTGCCTGGAATAGTTTTGTTGTGGTAAGTATAACAAAAGGCAGTAGCCTTAGACAACCATTTGGAAATAGGCTGTTTTGACACAGGTTGCCCATTCATACATCATCATCACCAACTCCCTTTTTCCTATTTTCTACATGGGGTCAGGTGTTGCCAACTGTCACCATCTGTCTCTCTTCAATGTCACTCTCCTGCCTCCTTCAACACTCATCCCTGACTCTGGCAGGTCTTCTCTCACACAGTCCTCCACCTCTTTTCTGGATGGCCTTGTTTCTTCTTCCCTTCTTCCTGTCTGTCCCAATTCTTCTTCACCAGATTGTCTTTGCTTTTCTGCACACATGCCCAAGCCACCATGATCTGTTCTCGTTGATCTCTTCTATATTTGGAGCTACTTTAGCTTCTGCTCTTATGTCCTCATTTCTGCATCTGTCCCACAGTGTTCATCATACCACCTGTCTCAGGCACTTAATTTCCATCACCTCTAGCTTCCTCATTTGCTTTGCTTTTACTGCCCTGGTTTCCATACAGAAGTACCATACCTATCAACCTGGAAACATCAGAAATCTGGACAAAGGCCCATGAAAAATAAGTACAACTGGCCAGAAATCTGGACACTTATTAACATAAAACTTTCATAAATAATTATGTAACCCTGCCCATTCCAGTTGACTTGTGGAATACCAACCTTCAAACACAAATTGAAGAACAGACAACATAGCAAACACAAAATATGACCAGAACAACAGTGTTTTATTAACATTAAAATTTGAACTTGTATAAAACTTTGAATTTGCCCCTACTCATTATTTAAGGCTTTGTCCAGATGTCTTGTATTAGGAAGTTGAGAGATATGAAGTACTTTTGATAGCAATATGGTGAATATATGAATGCATCCTAATGCTCCCTTCTCATGGACAGGAATAAAACACTCTCACAATCAGCATGGTGGGTATTCAAAGCTCACTTGTTCTCCTTCTCCATACATAGTTTAACTGATAATGAACCCAATTACAAGATAACTTGCTCAATTTTCTTATTTCTGAATCTATTGCCTTTTAACATGGGACTAAACAGCAGGGCACAGTTCTGAACCAGATGGAAATATAACATTTATTACTACTTCCCCTCTCTCTCCCTCTACATAGATCCTAAGCTGTAAATCCTGGTACCCTGCTACAGCCCCTGCCTGTGGAATGTGAACACATATCTGCAGTTTAACTACCCTGCTGGAATGTGGTGCTCATAGCTAGCTGAAGTACACTCTATATGTTTTTTTATTGCCAGCCATTGTGTTTCTTATTAAACTGTATATATATATATATATATATATATATATATATATATATATATATATGCTGCCAGTCTTACTAGCTGCACATCACCACTAAGACACTGGTTCCCCACCTATCCCCCTTATTCTCCACAGGCTGTATAAAATTCCTACTAACATTTTTTTCTCCTTTTCTCTTGCACTACAAATACCCCCTTTCACTGCATAGCTTCACTGCTACCTTCCTACCTCTCAGTCCCTGTCTGTTAAAACTGGCTTCATAAACTACTAGAGCTCTGTCTGCCTTACCTGAGTCTCTCAAGAGTATTCTGCCTGTGAACCTGATTTTTTTTTGTGATATACAACACAAGTAATCCAGGCTCAACCTGCTCCATTTGCTCTCGCCGCACTCAGGCTCACTTCACTCCCCTACCCTACCCCTTTCCCAAACACCCTACTCTCCTTAGCTTTCTTGTATCCCTAGCCACACCTACTTCATCAACTAACCCATAACATCACATCAGTAGTCTCCCACCCTTTATCCAATATCCACTAATTTACTCACACTAACATAATCTTCCCTCTCCATCTTTCTCATAAGCTAATGTATGTTCAATCATAATAATGCTCCTAACTCTACCAACCAAAACACTAGTGCAACTCACAACACTCACAACTCTCCTGTTGTCCATGTGTATTGCCACACATTATCACATACCTAACTGAAGAGTTAATCCCTCCCTCATCTATCCTAATAGTACATAACCATCCAACCGCCCACATTTTATATCACCACACCTGTTTCACAACTCTGTCTCACTATTTGTCTCTTATAAGATTCTCCTCGCCTACTACAGCAAAACAAATACACACAAATTCCAAACACTAGTGCTCTGATCTAAATATCTATACCCTCTCCTAAGTAATCGCTTACTTTTAGATGGTGACATTCACCCAAACCCAGGCCCTTCATCCTTTCTACAGTCTACCACCTCAGGCAAAACAGCTGTCTCCCCTCTATCTAGCCTAACTCACCTCAAAAACACAAATCTTCTAATACTAAACTTCAACCTCAGAAGCTTAGTTAATAAAATCAGTGAATTCCATGCAACCATTACCTACTACTCTCCACACTTATCTATCATAACTGAAACTTGGCTCAAGCCCCAAGAAGTTCTACCCCCTGGCTTCAATATAGTAGGACAAGATAGATTCCCAAAATATGGGAGAGAGGTGGCAGTCTTATACAAAGATTATCATGGATTGGGAGGGTAGCCTAATGGTTAAGGTGTTTGCCTTACAAACACAAAGTGCAGGGTTTGATTCTCACAAGGGTTAATTGGCTAGGCTTAAAATGGCTCGCAAGGGCAGTTAGCTTAGTACTAACCTATGAACCTATAAACTCAAATATCTCAACCTTCACCCCCTCTCTTACCGCCAACATGGAAGTATTTATTACTCGCCTACAAATTAACCCTCACAAAAATATTAATATGATAGCAATTTATCTTTCCCCAGGTAACTCATTAGCCATCAAAAAGTTTATTGAATGGTGCTCTTCCTCACTCGCACACAAAACCATAATTATGGGTGATTTTAAACTAGACTGTAATTCAATTGTTTCCAACAATCCTTCACATCACATCAATCGTTTTGCTTCAAACAATGAATTCTCAATCCACTACAATAGACAAACACTCCAACAAACATTCCATCCTGGACTGGGTCCTCATTAATTCCAAACCCAATAGCTATCTTTCAGGTTGTCTTCCTGACAGTCTATGCAATAACCACCCAACCTTGCTACTGAAGCAACACCTCTCTCTCCAGGAAAAAAAACACATACAAACTCACCCGCAACAAAACAAATTTTAATGAAGAACTTTTTTCCTCCTTACTCCAACAAATTAATTGGTCACACCTAAAGTATCTCCAACTTAACCTAGCAGAGCTATACTTTAACAACAAATTCCTCCCTCAGCCTCTCTGAACCAACCCTGTTATGATTCATCAGTTACCTGTCCAACTTCAATAACCTGCAAGGTAGCAAAATGAACTACCTTTCTTTCTTCTCATCTATGTTGGAGTACCTCAGTGCTCTGTTATTGGTCCCTTTCTATTCACCATATTTACTAATAAAGTAAACATTGCCACACATCAGGCTACCTTAATCTAGTATGCAGATGACTCCTCCCTCATCTGTTCTGCCCCATCCCTATCAAGTCTTCTCACCAAAACCCAACAGTCCTTTCTCAACATTGAAACATATGTCAGTAATTCACAACTCATCCTCAAACCTTCTAAAACTAAACTAAGGCTTTTCTCTAATGGCAGAAATCCTTAGAGCCAACATTTTTTACTAGTTTTTCTTCAAATAACACCCTCATTGAACCTGTTGAAGTTGTCACCATTGACAAAGACCTCACATTTGACAAACATTTAGCCCTTGTCATCAAGAAAGTACATATCAAACTAGGCTCACTGTATAGAATTAAGCCTGCCTTACTGGCCATACTAGCCCGCCATCAGTAGGACTCGTATGCTCGCCATTCTCCTTTGCACCTCACCCATTTTTACTAGCTTAAGAAAATGTGCCTTAATCAAACTGGAATCCTATCACCATAAAGTGGCCACATTTGCCAGCAACCAACCTACAAAAACCCACCATTGCACCGCACGTCCCCAACTCAATTGGTTGGAACTGCCCAACTTACTAAACTACAACTAATTAGTATTAATACACTCATTCATATTCCACCCAGAAGGCTGCCCATCTGTCAACAAATGAGTTCAACCTTATACTAGCAGTAAAACTTTAAGATCTTCCTCTAAATTACTTCTGAAGGTCAGCAAGTCTAACAACTGTTATGGTGATTCCCTTTGCTCACACATAGTTGCCAAAACCTGAAATAACATACCTCAACACATTCTCAACATCAGTAACACCCCTAAATTCAAACAACTACTAAGTGAGCACCTAGCTAACAATTGGTTCTGCTCCTCCTCATAACCTGACTAAATCCCCACAAACTCCCATTCCCACAACACTTTCTTTGCCTACTCTTCCTATTCAAGCATTCAGTTGTGTATTTTTACCCATCTTTCTTCTTTTCTTTCTTCTACCCTAGCTTACTTCCCCTCTATTTCAGCAAATTATAGGTTAACCAAAGTTAACTACACCGATTCTATACCTACATCACTACTTCCTTGCTATACCTTATGTACTGCATGTGTCTTTGAGACAAAAATGTATGTAATCCAACTTCTGATATGATAATTTGTACTATGTTTGTGTTTTTTGAAGCATTTTAATGTGTTGTATTTGTGGAGCTTTTCCCCCAGGCCTTCGCTGAAAATGGGCCAAACTTGGCTCAGGCAGACACTCCTGGTAAACAAATGTAAATAAATAAATAAAAGTTCATTGCTACACTACGGCTATTGTTTTCTATTGCACTGCTTGCACTGATGTTATTATCCCTTTGCACTGACAGAAATGTTACTCTTCTGTTGGTTTCTAAGTCAGTTTTTTTCTGCTTACAATGTTTCTACATATTCCCAGTCCATTCCTGAAACACGATAGTGTTCTGCCTGAGGGGTCTACCTAATTATTACAGACAAGTAACTAGATACAAATGTTACTGTTATTTGCCATCACTCACCTGCAGTCAACAAATATAGCAAAAATATAACACCCATAAAATCAAAATCCTGTGCAGTATATGTACAGCCTGTACATTGCGACATGTCTGATGCTCTGCTGAAACTGCATAATGCAGGTAGTTGAGTTTCCAAAATGAATTTTATACATCTCATTTTGTACGGCATTAGGAGCATACCTCTCAATCTCTTAGAGCAAGAAATCTGATCAAAGACTAGCATAACGGGGAGGCAAAGGCCCAGAAATAGGAATACAATTTAAATATTGCTCTTATTGACTTATAAAGCTGATAGAATAACAGGATTTGTGTTAGTATGTATTTTATGAAGGATATGAAGTCTGAAACTCATTTATATGTCATTATTTAGTGACTTCATTCCTCCGTGATTTTTCAAAAAACCACAAATTTTATGGGAAATGAACCAAAACTATGAGGCTAAATCTGGATAGTTGAAAGGTATGTAATGTTAATACACACACCCCTTTTTCTGCTCTCTCTCTCTCACACACACACACACACACACACACACACACACACACACACACACACACACACACACACACACAGACACATACACACACCTTCTCTCTGCACTTTCCTTCTCACAGACACACACCTTTTCACACACACACACACACACCTTCTCTCTGCTCTCTCACAGACACACACACACACACACACACACACACACACACACACACACACACACACACACACACACATCTACCTTTCCTCTGCTCTCACACAGCCATACATTCATATACACACCTACGTTCTCACACAGTAACACACACACTTTCTCTCTCTCATACAGAGTAGTGACCTGCCAGTTAAACTAACACACACATACTTGTACACCGGTACACTCATGCACTCACTCACACTTACCTTGGCATGGTTAGTTTAAATTCAGTGGTAATTACAGACTGAGTTTACATCCACATTGTGTGGTGTGTGTGCATGTGTATTAGTAGTAGTCACACAGTGAGTTGCTGCCTTTCAGTCCTAATGCAGAAGTTAGATGCTGGATTTCATGGTGGCTACTTGTACTTTATATTAATGTGATTTAAAATACCTAGTATTTACAAACTTCAATTACAGCATGCATGTTTGTAGAGCACAGTTAAAATATTTTCCCATTCTACTCATGGACTTTCTAACTTGCAGCTCTGTTAAGACTGAGAGAGAGTGGGTGGCTCTGTTTGTAAAACCTGTATGAGCTGCACTTAAGTTATTTTAAAGCAACACCACACTTGCGCAAAATTCTATGGTTACATCAGTCAAGTGCAACACTAATTATTATCATTATTAGTTGACTGCAGACTCAGTGTATTACTCAATCTTGGAATTGTTTTAACTAATTTTTGATATCCTTCAGAACGTTTTAATTTTATAAGTGCCTTATTGAAAATTTGTCCATAATTTCAAACCATTGTCCACTCCACACTTTACTTTTGGCTTTGTTTAAATTTTTCGTGCTGAGAGACTGAGCAGTATGAGTTCTGTGGGCTACCAACTCTTAAACGTCATTTCTTTACACTGGGGAAACATTTGAAACACAAACTCACCAACCTTCACCTTACAAACATATGCGATTGTACCTACCGATTATTTCTGATTTTTGCCTTAGTCTTTTGCCTTGCCTCTGGCAAATGCTCAAATCTGAATCCTTATACATCTCCTCCAGAATTACCTATATGTAGGTCATGAAATCAATGACATCAGCAATTATTCCTGCTACCATGTAGTGTTTTTTTTTTTTTAATTTCTTGTTGAAGCCTCTTAAAAGTGGGAGGGTGCTCGCCTTCATTTTTCTTCCTGTTGCCCCACCCATGTGGCTAAACAGTCGTCCTATCCTGCTCTGTTGGATGTGTCATCAAGTCACCCATTATTAATGCCAATTCATGTTGTCCAGCTTTATCTTGTAGGTCCTGCAACTGCTTTTTGAATGCACTCGTTTCTTTACTGTCACAATCCTGCTGTGGGGCATATGCTGAGATTATGAATACTGCCCTATCATTTGTCTGGAGTCTGATTGCCATGAGTCTGTAACTAATTCTGATGACATCCCTCACTGTCTTCTGAAACCTCTCCCCACTAGAATTTACACAGCATTTCTAGTTTGTCCACTGCTTGTGGACTTCAGACCAAGTGGTTTTGCTGCACTACCCTGTTGCCTGAATACATAGAATGTCTACCTTCATCTTATCACCATGTCATCCACTTCCAAGCTACATCCTATCAGTGAACCTACACTGAGTGTAGCAATTCTTATTCGTTTTATGTCCAGCGTTCGTTAAACATAGCTATCTCAGGTAATCCAACTGCATACTGACTAGCCAGTAGCATACTGACCCAGGAGGCAGGCACACACATTCACTCCTACAGTTCCCTGGAGTAGATCGGAGTCTGGGGATCCTCAGCCCACTTATCATAGCAAATGCCCATTTCCATTTGGGAACATTCATCAACATGACTGAATCACCTACAGATATGTTAAACACCATCGAGTGGCTAGTCCTGCCACAGTGTTCAGTCTATGATCCATGTTCTCCTATTATGAGGGTACTGTACACCACAATAGATGTCCAAAGCAGTTGGTTTATACAACTCTTACCGCTATAGGGCATCATGTAAAGTCTGTTATGCTTTCCACAGCTCCAGTGTGGGGGGGTTTGAGATAGAAACACTTAGCATGTTTTTCAGAAGTGGGAGGAGCCTCACAGGGACAAAAGTAGAACATGCAAACTCCAAACAAGCCTTGACTTGAAGTCAGGATCAAACATTGTACCTTGTGCAATGGAGGTGAAGACCTTAACTATTATGCCAAATGTGTCCCTTCATACCTTCCCAAGAAATGAGCAATTCATCCAAAGATCTGAAAGATTTTGTTCTGTCAAAATAGCAGTTGAGTTGAGTGTGGACAGCAAAGGTATTGACTATCATTTCTTCCTCATTTTTGGGTTCAGAAATGAAAACGGCGAGATGGATAGTTTGGGTATTTATTTCGTTGAAGCTCCAATTCGCCAAACATCTATTTTTCAAACTTAAAGCATCAAATACCATTTCAGTGAAGAATTACATGATCAAAATGTTTTCCCAGGGAAGGGAGTTAGTTGGCTGTTACAACAGATTTGCCTTTTCCCCAATGTAGTGCGATCTCAGAGTTGGAATATATAATTAGCTGGGGTATAGGGAGGTGTGGTGGACAAAGCCACCCACCTTGGTGAGTTTAAAATAATGCAATTGGTGTTGCAGTCACTCTAGTGGCCAAATAGATTTTGTTTCCCTGACAAATATTTTTTATGATGTAATTCTCCACTAAAATTGTATTCGATGCTTTAAGTTTGACAAATAGATGTTTAGAGAATTGGGGCTTCAATGAAATGATATAGACCCAAATCATTTTATTTAAAGTAAACTCATATACCACTTTAGGCTTAAAAGAAGGATTCATTCTCAAAGAAACCCTGTCCCTGTGGAAATTGAGACAGGTTTGACTCACCATAAGAGCTTACAACTCAGATACTTTTCTTGCAGAGGTCAGAGCGATCAGTAAATCTGTTTTCCACATTAAGAACTTTAAGTCAGCCAGGTTAACGGGTTCAAATCAAGTATTATTTTCTCTAACCCAAAACTGGGATCTGATGGAGGGGCGACTGGTTTTCTTGGAGGCCTCTTATACAAAACCCCTTTCAAAAACATTTTGACATGAGAAGAGGATACATGGGCAGACATGCTAAAATGGCTGATAAATGAATCTGATACAGGAGCAAGAAAGGCCATAGGATAATAAAATTCACAAAACTTGCTATAGTGTTTGAATGACAACCACCTGAAGGAATAGAGGTAAATTCTTTATTTAAAATGTTAAGCACTTTAATTTCTCTTATTAGAACTTCATTTGAACATTAAGCATCTCAATAAAATCCCACTTAAATATACCATGCTCAAAACCGCATGTTAAAAAAATACAATCATAAATCAAACTCAATTAAGTGATTAAATGTAATAATTAAGGCTTCTTATTACACATTATAAGTGATGGTGAGTGTGGAAGAGAGGTGAAGAAGAGAGTACAGGCAGGATGGAGTGGATGGAGAAAGGTGTCAGGAGTGATTTGTGACAGACGAGTACCAGAAAGAGTGAAAGGTAAGGTCTACAAGAGGGTAGTGAGACCAGCTATGTTATATGGGTTGGAGACAGTGGCATTGACAAAAAGGCAGGAGTCACAGCTTGACGTGGCAGAGTTGAAGATGTTAAGATTTGCACTGGGTGTGACGAGGATGGACAGGATTAGGAATAAGCATATTAGAGGGTCAGCCCAGGTTAGAAGGTTTGGAGACAAGACCAGAGAGGAAAGATTAAGTTGGTTTGGACATGTGCTGAGGAGGGATGCAGAGTATATTGGGAAAAAAATGCTAAGGATGGACCTTCCAGGTAACAGGAAAAGAGGAAGGCCTAGAATAAGGTTTATGGATGTGGTGAGAGAGGACATGCAGGTGGCTGGTGTGACAAAGCAAGAAGCAGAGGACAGGAAGAAATGGAAACAGTTGATCTGCTGTGGCAACCCCTAATGGGAACAGCCGAAAGAAGAAGAAGAAGATTACACATTATAATGCTGTAATTTTAAAACAGAATTAATCGAACGGGTCTCATTTAACCCCGTGAAACTAATGGCATCTAACTTCAACTGCAACTTTAACTCCTACTTTTCCAAATGTTCCTCAGTTATAAAACCCCTTGGGTCATACACAACCTACTCCGTTACTAACAAAACAAACTCCCCACCTCTTTGGATGAAGCAACAGTGAGGAGATCTGAGTATTTGAAAAACATGGGGCTTCCTTTGACTGCAGTGAATCAGGAGTTTTATTTGAGTGAGGAAGTCTACCAGAGGCAGTGAGTCAGACTGAAGAAGAGGCAGTACAAGAAATAACTTTGCTGTTGTTGAGAGTGACCAGTAAAAGTCCGTGTAATATGGCAAAAAGTTATTTTCAATGATGCTAAATATTTCAAATTATGTAATTATTCCTCAAAGGACTTAGAAATTGGGCATGTAAATGTTTTATCTAGGGGTTAACATTTGTACCAGCTAGACAAGCATTTGCTGTAAATGTCTTAATAAATTTTATTAATTTTTTTAACATTTGTTTACCAGGAAAGACCAACTTGGAACAAACTCAATTTTCAGCAGAGGCCCAGGGAGAAACACTCCAGACATGTGTTTGAAACATGGGAGAAAACCGGAGAATCCGGAGGAAACCCACACGAATGCAGGAAATACATGCAAACAGCACACAGAAGGCACTCCAGTTGAGAGATGAACAAGAGGACCTTTTGCTCTGAGGCAACAATGCTACCACTGAGCCATCCAATTTAAAACTGTTTGTTCACAAACTTAATTTATCTCTTTGGTTTCCTAATGGAAACAGGAGTGTGAGCAATAACATTTTGCATAGACTGAGTTTATTCACCCCCCCCCATTGCATCATACTTTTCAGTTGTTTGAAAAGATATGTGAAGTTGATATTAGACATGTTTTGAATCAGCCAAATGCATGTACATTTCAAAATATGTCTAAATTGGATTTGATGTATTTACATGAGATATGCAATGATAACAACATTAGAGGCATGAAACCAGATAACGGGGAGAGGGTTTGTGATTATGAATAAGGAGGATTATTTGGAGCACATCAATACTTTGCCTATGTGCAAACTTTATACTCTGTTATTCTGCATGATATAGGGATGCAATGGTTTGAGAAGTGTGTTTTTAGGTGTACTACATTGCCCACTGATAAAAATCAACGTGGTTATGGCATTAATGGAGTTGGTCTTAAAAAATAATTTTATATACTTTGGGTGATAATTATTCAGAAAAAGAATTGGAGTGGCAATGGGGGTAGCATGTGCCCCCAGTTTTGCCAATTTTGTGATGACCCATTGGAGAAAGAGTATGTAATGAGTAGTAAATTTAAGGATTCCTGGTCTTAATGCAGTAGTTTTTTTGGATGGCATTTTCATTTTATGGACTGATTCTTATATTAGGTTAAATGAATTTATAAAACATTGATAATACAGTTGATTTTTTTTGAAATTTACTAATAATTGTGGTAAGGATAAAATTGTTTATCTAGATATCAAATTGCAAAAAGGTTTATGTCAACCAAAAGTACTGGTCCAGCATTTATAGGAAACCAGCAGTCTCAAATTCATTTTTACATTTTAATAGCTTGTACCCCAAACATCAAAAAAGCTGTAGTAAAAGGACAGTTAGTCTGGCTAGCAAGAATGGCATCTGATTTGGATGTGTTATATAAGGAATGTGATATTCTAGCTAAGACATTTTATAAAAGGAGTTATTTGGTTGAATTTATTGCCAGTATTAAGGAAGAAGTACTAAGAAGAAGGAACATTTTTTATGTACCAGTTATTGAGTTGAATAAGAATAGACGTCCTGGCCATTCAGACTCGGTAAGCTTATACTCTAGATCTGGTCTCATTATAAGTCTTTTATTACTACATCCACTGTGGATAGTAAGGCCATTACGGTTGTGTTGTATAAAAGTGGGCTCTTTTTCTCAGCAACAGGGTTTTGCTGGAACAGTTAGGTGATAAACCCTGTGTGGTATATAGAAAATACAGGTCATTTAAGAACTATATGAAAAAGGTAATGGATTAAATTCTAAGAAAAATACACATGCAAGTATAAAGGGCTTGTATAAATGTGGTCACTACCACCAGTGTTCATATATATTGGTAAAAAATAACTTTCAGGTTCGAGATGTAAAGATTAAAATAAATGGGAGTTTTTCCTGTAATTCTAAGATAGTAGTTTATTTGGCTCAATGCAAATTTTGTCATGCATTTTATGTAGGGAAAACTACTAGAAAACTTAGGGAATGCACACTTGAAATTCGGAAGCACAAAACTACTAATGCACTTTATAAGCATATTGAAAAAATAGTGATCATGATTTTTTTTTTTTTTTTAGTAATGGAGCAGGTAGACTATGACCCACATGGTTTTATCACTGAGGAACATTTGGAAAAGTGTGAATTAATGTGGCAGTTGAAGTTAGATGCCACTAGTTTCCCGTTATTGTATGAGACCTGTTCTATTATTTCTGTTTTAAATGTAAAGCTTTATAATGCTCATAGATTAGTACTAGGCTAACTGACCCTGTGGGAGAATATAAGCCTAGCCAGTTAACCCATGTGAGAATCAAACCCTGTACTATCTGTCTGCAAGGTATATGCCTTAACCAGTATGCTAACCTCCCAACCCCATTCTAAAGTGTAATTAGAAGTCTTAATTATTATATTTAATTGCTTAACTGAGTGTGATTCATGACTGGAATATCTTTAATATGTGATTTTTGAGTATGGTATATTTAAATATGATTTTATTGAGATGATTAATGTTCTGATGAAGTTCCAATAAGAAGCGCAAAAGCGCTTAACATTTTAAATAAAGAATTTTCCTGGTTTCATTCAGGTGGTTGACATTCATGCAATACAGCAAGTTTTGTGAATTTTGCTGTTTGTGTCAAAGGAAAAAACAACTTCAAAAAGATCAATACATGGCAGGTTCAGGTTAAGGCACTTTAATCTTGCAGCAAGGAGAGAAAAACGTGCTAATACAGAGTTTGTCTAACTAGAATCAGGAAGTGGAGCCATTCTTATACATTTCTTACAAGACATTGCCTACTAAGCTGACGTAACAAATCACAAGTTCTTACAATATTATTTCATAGCAGCTGTTTGTCCATGATTTTCTGCTGGCATTATCAAATTTAAGAAAAACATCCTAAGAAAAACAACGTGGCCTTGATGACCACCGGTCAGATACAACTTCTCACTATGCAATGTTACCATTCAAGGCACTATGGCTAATTTGAGCACAAAGCAAGTACAGATTATAGTTCATTTCTTCAAGCAGTCTTTGTTTTAACTGTATCTATCTTCTTCTGCAGCTGTGCATATTCTCATAACATGAACAGAGCTGATTGTACAAGTTCAATAGCATTATAGAAAACAGTATTCTTCTATTCATTATTTTCCTGACCTAGCAGATAATCACCTGCTTCTCAGTGAATTTCCAAAAGGCATAAACATGAATTTTGCTGTGCTAGCAAATACTAGGTCAGAGAGCATCTTGCAGTTTTCAGAAAGCATATTGCAGTTTCAAAAGCATCTCGTAGTTTCATACAAAATTAAGCTGTACATAAAATGTGTTAACCCTTTTTGCTTCTAATAAGCACTAAACACATACATTAATACATATTTTTCTGACATTTCCCCTTGTTAATACTTTTTATTCTATTTTCAAAAGCATAAACAGTTTGTTTCTTCTCCTAACCTCTTCCGTTCAGGATTTGCAGTTAAGAGAGTCATTCAGTTTAAACTTATGAAAGTGTTTCATCTTTCAACAATTCTTCAATTTCAGTACTTTGATACAAAGTCTCAGAAACTGACATGTCTATAAAATCTTTGATTAATCTTTTTATGCAGGGAATACCACAACAAACACACACTCCTAATAGGAGTAATCCCACACAAATGGCAATCAGGATGTTCATTAGGATGGTACCCCACCCCTCAAACAAATTCTGGAAAAAATCCGTCAGTGGGTTTGGGCCTGGTTTGGTCATGGCTGACACTTGCTGAATCACCTCAAGATGGTCGTTTATTTCATGCTGGTTGTCAGGAATATATGAACAGCACTCCTCTTTTATTAAAGTGCACGTACCACCTTTCGCCACTAGGGTGAATTTGAGAGCCAAGCGGTTTTGAAGTAGCACAGTTCTCATAGCGTTCAGTTCATCAGTCACTAATTCGAGAGCAGAAAAAGTTGCATTGCTCATTACTTCGAGAAGTTTGGGACAGTTTTCTCAGCTCCCAAATCGATTTCACTGTGCCATATGCAGGGGCTATGCCTGCCCACAATATAATAGTGTCACTCAAGTCCATGTGTGTCAGTTTATCTTTGTTCTTTACGGAATTATGGTTTCTCCAGCCTGCTTCAATTCGTCCCATTGGATTCTCAGGTCTCTTGATTGGATTACCAGGTTTCTTTGTGACCTCTCTGACATTTCAAATTTTTCCTTGAGCCAAATCTGCAGTGTGTCGTATGGCTGGAACCAGGTAACCCAAAAAACAACTGCCGGACCAATCCTCAGGTAACCATTTGTATGCCTTTTACCCACACACAAAATAACAATTCTCTACCTTAGTATTAATATATACTTGCCCTGCATGAAACATTTTCTTATCAATGATAGAAAGTTGCTTCAAAAGAACAGGATTATGCTGTATTTCACTAACAGTGTTTTGCATTGACTCAAGATATGAGTCATAGTTTGCATCACAAATAGTTCCTGAATTATTAGCTTTGATATAACATTTATAAGAAACAGTCACATTGTAATTGCTCCAACCCACCTGAATAGTATCATTTTTGTAAAAACACACAATTCCCTTTTGTGTAACTGGCAGGTACAATGCTATTTTGTCTTGTGATTTTACAGGTGTAGTATCAAAAATTAAATTTTCCCAGGTCTCATTGACCCCTAGCGGGACAGCAGTCATTAATAATCCCCCATATGCTGTTGGTATAGCTGTGCAAATCCAGCAATTCAAAACATTAAAAGTTTCAGCATACACATATTTAATTGCTTGGTAAGTGTTAAAGTTCGGATGCCAGTCTATGAGTAACACATCACGTTTTTTCAGTTCAGCTTATGTGGCTGGAAAAAGGAAAGGCCACAGCAAAAAGATTATTGTCACCAGTATAGTTAACAGGATGATGATGCAATACTTCTGGGGTTGTTCTGCATTCCTGTTTGCTCCATATCTGGTCATTTTTGTTCTTGTTGTGTAACAGTAACAAGGTTTTTGTCCAGTTCAAAATTCTTAACCAATTTGCAGTGTGTCAAGTGAATCCAGGATGCACGTTCCGCTATCTTGACTGCAGTGGGTGTTGCCAGCAAAACTTGAAATGGCCCTTCCCACTTCAGAGATGTCCAGTTTTTCTTTACGACCTTCACCCAGACCCACGAGCCTAGGACTACAGCCGCTTCTGATGGTCTGGTCTGTTTTTTATCTGAAACAGAATTTAACTGCAAAAGTTGTTTATTACTTAGAAGTCGTCTCATATATTCTGCAAGTGAACTGTCAACTTCCTGATCTGCAGGCATGAGAGGTTTCCACTGAGGTATATAAAATGCCCTCCCAAACAGTATTTCAAAAGGAGTTAACCCCTTTGCATTTAGAACAGTTCTCATGCTCAACAGTGCCAGAGGCAGGCAGTGCACCCAATTATTTTGAGTTTCACTAATTATCTTCCTAAGTTTACCCTTCAGAACCCAATTGTGCCTCTCTACTAGTCCTGCAGATTGTGGATGATATGCACAATGTTTTTTTTAAAGAAATTCCAAAAAATCAGCTCAACTGTTGTATGGTTTAATTTACAAAGTGTGTGCCATTGTCACTGTAGATCTTTTCTGGTATGCCAAATCTAGGAATAATTTCCTTAACGAGAATTTTTGCAACAGTAGCTGCATCTGGATTTTTGGTCTGAAAAGCTTCCAACCATATCTATAATGACAAGACAGTACATCTTATTTTTGCATTTGTTCAGTTCTATGAAATCCATACAAATAGTATGGAGCGGGTACGGTGGTGTAGAGAAACTCCCTTGCTTAGGCTTCAATGCCCCTTGTGCATGGTGTTTATTACAAACTTGACATGCTGCACAAAAATTTTTAGTATAGTTTACGAATCCATATGTTGTAAATACTCGATTCACTAACTGTACCATCCCCCCTGTTGAGACATGGCACTGCCTATGGCTCAACAAAGCTGCATATCTAAACAAGTTAGACAGCAATATCGGTTTTCCTTCTTTGGAGATGTACAGCCCTTTATCAAGAATTGCTCCTCGTCTTATCTATTTCTGTTTTTCAACTTTCATAGTAAGTGTCTGCATCGTTTTCAACATTTCTAAATCTAAAGTCTCAGAAGGTTGTAATTCCTCACTCAAAAGAAATATTTCTGAAGCTGAAGCTGCCTGCTTTGCAGCTGTGTCAGCTCTTGCATTACCTTTTGAAATCCTATCCTGTTGCTTGGTATGAGCTATGCATTTACAAATAGGTACTTTTTGAGGTAACTGAATAGATTCTAACAAATCTAAAATACACTGCGCATGATTAATCAGTTTGCCAGTAGATGTTATCATTCCTCTATTTTTCCACTGTTGCGCAAACACATGTACAGTAGAAAAAGCATACTGGCAATCAGTAAAAATGTGTACACATTTACCCTTTGCTAAGGTACATGCCCGTGTCAAGGCAATCAATTCTGCTGCTTGTGCAGATAAGTTGTGTGGTAAAGACTTTGCTTCTAAAATCTCAGTATCAGAAAGGACTGCATGCCATACTAGGTTCTGCCCTGTAGGACTCCTTCTGCAGGAGCCGTCCACATAGTATGTCACCTCGGCATCATCCAAGGGAATATCCGTAAGGTCCTTTCTAGGTAGTGTATTTTGCTCAATCTCCTGCAGGCAGCTGTGCGGTGTGCCATCTGCAGGGGTTGGGAGCAAGGTTGATGGATTCAAAGCTGTGCATCATTCAATTGTCATATGAGGTTGGCTCAGCAGTATAGTCATACAAGAAAGATGTCTAGCAGGAGAAAGATATGCTACTTTTTCTTGCAGTAAAATAATTGCGACTGCATGAGGCACTCTCAATGTGAGAGGGTGGAACAACACTACTGAGGCCGAAGCCTGTACTGCCATTGCAGCTGCGACTACTGCTTGTACACAGTGGGGCAGGGATCGCGCCACTGGGTCTAGCTGTGATGAATAGTAAGCTATGGGGTGTTGCTTGTCCCCATGTTGTTGTTTTAACACTGATGTCATATAACCTTGCTTACAATCTACAGTTTGGAATAAACATTTATGATAGTTTGGTAATACTAAAACTAATGAGGATGCTATCAATTGTTTTAATTTGCAGAAAGCTGATTCTGCTTCTGGTGTCCATTGTAATAAATTTTGTGCTGCCATAGGTTTCTTGTATATCAAGTTGGTCAATGGAGCAGACTCCAAGGCATAGTTTGGAATCCAACTCCGACAGAAATTAGTCGTACCCAGGACGGACATCATTTCCTTCTTCGTAGTTGGTTTGGGTGCTTGTAAAATTGCTATTTTCCTATCTTCATCTAATATTCTGCCTTCTTGGGATATTACATATTCCAGGTATTTAGCCTGCTTTTTCCAAAGCTGCAACTTGTTTTTGTTTACTTTATGTCCTTGAGTGGCTAAAAATCATAATAATGCTATGGTATCTTCTCTGCATTCTTGCTGGGTGGGGTCTGCCAGCAAGATGTCATCTACATAAAGTAAAATCTGACTGCCTCTTGGTGGGATAAATCCCGCCAAGTTACTTGCCATTTCCTGTGCGAATATTGTTGGGCTTTCACAATATCCCTGTGGTAGTTGCGTGTATGTGTACCTTTTCCCCTGAAATGTAAATGCAAACCAATGTTGGCTGTCAGGGTGTATCGGTATTGAAAAGAACGCATTGCTAATATCTACCACAGAAAAATACTTCTGTTGAGGCTTTAAATCATTCAATAAGGTGTGTGGATCTGTCACCGTAGGTGCTCTAAGTATTACTGCGTCATTTACAGCTTGTAAATTCTTGGACCATACGCCATTCTCCATTTGCTTTCCTGACAGGAAATAAGGGTGTGTTACATGGTGAATCGGGAGATCCCACCAGTACTCCTTTCTAAAGTAAAGCTGCTATTATAGGTTTGATTCCTATTTCTGCATCTTTCCTTAAGGGATACTGTCTCTTTTGTAGTCTAAATGCTGACTTTGGCGTGATTGTAACTGGTCCTGCTGTATGGATAAGTCCTACATCTGATTTTCCTGTTGACCAGAGAGTTTCTGGTATGCTTCGTAAGGCATTTTCTTCCTCTTCTAGTAAGAGTGCTAATCAGCTGTCCTTGCTAGACTGCAAGTGCACAGCTGGGTGTGTCTGTGTTATCCAATTTAACTTCTGCTTTTTTCTCCCTGTTCTGACAGTTCTAACTCTGTCTGTTTTTACCACTTTGTGACTTTTTCTCCTAGGTCTGCCCACTTCACATTACTGTCCTGAGTCAAGTCGACATGTGGTAGTCGATTAGATTTATAAAGTGCAAAGAATTCCTAGGGCAATGAACAACTAACTACACTGTTCCCTTCTGTGTCCCAGTACAGATTACGTAATACTAATCTGTTTGCACGGTTTCTAAACAGTTCTTGCTCATATTCCTTGTCAGGTCCAGGTGTGCTACAATAATACAGAGTACAGTGCAACAAATGCTGTTTATCAGTGTCAAGGGAGGGGGGACTTACTGATGGCTATGTTCATCAGCTCTTCGGTTACTGCCCCTGGACCAGTCATGACCAAGTCCTGGCTATACCAATAAAATGTTTCACCCTCCGGTCGCACCACAAAAGTATCCATTTGTCTCTGTGCTTCCATACCCTGCATAGTTGGAACTACTGCTATGCCAGATATCTGCATAAGGTCTCTGCCCAAAAGGTTTACCGGGCATTTTGCAGAAACAACAATTTTGCTTTTCTGGGTCATCCCTGAAACAGGATCAGTTATTGCTATGTTATGGGAGAGTGGTTCCCAATACTGCTGTCCATTAGCTGCTTTCACTAATATGTAATCAAGTGATTCTGAATTGTCTGGTAGTTTGGAAGGATGTATCAGGGTTCGCAATGCCCCTGAGTCACACAGAAATTTAACTTCCTTCCCCTCTACCAGAAGTGTAACTTCTGGTTTCGTGTCTGCTAAATAGAGCTCTAGGCTTAATAATGCTAAGTCTAAAATTTCACTTTCTTCACTGTCTGTGATTTCCCATACTTCCTCTATTTCTTCTATCACATCCTCTACTCACTCTATCACATCTGCATTTGTCTTTTCTTGGTTACTCCCTTCTAGTGATTCTTGGCTGTCATATAGTCAGACCACACCCTCCTTATCTTCCATGGCTATCTTCTTGTTTTGCTTGCAATCTCTTGCTAAATGTCCCTTTTTTCCGCACATAAAACATTCACCCCTTTTCTTTCTATCTTCAAACTCCTCAGATCGCTTATCAGATTGTTTGTTTCCCTGGGCATTTTTCTTGCCCTTTTTTCCAGACTGTACTACAAAGACTTCTGCTCCGTCTTCTACTGCAAATACTTGGGTTTTCTTTTTCTTTTTACTGTTAAAATGCCTTTCGGCATGTCTAGCATATTCAAGTAGTGACTGTAATCTACTTGTACGATGATCTACCATATGCTTTGTAATAAAGCTGATGATGGGTGCAATACTGCCTTTCAAAAATGCATTCTTTAGCTGCTGCTCATATGGGGAATCATGTGTTTGATCTTCAGGTACCTGCATTCCACAATGGTTATTAAAACATTCTAATAATCTAGCATAATATCTATCAACAGTTTCACCTTCTTGTTGGATGCATTGATTAATGCAAGTCCAGTCTGCCGTAGGTTTCCATTTCTCAGAGATTCGGTCTGTCAGATCTTTCACTCTGTTATCCAGCTCTGCATTGCTATGTGGGAGTGGCTTGTGTTCTGCATTACGGGGATTCCAGTTGCCACTGATCATGTGCCAATCTGGACCTATGATTTGTCTGACTACTTTCTCTACTTCTTCTCCATTTAAATGATAACTTAACCTCATGCCCTGTAAGTCTTCGAAGAATTTTCTAAAATTAACTTTTGGATGGGAATTCCCTCTGTGGCTTTCCGGATATCTTCCGGTGTCCACGGTATATATACCAGGAGAGTTGGGTCCTGCCCTTCCTGTCCTGCTTGAGGATTTGGTACTTCTATGAGTGAACATATCTCTTCTTCACTCATAGCTCGTGAATTTCTATTCATTTGATATAACTTGATATCCTCTCTTAAGTTACGTGTTCGAGACCTAGTCTCAACGGGATCTCTGACAAATGGTTTTGGCTTTGCAGGGACAGCCGGGTATAGTGGAGGTGGTAGCGGAGGTGGACCAGCTTGTCCACTCGCTTCATATTCTGGTAAGGGAAGCAGAGGGGCCGATGCTATCACCAAGTTATTGTCCTCTTTGTCTAGAAACATTGCTTTTGAATTATTATTAGGGGAGGGTGGCCTAATGGTTAAGGTGTTTGCCTTACAAACACAAGGTGCAGGGTTTGAGTTTCATAAGGGATAATTGGCTAGGCTTAAAAAATGGCTCACAAGGGCAGTTAGCCTAGTACTAATCTATGAACCTAATCTATGAACCTATTACTCTTTTGTTCCCTACGGTTTGCTTCCTCAATCCACCTGTGTGCCTGAGGAATGCCTAATTGACGTTGCTTTTTCACCTGACCTTTAGCATCAGTTTTAAGCTGTTTGACAAGTTTAATAAGTAAGGATTTTTCTAATTTGCCATCAAATTCATCTTTATTAACCCATTTTGTATAGTATCTAACATTGTCGGCAGGCTGCAATTGCATATATTTTGCATCTTCAGTTAATGGCGGATCTAGGGATCGTTTTGTGCACTTATTTCCCATATTGTTCTAACTTTGTTAAAAATGTTACGTAACCCTTCTTATTTTACGTGGTACCACGATTTCTCTTTTTCACAGTTTATCTAGAATAACTGCCTACCTATTCTGCTTCCCTGATCTATGACAAGACAGCAATCTTTTTGTCCCTGATCTGTACAAAACAAATCTCCTGACAAAACAAATACTGTAATCTAGTCCCTGATCTAAAACAGAAAAAAGGTAAATTCCTCCCTACCTGAGCCTCCGTGATTGATCGTCTAGTTCGCAGAATTACCGTTAACTCGTCCTCCAGTCACAGATCAGAACAGTGGCTGGCCTCTTTTGAAAGACAATTCAGTCGGAGGTCTTTCAAAGCAGAAGAACCGATGTGGTTTCTTCCCCATACGGTTTCATGCCACCGGGGCCATCTGACCTGAGTCGAAGTGAGAGTTTCCGGCTCAAAACACCAATCTGTCAAAGGAAAAAACAACTTCAAAAAGATAAATGCATGGTAGGTTCAGGTTAAGGCACTTTAATCTTGCAGCAAGGAGAGAAAAACGTGCTAATACAGAGTTTGTCTAACTAGAATCAGGAAGTGGAGCCATTCTTATACATTTCTTACAAGACATTGCCTACTAAGCTGACGTAACAAATCACAAGTTCTTACAATATTATTTCATAGCAGCTGTTTGTCCATGATTTTCTGCTGGCATTATCAAATTTAAGAAAAACTTCCTAAGAAAAACAACGTGGCCTTGATAACCACCGGTCAGATACAACTTCTCACTATGCAATGTTACCATTCAAGGTACTATGGCTAATTCGAGCACAAAGCAAGTACAGATTATAGTTCATTTCTTCAAGCAGTCTTTGTTTTAACTGTATCTATCTTTTTCTGCCACTGTGCATGTTCTCATAACACGAACATAGCTGATTGTACAAGTTCAATAACATTATAGAAAACAGTATTGCTCTATTCATTATTTTCCTGACCTAGCAGATAATCACCTGCTTCTTAGTGAATTTCCAAAAGGTATAAACATGAATTTTGCTGTGCTAGCAAATACTAGGTCAGAGAGCATCTTGCAGTTTTCAGAATGCATATTGCAGTTTCAAAAGCATCTCGTAGTTTCATAGAAAACTAAGCTGTACATAAAATAGAACGAAATGTGTTAACCCTTTTTGCTTCTAATAAGCACTAAACACATACATTAATACATATTTTTCTGACAGTTTGTTACTTGCTTTGGTTCCAGGTGTGTTTTGTCCATCGGATAATAACTTGCATAAATATTGTAAAACTAGAGAACAACTAGCCCTGAATGGGTGTGAGTTATGTTGTTGGCACCAAATGGAAAACGTTTTCCATTTGCTAATATATGATTTTCTAGTAGCAGGTTTTCTTGCCCCTTTTAGTACCTGCTGCATGTCTATAGTAAACTGGTGCCTAAAAGGAATTAAGACCCTATCATCCAGGCAGTCAGTTAAAGTTGATTGGTGTTGGTTATTGTCAAACACCCCTATTCTTGTGTTAGTTGTGGTAATTGCCCAACCATTTTCAAATGAAGGGAGAACCATGGTTGCCTGGTCCAGACGGGAGTCACCATGGTGGCCTTGGAGGTATACTTTTGAATCTTCAGAAGTACCCTGACCATTACTGGAAAGAGTAGAAAAGCATACAGGAACATTTCTATCCAAAGAAAAGAAAAGGCATCTGTCTTCCAGGCCTTTCTAGCATGGAGTCCTAGAGCAGAATATTGACAGCTTATTGTGCAGAGAGGAGGCAGAGAGGTTTTCTTGAGAAACTTCCTACAGATGGAGCATATCTTGGAAGACCCCCTGATTTAGTTTCCATTCGTGAAGGTCTGCCTTTTTTCCTGCACAGGTTGCCTGCCACATTGTTTTGCTCTCTCAGAATGTAGGATACCTGCAAAGTTGAGATTTTGCTCTGAGGTTCTCTCCCTAGCTAAATGGAAAGTCTGTAGTGGGGATACAACCTGGTTCCCCCCTTGCTTGTTGATGTACCACATGACTCTGGTAAAATGGCCAGTCTGTAGAGGGGTACAACCTGGTTGCCCCTAGCTTGTTGCTGTACCTCATGACTCTGTTAACATGGCCAGACTATAGAGGGGGTATGGCCTGTTTCCCCCTTTTTTGTTTATGTATCACATGACTCTGGTAACATGGCCAGTCTGTAGAGGGAGTACGGCCTGGTTCCACCTTGCCTGTTGATGCACCACATGACTCTGGTAACATTGTCAGTCTATAGAGGGGGTATGACCAGGTTCCCCCTTGCTTATTGATGTACTACATGACTCTGACAACATGGCTATTCTGTGTCTGTAGAGGGTATATGACTTGGTTCCCCCTTGCTTGTTGATGTACCACCTGACTCTTACAATATGGCCAGTCTATAGAGAGGGTATGACCTGGTTCCCCATTCCTTTTTGATGTGCCACATGACTCTGATAACATGGCCAGTCTGTAGGGGTGGGGGGTTACAACCTGGTTCCCCCTCACTTGCTTGTTGATGTATCACATGACTCTGTTAACATGGCCAATCTTTAGTGGGAGTACAACCTGGTTCTCCCTTGCTTGTCGGTGTATCACATGACCCTGGTTATTATCTATAACAACTTGAATAAGTATAAGATAATTCAGTGAGTTGAGTTACTTGAGCAGGGCAAACATCTGTTTCATGTTTATGTGCTGGTGTCTGTCCTTCATGTCCCACACACCCTGCACTTTTATCCTTCCTGAAACTGCTCTCCAAGCAAACTCTGAGGTATATATGGTGATTGCCTACTTTGGAACAGGGAGGGAGAAGGGGAGCTCTGGATTTAGGGCTATCAATTGTCTCCACCAAGTGATTTACCTTCTGACAGACCCCTGCACTGGTATCTGAAAAGACAAAAGGGTGTTTGTGGTGGGACAAAAGAGACTTCAGATATCATTGTATCTTTCACACGTGTAGCTTTGCTAGGGGTATCATCAGAGTCATAGAAGCCATAGGACCCAAAATCCTGAGGTATTCTCACTCAGTGATGAAATACTGAGTGCAAAACCATATTCATAGATCTAGATATGGATCGTTTTTTTTCATGTGAAAGAAAAGGTCTTTGAATTATAGTGTTTAGTTGACATCCTAGAAATACAATTCAGTGTGAAGGAGGCAAGAAAGACTTTTGAATGTTCTGTCGGAATCCTACTTTGTGTAAAAGATTGTTCACATAGCAAAGACATTCTTGACACTTTGAAAAAGACACTGCAAAGTAAGCAAGTCATCTGAATAACTTCATAGTTAATTTCAGTTTATCTGCCTTTGCATCAGTCCCTCTGCAGAAAGGTGTCCCTTGGGGGTCTATTCTGTCACCTCGCCTCTTTTCTGTCTATAGTAACAAACTTCCTTTCGACTCACCCATCCTCCAAGCCTGCTCTATGCTGATGACATGGTCTTATTCTGCTCCAAATATTCTGTCTCTTCTCTTGAACTTAAACTTCAGGCTGATTTTCATGCCCTTATTCAATGGGTCAGTGATAAAGAATTACTGCTAAACTCTTGTAAAGCAAGAACAATACTTTTCAGCACGAAGAAAAATGCATTCTCTCTCCATGCCTCTAAAAATCCTCAACAAGAATATTGTCTTCTTCTAATTGCTGCAGCTTGTAAAAGAAATATATCCACCTTTCAGTCCATTTCAAATGCCATTTGCATATTCATCACCCTTTCCCCAAGAAATGAACACGAACTACAAAACCACTGAAAAAGCTAACTGACTACCTGAGAAACAACATGCTGACTTTTTGCCTCTTAACTATTTAAAATTAAGAATGTGACCTTTCCTCTACTAGCTTCTAGACTATTTGGAGATGTACTATCATAAAATCTTGGACATCCTAACCACTCGTCCTCTCCTCCAAATCCCCCAAACTAGGCTTCATTGCACAGAATATTCTTTCTCATTCTTTGATCCCAAACTTTGGGAATGTCTCCCTTCTGTTCTTAAAGAGCATTCCTCTTACTGCATTTTACATTTACAAATAAACACACATTTCAAGACTCTAGGAAAATGTAACTGCTATTTCCACTGGTCTTTTAAGTTAACCTCTTCATTCCCTTCCATCTGCATGCCTTGCTCTGGCTCTATTTTTGACTTTCTTTCTGTATGCCAACTCTGATGTCTGTGTATAATACATTTCTATATTGTTTTTTCAGTTACTCTGTATGTAATGTCATTTATCTAGTGTAGTCATGCCCTCAAGCCAACTATGATATTTACTTTGTATATAATATATGTATATATTGCATTTTGTCATTCACTCTATATGTAATGACATTTATCTATTGTTTTTTTTTTTCCCAGACTGAGACTGAAAACGTTCCAATAAGCCAGTATTCTCCCTTGGTTAACAAATTCAAAATAAAAAATAAAATAATAAATATGTGAAAAGTTTAATGTTCAGAGCTGATAAAAAGTAATTTCCAATAAACTGGAGGACAAATGCTTGAAGGGATACATAGCTGGGATTTATTTATTTATTTATTGTCATTTGTTAACTGGGTTGGTCCAACTGAGCCAGGGGCCCATTTTCAGTGGAGACCCGAGGAGAAAAACTCCAGATACATTTCATAATATAAAAACAGAGATATATTTACAAAGGTAAAAATATGAAGTTGTTCTACATAGAAAATAAGAAATCACAATTTTACAGAGTTGTGTACAAGTTTCATAGTGTTACTATAGAACAGCAATAAATAGTTCACATGTAGAAATATATACAGGTTTCAGCAATAAGTCTATGTACAGCAGTGTTTACAAGAATCAGGTTATAAGTCTACAGTAATAGATGTATTAGAGAGGTAAATAGAAAAATATGATGTATGCTGAGAGTCAGGAGATAGAATTAACAGCACAGCAAAAAGATGTCAAGTAGGAGTTTGACAGGGGGAATTCACAGTGCATCCACATTGCATCCAAGCCAGCACTATTTACCTTTCTAGTGCAAAATGCAGGACTGCTAATCACATGTGTGCAGCGCTGCATGTAACATGATGAGAAACATCTTCTTGAGCCCATGGCACAAGCTCACAGCCACATTGTGGTGATCTACCCCCAGGCCACATCTAAATACAGGTGTGGCACCCCACCACTGGACTAGTAATCAAGGAGCCTCGATCCTCTCCACTGGCAACAGTGGGGGACATTCACACTGGGAGGATGACAAGTACACAAATAGTATTTCCAGATGCAGCTCTCTGTATCAAGTGCAATATCCCTTAAGAGCACACAGAGACCACAGTCAGGCTGGGGCTGGTTTCTGCCTCTTTCACTAGATCCCCAGTAAGACACCACACTGGCACAGCTATAGAGTTGAGATCTCAGCTTAGTGGCCAAGCCAAGACCTCCAGCACCCTCTCTGTCCAGCCAATGCTTTGTGTCCCTGCCCAAGTAGCTGACACACACACTTTTGGAGATCCGTTTTAAAGACACACACCTGAGAAAGGTTGGCCCAGATTTATTAGCTATATCCCCTTCTGTCCAGACTATAAAGTAGTTAGTACTGCTACAAGCCAACTCTTTATCGGCTACTTTAAGGCCCTTAACAAACGGTGTCCTATCTTACTATGTAATGTTAGTATCAATACAAATGTTAATTTGACCAAGAACAAGGCTATTTTAGGAGTTGCTTACACAGTGTCATCAAATAAATATGCCAGTACTCTCAGCTTAAATATCTCTAGACAGACCAGCTACAATGAAATGTTTAAATATATTTAATAATAAAAGAACAACACAATACTATATATACATTTACAGCAACATCAGAGTTCAAAATCACAGGAAATATTTAAAACAACATTGCAGGACAGTCTCTAATAAATAAAGAAAAAATGTCTAAGCTAAGCTTTGCTATATTCCTGATTGTATGTAAGAGAATTACTATACCCTAGTACACTTACTTAATTGGAACAGCAAGGCAGATGTGAGGTGAATGGTTTTCCTTGATGTTGCCAGGTCCAATTCATAATACAGAATATTCTGTCTTACTCAGAGACGTCTCTAAATAATATTTAAACTATTACTCCTGGGATGCTTGGATGACATCACTTCTTACCATCTGATTATATCCCAGATGAAAAACAATGATTGATAGAAGCTGCCAGCATTTAGCATCTACTTGTAAAAATATACAGACAAGAGATTTTTCCCTCAGATCTCTGCAGCTGTTGGAAATTATAAAGCATAAAGAAAAAAAACCTCAATTTGAGACCTTCACATGTGTGAGTTCAAAAATGCAGCATAGTCATAAAATCCAAGAAAATGTATTGTAATCCACTCTGTGAAGTGCTTTTGTCTCTCTACACTTAATACTGGGACTTCATCAGAACAAATATAGTTTAAATACAACTTCCTTGTAAACCCTACCCAATTAACTAATATTGTCAACTCATCAACTTTTAAAGATATATGCTACTATACAAACTTTAAAATAAGATTGTCATGTTACTTTTATATACCCAAAGCAATTCCTGCATCTCATGCCAATAGAATTATGTATACATACATACATAATGAAAAATAAAAATGTATGTTAATTTGAATAGTGAATACATTATAAAATATATGGTTTACACATGTACTATTAATAAAAGTTCATACCTGTCTATGACTATTAAAAATTTAGCTGTGAACATATAAGGCTCAGTTTCAAACAGAAACAATAATTTTAAAACCATGTCAGGGAATCAAAAAATGGTAGAGAATTATACCATACCCTTACGTCTTGAATAAATACTCGATTAGCCCCTAAGGCCTGTTCTAACAACTTGAGAAATCAAAAAACCCAGCAAGTGGAACAACAGGAAATTCAGTGGTGCAAAGACATACACCCGACTCCATGGCAGTATATTCACAACTTGAGAAATCACAATTCTAATGCTCTTTTCTTTAGAATAAGGAATATGAAAATGTTCTCATTTAAACCTGGGGGTTGGACAGCATTTAATCTTACTTGCCATTGGAATTCTTTTATTTCTAGCAGTAGTTCCCAACTTCCCATTTTAGGGTCAACAGGTAAAACCTCTAAAATTCCAAATTTATATCCAGTATAGTTGGGGCATCCGATGGTATGTCTAAACAGTGCGTTTTTGGTATTTGCTTTCTGTATTACATACAGATGTTCGTGTTCTCTCTTTCTTGCTGGCTTTCTTCTTTTGGAAAGTATAAAGTAATACAACATAAGACAATATTGAAAGCTTCTTAGCACAGACATTGTTTCTCCTTGCTGCCATAATGTAATTTAATTTCAGCTATTTTTCTGAAGTTTTGCAAGTTAAACTCCTGTGTTCCAGTTTCTCCTATTAAACTATATACATTTAAACAGTTAAAATAGTGTGTATACATTTCTGTTCTATTCCAGTAGGGTTCACTGTGGATATATTTCAAACATCATTTTGTAAAATACCTCTTCAGCACACATGCCTGTACAAACCATCTTATATGACATACAGTTCTAATACATTTGTAACACAAACATCTTATATGAATCATGTTGATTTTAACAAATGACATATGATTATTTACAAAATTCCAGCTAGCTGTGCTAGTAGTACCTCCTTTCGTGACAACATGATGTAGACAAAATGAGTGGATGAGAAGCAGCAATATCCGAAGTGAATTGCATGCAGAGATCAGTAACGAGGATGTACTCAACTTCAGCAGAATAATACAGAAATGTATAAGCAATGGAAAGCCAAGCAATATGGACACCTGAGGGTGGGATGGAGTTCACAAAGTTATGCAGATGGTGAACACTAAGGTGCAAAGTAATTTGTGTAACAAAACATTACATGAAAAGGTACAGCAAAAGTAATGTGTAAGACAATAAGGCCATTTAAGACAGCTTGAATTATTCACGGGAGATGTGGAATATGAAAGTACGGTATGCACCTGTACTACAACATTATGGTAATTAAAAAATGAGAGATGTTTGTCCTGAGGTGGTGTGAGTGTACAACTGCAGTCCACATGCCAGGGTCTATATTATAACCTGAAATCTACACAATCATGATTCATCAACAAATAATTGTCGGACATCCTCTTCGCCGAATATGCACATCATTGATTTCTTTTCAAGGAAAATAGATTGGTAGTCCAACAACCCACAAAACAATATAATAAACACTATTAAGTGAGGGACTTCACCCCCCCACACTCCCAATGTGGGGGACTGTGCCCCCCAACCCCCCAAATTAATATACTAACTACGAGATCGCACTACAGTGCGGAAAAGGGCAGATTTAAAATAACGGCCAACCAATTTCTTTCCCTTGGAAAGAAATTCATGATGTGGCCATTCTCGCAAAAGGACATTCGACACTTAGGTGTCAATTAAAAGGTACTTGTGATTTTGTACCTTAGAATATTTAATATAGACCCCACATGCCATTATATCCACACTGTAATGTAGAGCAGCCTATCTGTCCCTGGAGGAGTGGTCTCAGCACTGAAACTAGTAGCTTATTGGCCGCTCTGGGTCAATTCCTATCTCTTTTTTCAGTTTCTGCTTTAGACCCGATTTTGTGTGCGGTTTTTTTTTGATTTTGCATATACATCAGCAGGCCAGCTTCATTTAAAAACTAAACTATTCCCAGCCACAGTCTGCAAGTCTTTCACCTTTTCCCTTAGAGATGTTCTTCTAAATCTAGTAGTAATGTCTGTCCTATCTAAAGCCCCTGCAGTTGCTAAGTTAAGTAATCCTATAAGTAAGCACTAATAAACTAAAGCACTACACCCTCTTATACTCCCTTTAAGTACTTGGCTCACTATTGGTCCTTTTTGATCAGTCAAAAAGTAGTTCCTTATATTATTCTGGCATGTCCAAAAGTCAGTTTTGGGATTACTCTCCAGTCCAGCTGGTGAATCTGGGAATCTTGAGGCAATGTTACAACTGCCCTATGTACACAGACCACCCTCTCCTCCTCCCAACAAGCTCAAATATATGTGAGAGATGCAACTATATAGCCAAAATGGAGGCTGAGCTCTCTCAACCCAATACTGGCGCAGTCAGTCAGGAGGAGAAGGTAACCACACACACCACAAATCCAGTCTCACATAGACCTATCGCAACAGAAAACCAAACACATAAACACACAAAAACATACTCTGATGCTCTAAATAAGAATCTGTCCAAGCAGCAGTGACCTCCAAAGCAGACATCCAAGCAACCGCTACCCCACAACAATACCCACGTATCACACAGTTCACAAAGTCAGTGTGCCACACAGTCACAGCCCTTAAGGCTAAACAACACACCTAATACACTTGTAATAGGTGACTCTATTGTCAGACACACTGATGTCCCACTCACCAGGCTGAACAAGGAGATGGTCACTGTAAGCTGCCTGTCTTGTGCCAGGATCCACCACATAACACAAGCACTCAGGTCACTCCAAACCAAGTACAAATATGACTCCGTTGATGTCCATGCTGGTGTGAATGACCTGAGACATACCTCCCTGGACTACATGAAAAGAGACATAGAGGAGCTCTCTGATCATGTAGCCAAGGCCGGTATGACCCTGACCTTGAGTAGCATCTTACCCTCACCAAGAATGATGCCACAGTATAAAGACCAAATGATCAATTTTAACAATTGACTAAAGTATTGGTGTCATTCAAAGGGGATCCAGTATCTGTCAGCCTGGGATGACTTGCTTGACCAGCCACGTTGCTTCGCTAGGGATGGCTTGCACCTGTCACCCCTGGGCTTTCGAATACTGGCTAAGGCTCTTGCCACCCCCATAGTGCCTTTTTTAGGCAAGGCTAAAAAGACAAACCCACCTCCATAGACAACACAAAGAAAAAGAAACTAAGGGTAATGCTGCTCAATGCCAGAAGTCTAAACCTCAAGATGCACACACTCGAGGCTTTCCTCAGTATGGAGAATAATGATATCTGTGCAGTAACAGAAACCTGGTTCAAGGCTCCTGAGACCACCCCAGCACTACCAGGTTATACCTCATACCATGCTTTTTGGCCCCAAAACTCGGACTGAACCACAAAGGAGGGGGGAGTATCCATATTCATCAAAGATACCCACACCTCCAGGTTAGTGGCACTGCATGAAGCATCAGAGACCATCCATGTGCAACTAACAGTGAGGAAAACTGCCTTTCAGTTTGTAGCCTGCTACAGACCACCCTCCAAAACTCAGGAACCCCACTCGGCTTTCCTGAGAACACTGGAGAATAAGAAGGTATCTCCAAACACCATTATATTGGGTGACTTCAACTACCCAAACATAGACTGGGAGCAAAACTCAAGCCCCAACACCTTTGCCCAACGGTTCCTAGAATTTATAAACTCAAATGGTATGGAACAACTGGTTACCACTCCCACAAGAGGGGAAAACATATTGGACCTGATCATCACCAACATGGGGACTCTATGTTCCATATCAGAGGTATACCCCTCATTGGTAAGATCTGACCATAAATTAATCTCACTGGACATCCATATCCTGTCCCCACCCACAGCCAAAGAAACCACGGTGAATAACTTCTCAAAAGCAAACTTCACACTTCTCAAAACTGAGGTGGAATCCTTCAAAGCCCCCGGGCCAATGGAAAATACGTCCCAAACCGCAGAATCCTTTACAAACGCTTTCTATGGACACCTACAGGAATGCATGGATTGTGCTATCCCAAATAAAGCCAAGACTCATTGCTCCAAAGGCAGGAGACCTGTCTGGTGGACCCCAGCCATAAATAAGCTATACAACAAAAGGACAAAGCTACTACATGATAGAGAAAATCCCAAAAAGGGAATGCATCTCTGATCAGTACTAGCAAGAAACTACGAGCCCTCATAAAATCATCTAAGGCCAGCTTCGAAAGAAAAATTGCACAAGATGCTAAAGATAATCACAAGGCCTTCTTTAGTTATGTCAGGAACCTGGGTGGCAACTCCCAGATATGCTCTGATTTAGTTCAAAATGACAAAAAATACACTGAACCCACAGACATTGCCAACATTCTGGCAGACAGGTTCAGTGCAAAATTCCCCCCCCAAAAGAGTAAATGTCTATCCCAACAGAGTGTAGCCTCCCTGACATCACAGATGCACAGGTGAGAGCTGCCCTCTCCAAAGCAAAAAACACAACATCAATGGGACAGGACGATGTCCCTGGCTGCATCTTACACAAACTCCAAGAAGAACTGAACCCTCATATAAAGTCACTGTTCAATCTCAGCCTTACTACAGGATATGTACCCAAGGAATGGCATACAACAACAGTGGTCCCACTCCACAAAGGTGGTGCCAAAACGGACCCCGGAAACTATTGCCCTATAAGCCTGACTAGCCTGGTCTTCAAAGCTATGGAGCGTATCATCATGAAACTCATAAACAAAGACATTGGGAACCTCCAAACACTGGATCCTACATAATTCGGCTTTGTTAAGGGCAGATCTTGCCTCTTGAACCTGGTCGACTTCTTTGAAACAGTCACCAAGGCCATAGATGAAGGGAAGGTAGTCCACACAGCCTACCTGGACCTCGCAAAAGCCTTCGACACAATACCCTACTCGGGCATCTTAAATAAGCTCACCAGCTTAAATATCAACCCTTATGTTACAAGATGGGTTGCAAACTGGCTCAGGGATAGAACCCACATGGTCAGAATTGCAGGTGCCATGTCAGACTACAAACCAGTTACAAGTGGTGTCCCACAAGGCTCAGTCCTGGGACCTCTCTTGTTCGGTATATATTTCTCTGAGGTACAGGCTAACATTGGAGGACTGTGGCTGACCAAGTTCACAGATGACTGCAAACTGGGTGCCATAATCGACTCACTGACTGACACAAGCATCCTCCAAAAGGGTCTCACAGAGATGGATAACTGGTGCCAGAGCCATGGCCTAAAGCTAAATGCCAAAAAGTGCATAGTCATCCCCTTTGGGAAAAACAAAGTGCCCACAAATTACCACATAGGTGGTGATCCATTAAGTATGGAAGAAGTAATTAGGGATTTGGGGACCCAAGTAGATAGCAATCTCTCCTTTGACAATCACGTTGCCAAAGTGGTTAGAAAGACCTTCTATATAGCCCACCTTATCATGAAAGGGTTCACATGTAGATCAAGAGAGGCCATTGTGTCCCTCTACTCATCACTCATCAGGCCCATAATTGAATACAGTGCACCATTTGGGATGTACCTTACCCGACACCTGCAGCAACTGGAAAGACCCCAAAAGTACCTCACCAAGAGGATCAAGGGACTCAAACAGATGCCCTACGCAGTTAGGCTAAAGAAACTCCAGCTCTACTCAGTTCCTTACCGCCTACTCAGAGGCGATCTGTGCCTGACGTATAAAGCCATGTCCAACCCAGAATTAATGGACATGCTCCACCTCAAGAAATCCAAATCCCTTAGAGCTACATGCTCCAGGGACTTAAACCTCAGCACAGAAATAAATAGGACATGCTGGAGGGACAGATTCATATCCCAGAGGCTCCCCTCACTCTGGAACAAAATCCCAATCCATGTTAGGCAGAGTCCCTCAATGACCCTCTTTAAGAGAAATCTTGATGAGTGGATGGGGGATCGTAGGTATACCCCTGGGATCTCTTCTATGTCCCTACTAGACAGATGCACAGTAAACTAACCTCAAAAGGGCTATCTTCTGTGACCTACTATACAGAGGCACAGTCAACTAATCTGAAAGGGTAGCGAAAGTCAAACACACTCTGGCTAGGCTTATAAATGCCCTAGGGCAGATAGCCTAGTATCAACCTATGAACCTATGAACCATTGCAGAATTTATAGTGCAGGGGATCATAAAAACATATCAGTGAAACGTATGTGTAGGTGGCCTGCAATAAGGAAGAGTAAGCAGCAGTCCTGAAGGGAAACAATTCCAGAACTCTCACACTAGTGTGTGTGTGATACTAACAACTTAACTCATTCACTGCAATGGAGCTCAAGAAGTTTGCACTGTAACTTCCAACGTGCAGAGCCTAAGCCTTTTGACAAAATTAAATTATATCCTCACATTTTAAACAAATGGTCATATGTCTGAACCACAGTGGTTATGAAACAAGTATAAATGGAAAACTCTACAGCACAAACTATTTTATAGTGGTAGTATTCATTTGGTTCAAGATTTTAAATGGAATTTTTAAGTCACGGTAAACACAGTAACTATTATATTTGTCATATTTTGTAAACAACTTACAATATCTCAGCAACTACTCAAGTTACGCACATACTGAAAGGAGCATTTGATTCATCCAGCTGAGAGCATACATATGAGGCTAAGGAGTTCTGTCCATGTTACTTGTTTATTGGGATAGTTAGAAAAACATGAACATTGTTCAAGGGTGGCATAATGGTTAAGGTGCAGACCTTATAAAGACAATGTGCAGGGTTTGATTCTCACATGGGAGAAATAGCTAGGCTTCAAATAGCTCACAAGAGCAGTTAGACAAGTACTAATCCATGAAACTATTATATCTATATAAATTAATATAATAAAAAACAACAGTTGATTTCTATTTACCTGCACTAGACAGATGTCAAATATTAATGCAGTTGAATTTGCCACTCTGTAAACTTTAAGATGAGTTATTTTAAAACCTTGTACATAACATGGCTTTGGAATTATTGATGCAAATCTGAACAAGCAAAATTTGATGCATGGAGGCATCAGTAGGAGTTAACTGCAGGTGTACCTGGAGGCATCACTTGGATGTAATGCGTTAACAAGGGTAGACATTGAAGCAGTCATGCTGAATGTCCCCTACAACACATTACACATCCATACAAAGCTCCTTGGATCAACTCACGTACACATGCAGGCACACTCACACACACACACACACACACACACACACACACACACACACACATATATATATATATATATATATATATATATATATATATATATATATATATATCATTTAGACATTTTTGGAAAATCACATCATAAATAATCTGTGACAATAACTTAAACTTAACAATGTTTCTTGACAGTTGGACCAAATCAGGTGCATAATACACACACATATTTGAAGTAAGCGTTATGTATGGAATGTTATTTTTTGTGGGACAGGTGCCCTTTTTTCTGTTTTCTGAGAGAGAATAAAATTGTGGAAGTAAGCTGGGGATATCAGAAGTAAGTAAGTAGGGGAGGTTTGATAGCATGGGCAAACAAATAGGACAGATCTGTCAGACAGGTCTGGTGATGGACACAAGAGAGAAGGGAACATCATGATAGGGGATAAATGAGTGTTCAACCCCCCCCCCCAATGTAAACATGGTAAGAATTCAGTCTTCATACTCCAGACTGTCACTATTGTTGCCTGTTACCATGGCAACCTGCCTTGGAAACCACAGGCGGTGCTGGAAAGGTCAGCACTGTAACAATGCACTGCAGAATCCTTTCCATCCAGCTGATTCCGGTTCCAAGTTCCTATCTGTGATCATCTCAACCATCCCTGCTCCTGTTGGGAGACAAACCCCCATCCGCACTGCCATTACTCTTGGTGGGTACTAACATACCAGCATCTGACACAGGTGGTGTGGGGCAATGCTGGCAGGTTGTGACCCAGAATTGCTGCATGCCTCTGCAGTTGGTGTTGGCACCCGCATAGGGATAGCAGTTTTAAAAACAAACAGGAGCAATGGATTATAACCTTCCATGCCTCTTGACTTATGCACTACCAAACAATGCCACAGAAGAACCTATGCCACAGTGGTCTGTGTAACTCACCATGCTGGTGGTCATGATGGAGCAGTAAAGGATGTTACAACCATAAGTTCAGAGGAAAACAGAAAAGATAGCGAGAAAGAGGGTGAAGGAGAGATCATCTTTTCTTTCAGCTATTTCCATTAGGGGTTGCCAGAGTGGATCATCTGTTTCCATTTATTCCTGTCCTCTGCATCTTGCTATGTCAAACCAACCACCTGCATGTCCTGCCTCACCACAACCATAAAACTTATCTTAGGCCTTCCTCTTTTCCTCTTACCTGGCAGCTTCATCCTTAGCATCGTTTTCCTAATAAACCCAGCATCCCTCCTCAGCACATGTCCAAACAAATGCAATCTCACCTCTCTGGCTTTGTCTCCAAACTGTCCAACCTGGGATGACCCTCTAATATACTTATTCCTAATCCTGTCTATCACCTTCACACCCAGTGCAAATCTTAATATCTTTAACTCTGCCACATCCAGCTCTGACTCCTGCCTTTTTGTCAATGGCACTGTCTCCAACCCATATAACATAGCTGTTCTCACTGCCCTCTTGCTGATCTTCCCTTTTACTCTTACTGGTACTTGTCTGTCACAAATCACTCCTGACACTCTTCTCCACCCACTCCCCCTGCCTGTACTCTCTCCTTCTTCAGAGTAATGGCAAGTGTGGAAGAGAGGTGAACTGTTGATCCAAAGTATTTAAACTCATCCACCTTCACCACCTCTACTCCTTGCATCCTCACCATTCCTCTATCCTCCCTCTCATTCACACACATATATTCTGTCTTCGTCCTGCTAACCTTCATTCATCTCCTCTCTAGAGCATATTTCCACCTCTCCAGGGTCCCCTCAACCTGTACCCTACTCTCACTACTTACTACAATGTCATCTGCAAACATCATAGTCCATGGGGACTCCTGTCTGATCTCATCTGTCAACCTGTCCATCACCACTGCAAATAAGAAAGAGCTCAGAGATAATACTTGATGTAATCCCACTTCCACCTTGAAAGCATCTATCACTCCTACTGCAGATCTCACCAGTGTCACACTACCCTTGTACATATCCTGTACCACTCTTATATACATCTCTGCCACTCCCTCCTTCCTCATACATTACCACAGCTCCTCTCTAGGCACCCTACCATATGCTTTCTCCAAGTCCACAAAGACACAATGCAACTCCTTTAATTTTTTTAATGTTAAGGTCATGGTCATCACCCATTCCAGATTCATCATTAGTACTGATAACATCCAGATATAAGCACAAGAGGCCATTAATCTTGGTTATACAGCTGATGCAATACAACTGGCTACCACATGTAACAGCCATTCCACAGGGACTATATATATCACAAAACATTTTTACAGATAAAATTGATTTTACATTTTAATTAGCCTAATGACTACAGTTATTCAATGTATGTAATGCAAAATTCTTATTACAGAACTGTGTCACTGGGAAGAATGGAGCCCACCATACCTCTCAACCTTTTAGTGCAAGGAATCTGGACAAAGCCATAAATGAAAGTGGGAGAAAGGCCTCAAAATAGGGACAATTTTCAAATATTGCTCTTGCAAACTTAGAAAGTTGATATAACAACAGGTTTTACATTAGCATAAATTTTATGAATGGTCTAAAACTCAAATGTCTTTCATTATTTCTTAACTTCAATCTTTAATGATTTGCCACTAATTTGCCAATAAACACAATTTTATGAAAAACGGACCAAAAATATGAGGCAAACATCTGGACATTCTGGGAAAATCTGTACAGTTGAGAGGTATGAAACCCATAGCTATCAGAGTCCTTAGCTAATCATACATGTACATAGGGTCCATACATTTACATAAGGTTTCAATGTCAGAATGCACATATTAAATGAGTTGTCTGACAACCACCTAAAACTGTATTGAGAACCAGTATAGCCCTCCTGCCTGTAGCTGTAGTTCTTCATGAAGGGGGTGTACAAAAATCTTCAGCTTCACCTCACACCACTTGTGCTTTTAAGTGAAGCACTAGCCTTGCCTTAATTAGCCATGTCTTCCCTTCAAAGATCTCAGGAAAATGGCAGGGAATTAACTCCAAAATCAAAACGTATATGATCTATCCTGTGTGCAATAAGGTTCACCTTGGAGAACTGACTTTGCATGAAAGATGCCAGAAAAAGAGAATGTATGTATTACATTTGGTGTGGCTCCTAGGTGTAAACATGGCAGTACTACTTGCCTATGTGTATTGTTGAGCATACACACACCACGGCGACTCCAGTTAATGCTGGTTAATCATGACATAACAAGTCTATTTCACTTAATATTTTTCCACTTCTTAATATGTACACAAGAATGGGTTATACAATCCAGGAGGTTAACAGTCTTACATACAGATATGTATTTCCCTAACTAAATTTGGCATTTCTGCATAATGTGTTTATATATTTTTTTAACAGGATTACAGGTTGCAGAGTGTAAACATAGTGTAAAGAGAAATCAATTATTTTTGTAATGGATTATATACAACACATTGTAATCAAAACCCAGGAAGCAAAAGATATCACCTATTCAATGATGTATTATTCAGTAGTATATCCACAGAGGAATTGACATTACATGTATGTGCAATTAGCACAGTCTGGATGACCAGAAAATAAATATGCTACAGCATTAAGTGGATCAGAAACAGTAATGTACATATAGTCTCATGTATATTATTTGGTATTAGAGAATGGTTACACCCTTATTGGAGAATGAACGTCCTCCAGCAGGGTCTTAATATTCAAGTAATGCCTACTGAAAAACGAGTCCACTGCTTCAGAGCAATATTGCAAGCTGCTGTTTAGCTTGGACTGAGAAAATAGAAAAGTTGTCATTATTTTTGCTATTTAGTGAATGTTAAATGTGAAAAAAAGAAGATAAAAAATGTGTGTGTGTGTGTGTGTGTGTGTGTGTGTGTGTGTGTGTGTGTGTGTGTGTGTGTGTTTATGTCTCTGTGTGAGCTCATGCATACATGTCAGTGAGAGGACAGTGAGCAAGCAGTTATTTTACACTCACAAAGCAGCACTTTTGCTGTTTAGTGAGTGCAAAATAAAAAATGAAAAAAATTTAAAATGGTGTATGCATGTATGAGAGTAAGAGCAGAGATCTGTTGAACGAAACAGAAAAAAGTGTGTATGTATGTGTTTATATTTCTGTCTGCATGTGTGAGTGAATGCATGCATGAAAGCAAAGCAGAAGTGACTGTGTGTGTGTGTGTGGGGGGGGTCCCTATCAGACGATCGAAATGCTGTTTCCACGAATACAAAATGATAGACACATATTGGGTGAACTAAGTAAACGCCGAATTCCAAAACAGCGAAATCCGAAATGTCGAAGTGTTTTGGTTGTCCCATCTGCGATATAGCTCCATACGGTAAGTGCGCGATAGTTTTGGACCTTAGGGTAGGGTGTGGGTTAAGGTAAGTGTATAGATAGGTAATGTATGTAAAATTTAGTGTAGTGTTAGAATCTCCGTATATCTCCGTAGGGGAAGTGTGCGGTAGTTACGGACCTTAGGGCTAGGGAGGGGTTAAGGATAGTGCATAGATCGTTGTGTATGTGGGGTTTAGTGTAGTATCAGAAGTAGGGTTTTGCTAAATTTATTTATGTGTATTATTTATTTTGTTAGGGTATCCTCCGTAGGGGAAGTGTGCGGTAGTTACGGACCTTAGGGTTAGGGAGGGGTTAAGGATAGTGCAAAGATAGTTGTGTATGTGGGGTTTAGTGTAGTGTTAGAAGTAGGGTTTTGTTAAATTTATTTATGTGTATTATTTATTTTGTTTGGGTATATCTCCTTAGGGAAAGTGTGCGGTAGTTACGGACCTTAGGGTTAGGGAGGGGTTAAGGATAGTGCATAGATAGTTATGTATGTGGGGTTTAGGGTAGGGTTAGAAGTTGGGTTTTTGTGCTTTACTTTAGGATTAGGAGTAGGGTTTGGTTAGTGTATGTATGTGGTTTATTTATTTTGTTTGGGTAGGTAGTATGTAGTGGGTGGTGGGGTTGGCCGTCTATGACCGTTCAATGTTTTAAATTTTGTGGTTTAGTGCATTCGGTCTATTTGCGGTTCGATTAATGTGTCGCTCTTTTGGTATTCGCAGAACTGATATAGACCCATGTGTGCGTGTGCATGTGTGTGTGTGTGTCCATGTGAGAGACAGAGAGTAAAGTGTGAAAGTGATCTAGCTATCCCTTGGCAGCTGTTTTGTGTACCTCTCAACCAATTAGTACAAGAAATGTGGACACAGCCTGACATTATGGGGGGACAAATGCTAAGAAACAGGGACACATTTTAACTATTGCTCTTATAAACTTAGAAAGTTGCTAGAATAACAGGATTTGTGTTAGCATGTATTTTCTGAAGGATATGAAATCTGAAACACAGATACAATCTGGGGGTTCAATAAAATCCGTGCAGGCACTGTGTAGAACCTACATGGACTGTAACAGTGTGTCCAGCCATGGTTTCTCCCCAGCAGCATGCCATACATATTAATTAAGGTGTGCCACCAAAGGAGATGCTAGTAACACGGATAACAAATCTGTGTAGGCAGTAGTGTAAAGGCTATCCTGTTGTTGTAGTTGTCCAAGAAATTCCTGGACAGATGTTATTTACAGGGTAAGAATCCCTGTAGTGTCCCCTTCTAGTATAGAAATAAGTGAGAATTGTAATATATTTCCATTTTTATTTCATAATGCCTGTTTGCATGGCGTGGCACAGAGCGCAGCAGTGCCAAGGTGTGCTTACACACACACATACGCACACAGCTGACTAAAAATAGAAATCAGATGTAATTAATTATTTATTTGTCCACTGGATACATGTAATTTGGTCCAATTGGCTTGACAACACAGTTATGTTGTTGTCACCCCTCTGTCAGTCCAAATGTAACTACCCTACAGCCTTACTGCACATACCTACCTTACTTTCACTATGTTTTCCCCCTACTTGCACTCCATTTCACCACTGTGCTATCTCCCCATTTTTATTTTCTTTAAAGATTTTTTTGCATGACATGGCACAGAGCGCCGTGATGCTTAGCTATGCAGAATGGAGCTGTCTTGATATATGTGTTTGAAATGATAATAAACACATGCAAAATGTACACCTCTGCCCTATTTTGAACCCAAGACCATTGGGGTCTATATTATATCCTCGAACGCTTAAAAAAGTGAACGCTGATTGATCTTATTTCGGTATTTTCAGTGTTATGGTGTAAAGTTACAGGTCAAATTCAGGTAAGTGTGCGATTGTGTGGATGTGAGTTTTAGGTAGGGTTGCCACCTTTCCAAATGCCCAAAGTGGGACATTTGTGCTACAAACATCAAATTTTTGCAGGGCAAAACATACCCACGGCCAGTACAAAGGACAGAACTTGCAGTTTTTTGCCTGAATAAAAGTCTATTCTTGTAGCATCTTAGTTCCTTATTCTGTTTCTTATAATATTTAGGTGTTTCAGATACAGAATAACTGTTTTATGCAACTATGACATAAAACATAGAAAATAATTTTGTCCTAAAATCTCAGGACAGTTGCCATTTTTTCACATTTTTTGCAGGACATAACTGCCCAAATTAGGACTGTCCCTCGCAAAGTGGGACAGGTGGTAACCCTAGTTTTAGGGTGATTTAGATGAGTTAGGGTTAGGGCTCGGGTTAGGTGTGTGTGCGATTGAGTGGACATGAGGGTTAGGGCGGATTTAAGTGAGTTAGGGTTAGGGAGCGGGTGAGGTGAGTGTGCGATAGTGACGGACCTTAGGGTTAGGGTTTGGGTTAAGGTAAGTGGGTAGTTAGTGGTGTGTGCATAGTTTAGTGTAGGGTTAGGTATCAGATTTTAGGTGTATGTGTGTGGATTTCTGTTTGTTTGGTGTGCTTGTGTTGTGTGTATGTGTTTTGGATCAGCAATTTTTTTCCCTGGGAAAAAAATCGCTGATCTGACAGTTCGAGATTGTAAGCTTTCGCTTAAGTTAGGTCGATCAATCAGCATTCACTTTTTTAAGCGTTCGATGATAAAATATAGACCCGACCATCGCACCTGCAGACAAGTGCATTAACATAGCACGCCACACAGCTGTTAATTAAAACAGGTAGCTTAGGCAAAAACATAGTCCTTGCAAGTTACCATCACTATGTGCATTTAAGCACAGCTGTGCATCGTGCTGAGTCACACAAACTTGCTTAAAGCATAATGGAAAAACTGGGAGTGTTACTAGGGAACTACACCACTAGAAAACTAGACATAGACTAATGGATGTAGGTGAGGTGTATAATAGCAGGTAAATGTGCACTTTTTTCACAACATATAGTAATACACCTGCTAATACACTAATGGCAAAATACATGCTCATCTGTTTCTCTGGTGGAGAAATACATCCCTATAAAGCTAGGCATATATTAATGGCTGTTTGATAAATGTACATGCTGTAACAGTGCTCAGTAACTCAGTCTGTTAAATGCTTAGCAAACAGTACCTTTTGCCACACATGATCCTAGGTTCAAATCCAGTGGTGTGTACCATTTAAATTACATTACTGTGAAGCCCTTATCCCTACATCAGCAGTATAAAGTGCTATATTACAGATTAGCAGAGCTGTATAGCTAACATACACATATGGAGGTCCTGCTAGTAACAAGGACTGCCAGCACACACATTCCAAACGTCTACCATAATGTTACACATGGCCTGGCAGTTGCCCAAATGGTACACACACTGGTATATTTACCCCGATGTTGCTCGAGGACACAACAGACATGTTGCTTACTACTCAGTTAATGATATTGTGGGCTACCATACTTATCTTAAATACATGCCTGAATTTGCATTGGAATGCTTGTTCTGGCTCTGCCTCTACTACAAGGTTGCCACAGCTCCCACACTTACTGTTACAGCTTGATATGCATCAGCTGCAGCCTGTAGAACACATGTGTATGTTGTGATGACATAGTATCTTCATCCCAGTAATTTCCAGCACAGCATAGCAGAAAGGGCTTCTAATCTACATGAAGGCCTTATGTCTTCTCCAGTGGTTGCATGTCATTGACTGATTATGCTGCAAATCAACTGTGCTGGCTGCAATTAGCAGTTCAGAACCACAGATCGGTTAGGAGCCAATCACCTGGTAATAATAACCATGTTAAAAAGGCAATCAGCTAGCTAGGGGATCCATTTTGTATGAGACATTCTCAACTCAGAAAACACATTGCTAAACATTTATGTATATGCATATATCAGCAGAGACAATGGGCATTACAGCGTTAATCCTTTCTTAGAACTGTAATGAGGCCATGTCATTGATCTCTAGATGTGTTACACCTACAGAGGACATGCAGTACATCAAGGCTGGAATGCTGTTCGTCAATGTGGCACACTGGTCTTGTGAGAATATCCCTTTGTAGTGGTTGTAAGAAGACACTGCTATTTGTTTAGCACTGTTGACATATTATCTGAGGTGATTAGCCCCTAGGGTCCACTTTACAATGGACTCCTGTGTTGGGAAATAGCTGACTATTGTTAGTATCTTAGTTGTATCCACACTCTTAGTATGTTTGCACACTGGCTAATATGACATGTGTGATCAAGCAGTGAATACTAACAGTCATTCTGTTCTTACTGTATCTCGACATAGTGTAGTCCCACATATGTGATCCTGACGTGTTCCCATTTTGATGTCTTTCAGAAAACATGTACGCCCAACGGTGTGCACCTTTTACAGAGACCGAGAATGACATCATCCTGGAGGGCCTCCACCAATACCACCAGATCCTACTGTCCAGGGGGATGCAAAACAGAGAACAGCAGGCAGTGTTGTGGGCTAACCTTGTCTGGGACATTAACGCAGTAGGACACTAGAGCAGGACATATGAGCAGGTCAGACTCCGGGCAACTGATATGATCAATGCTGCATGCTGAAGGTCAGCAGATGTGGCCAGGGATTGTGCCGTCACTGGTGGAGGGCCTGTAGTGCAAGAACCACTCACAGCCACTGAGGAATTCCTGACAAACCTAGGAACACACAACAGGTCCCAGGCATCCATCACAGTATGCATCATGGATGTGGGTGCCACAGTTTCTACCCCAGAGGAGTGTTCAGGTAGGCTTAGTGTGCTAAGCACTGTAATACTGTACCATTCAGTGTGTCAGTGTGAACATAGTTTGACGTGGGTGTCAGGTTTTTGTCTTTTGTGGAGGGAAGGTATTTAACTGCAGTTTGAATGTCATGCTCAGATTCCGAACAACATTACAATTAAAGTAGCTACTGTAAATATTAGATATATGGACGCATTACTCTGTTACAGTGCAACATGTGGTGGTGTTTACAGTACTTCCCCCTCACATTTTCACAGGTCCATCAGGAATCGGACAAGGCTGTGGTCCTGTTCCTGGTAAGTATAACACTGTCTCATTACAGATGTAGATTTACTGTAATGTATTCCTTAAAGAGTCATCCTAAGCCTGCTGCTGGATTGATGTACCTATCAGCATGATTGCTAATTGCACAGATATTGTCTCTCTGTACACACTTTAGAGTCCGATGTATGCCTTGTAGGTGTGAGCGCAGTGATACATGAGATGGTATTGTCAGGACATTACAGATTGCCCTATGTGTCAATTGTGCAGAGTTTGAACAAATGTCAACAGTGTACCTCATAGTTGCTGGAGGACTCTTGCTGAATGAACTTTTATTTGCAAGTAACTACAGATTTTTTTTAGAAAATGACGTGCTCATGTCCTGCTATATGAGGTTGAGGGTTAGACAGGTCTGTAATAGTGACAACAGTGTGTACAGCTTACCATATATTGCAATATAGTATTGCAGAGCATAATAGTGCAGGTATTAATGTACGACTTTTCCCTTTTTTATCACAGGAGAACAGGAGGGGTTAGTCCTTCTCCCCTTCAAAATCTGACGTCAGTGTCTCTACAGACTCTGATGATGATGGTAGCCAGAGTGAGGCACAGGTGGAGGTTGCAGGGGCTGAATCTGTCCCAGAAGTTTACATCCCTCTTCTGCCCTCATTATTACCGTACCCAGTCAGTATGCCCACACATACCCAGTCCCCTGATGCCACAGATATTGGAGAGTCAGAGAGTGGGCACATTGAACAGAAAAGTGTAACAACTGTGGCTGCACTGAGAGTCAGTACTCGCCATAGCAAAGAGCTAGAGCGATACCATACAGCCGGATTGATAGGGATGCTTGTAGGAGGCCTGCTGTCTGTCAACAACCTGTTGCAGGTGTCTCATCATGGGTCACTCAGTGTATGTTTTGGGCCATAATGGAGGCACAGGCACATTCCAAAAGGAACCTCCAGACAAATGCTCAGGGTTATAGATGCAGAACTGTGTGACATATGTGATTGCCTCCACCGCATTGCTGATACCCTGCATCAATTCACTGATGCAGAGGACAGAAGTCGGTCTGAGACAAATCACAGACTGTCTGTCTTGAACACACATTGTCTGTGATGTAACGTCTGATTGGAGTTGAGCGTCAGGCTTCTCGGCATAGGTCACCATCTACATCTGTGGAGAGTCCATGTGGCCCTGCACAATCATGCTCCTGTAGTGGCAGTACATCCAGTGCTCCAGAGGGGAGTGTGCTATCCACACCTAGGTGTGCCAGGCCATGGGCTCGTAGTCCTGGGTGGTCCTGTGGAGGACACAGTCCCAGCAGACAGCAGTCACCATCAGGCACTAGCATGGCTTTTGACCTTGAGCATGGAGGTGCCAGTGCATCTCCTGGCTGAGCCAGTTCCCGTATTCAGGGATGGAGTCACTGAACTGGCAGCTCTACTGTGCACAATTCAAAGCTCTCCAACATACACACATGTAGGGCTAGCACTGTGCCTGGGTACACGCAGAAAGTCATACACCACTTTTACAATCAGGTCACCTACAGACACAGAGCACATTTCCATGGCCCATCCTGCCTGATTCCCTTCCTGACTCACACACATGCCTTCAGCCTATTGGGTCAGCCTAGGGCTCATGCAGCCCCCACACAACACCCTGTGCAAGTGGTGATACCTGTGCCATGGAAACAGAGCTATGTGTCTGATGCACAGGGTGACTATATTAATTACTATGTAATTGTAAAATACAATGATGCTTTTGATATGCCACTTGTACTGCTGACTGACAAATACTGTATGCTGACATGTATACTGAGTAAAGCACATAATTCTGTGCCCCTTATATTGTATGATGTCGTAATGGCTGTATACTGACATAATGAAAGGTCTCTCATGGACTTGTTTATGTTTCAGTTTCAGGATACTGTGGCAGGCACGTATGGATACACAGTGACAAACCCATAAACATCACAGCACAGGATGGAATCTCAGTACAGAAGAAAACTGTCTTCACAAGGGTACAGCAGTATGTGTGCATGGTTCCATATGTTCATATGTGTATAAAAGGCTGACAAGGACAATTGTGTCATTCAGCCTACTCATGCATTCCTAATATCTGAAGAAGTCTGATACCCTTAATAACTGTGTCAGCATGGTGTCAGGAGCTAAGACATCTAGAAGTTGCGGTGATGGAGATGAGCCATCTACAATTACCCTGTGTCCATTACAGACATTTGTCTTGCACCAGTTATGATTGTCTTGTTCAGCATCCCATTGTCTAACTTGCACATGATGTATGTTGCAGTGGAGGTGTACTTCACATGCATGGGTAGCCTAATACATATAGGGTGTAGTGTCTGGGTGACATATCTTGTCTCCAGCATGTACTATTTATACCACAGTGAAGGTGTAGGTGTGTAGAATAGGTAATACATGTATTAGGCCTGTCTTGGATAAGCAGGGGGTACACAGTGGGATCTCACAACTGTCTGTATGGCAGCTATACACCTCCACTACAAAGCATGTAGAAGACATACTACACATTCACGGCCTAGACACAGTCTGCATAAGACATGTTAGCTACACTATATATTGGTCTACCATGGAACCTCTGTGGCTCTTACGGTTATCAGATATGTGTAGTGACATACAAAAGGTGCCATTGCAATCACTGATAGGTGTGTTCACTGCCAAATGCAGTATAACAATGACAGTCTGGGATATACATGCCATTCCTTCTGTACAGGTTGTACAGAACTGAATGAATCCCCGCATTTTAATAACCAGTGACAGTCAAAGGCTAGATCACAGTCTGTGTCCATAAGTCCCTGAGTAATGGGTCAAGTGTGCGCAGTATGTAGACAATAGTATATGCTCCAGGGGTGAATGACTTCCAGAAGTATAGTACTGAGCATTCCTTGGCATTTATTATTTGTTAGTGGCTCTGAGAACAACTAAATATATGTCTCAGACCATCCTGGATAAGTTTTGGTTCTGTGTGGGATGTAGTATCATCTCCTAATTTGCAAGCATCTGCAAATGTAGTCAGTCAGACATCACTGACAGTGATAATGACTGCAGAGAAAGGAATGGCTAGGAGGGGTACTCCATGAATGATTTGTGAGGGATGTCCACTGTTGATCGGCCTCACTCTAGTAGTGGACTACCCACTGCTACCTTCCCGGCCACCAAACGGGACACTATATTAAATGATTGGCCTAATGGGGGATGAGTACAGAGAGGTAATAACCTCCTTTTCTCTGGATGCAATCTCTTTACTTATGAGATGAAACAAGTAAAAGGCTTTTCTCACTACTGCCATTACATGGTGGTCAAATGTGAGATTGTTGTCAACCTGAGTGCCCAGGTTTCTCAGCACAGGTTGTGTGCTTACGGGGTTGCCATTGATGTGGTAATCAGTAGGGACCATGTTTTTGCTGAATGATATGATACATTTTTTTGCATTTAACTTAAGGCCATTACTTTGGCACATGTCATTTGTTGCTGTGAGACCATTTGTAGTATGGTAACATCATTTAGGAAGTCAATGACAGCACCCAACTTACATTCACCCACAAACTTGGTCAGCTGCATGCAGTTTGCATTTTCCTGGACCTCTGAGAAGTAGATGCCAAACAGTAGGGGTCCCAGGACAGATCCCTTGGGAGCACCACTAGTGACAGGTCTGCTGTCAGAGGTGGAGGTGCCTATTTTCACCTTGTGGGTCCTATCAGTGAACCAGTTAGCTACACACCTGATGAGATAAGGATTTATGCCAAGTTGTGTTAGCTCTTTGATGATGCCTGAGTGGGGGATTGTGTCAAAGGCCTTGGCTAAGTCAAGGTAAGCTGTATGTACTGACTTCACTCATCCAGGGCCTTGGTGACGGTCTCAAAAATGTTAACTAGGTTGAACAGGCAAAATCTGACCTTGACAAATCCAAACTGGTGGGATCAAGTGCTTGGAGATTACCTATGTTCTTGTTTATGACATCCATAATAATATGCTCCGTGGCTTAACAGATCAGACTTGTCTAGCTAATGGGGTGATAGTTTCCAGGGTCAGTAGTGGCACCACCTTTATGCAAAGGGATGACAATTTTCAGTTCTCCACTCTGCTGGAATGAAGCCTGTACTTAGACTGTAGTTGAATAGGGGGCTCTTTGGTGAAGCTAGTTATTGCTGGAGATGATACAGAATACAGCCTGGGATACTATCAGGCCCAATGGAAGCTGTGTTCTTGGCCTTGAATAGGGCCTTTAAGACTTGATCTATGGAGATGTGAGGTGTGGGTCAAGTATCATGAATGTCGAAAGGGCCTTTGGGAAGGATAGGGGGTGAAGTTTGCACTGAACATATCTGCTAGCAGGTTGGCTAAGTCATCAGAATCAATGTAAGTGGTACCATTAAGTACTAATTCAGAACAAACCTGGGCTTTGCCCTGGAGGTTCCTGACATAACTGAAGAAGGCTTTGTGGTTTCCCTTTGTGTCAGAGGTTAGTTTAAATTCATAATTGGCTTTGGTGGTTTCAACTAATGATCTAATTTGCTTGTTGAGGCTGAGGAGGGAGTTTTTCCAATATGTAATCTGTTCATTTTTACCCTTGGACAACAGTTTCTTCCTTTTGTTTTAAAGCCTGTTGACAGAGGATGTCTATCAGACAGGTTTGTGTTTCCTTGAGGAGTAGGTTTTAGTTCTGTTGGGTATGGCGGAGTCCATGCAGTTGTACAGGTGCTTGTATACTGCATTGGTGTACTGTTCAGCATAATTGTCTGCATCCTCTAAGGGGTGTGATGCTTAGGAGGTTTAGTCAGCTTTTGAGAAGTTTTTTAATCTGGTTATGGCTTGGGGGAGGGGTTGGGTGGGATAGAAACTTTGAATGAGAAAGACTGATAATCTGATCTCACACGAGAAGAACATACTATGTGAGTGGTGCAGCATTCACCCATGTTGTTGAGAACCAAGTCCAGAATGTTATCTCCCTTTGTGGGGTATGAGACAAGCTGGTCTAGTGCATTAGAATTGATGAAGTCACGGAATCTTTGAATGAGTGCATTTAGTGCGGAATAGCTCACCCAGTCTATGGTGGGGTAGTTCAAGTCACCAAGGATCAGGGTGTTAGTGGGTACCTTGATGGAGTCAAGTAGATCCAAGTATGAGGAGTGAGTGTCCTGAGTCATGGAGTGGGGTCTATAGCTGGCTATAACTTGGATGGCTGTCTTGCCAACTATCAGATGCACCTAGAGTAATTCCAGTGTGTCATGCTGGCATGCCAGTTTGGAGGTGTGCCTGTCCTTAATGAAGATAGACACTTCACCACCCATAGTCTTCCTGACCTCATTTTGGGGTTGGAATGTGGTGAAATGAGGTATAGCCTGGTAAGGCAGGGGTGCTCTCCACAGCCTGGAACCAAGTTTCTATTACCGCACAGACATCAGCATCTTCCAGTGCAAAGAGAGCTTCCAGTGAGTGCATTTTCAGGTTAAGGTTCCTAGCATTAAGCAACATGACCTTCAATTAGCTTTTTGACAGATCTTTCATGTTCGAAGATTTGTCTTTTGGACATAGCCTAAAAAAGGCACAGTGGGAGAGGCAAGAGCTTGGCCAGGATCCGGAATCCCAGAAGTGACAGGTGGAGGCCATCTCTGGCAAAGAATTGAGGCCTGTCAACCATGTCATCCCAGGCAGACAGACACTGGATCCCCTTGGAAAGACACTAGAACTAAGTCAATTATTGAAGTCAATTATTTTTTTGTTGGTATTGTGGTATCACTCTTGGTGAAGATAGGATGCTGCTTAGTGCTAGGGTCATACCTGCCTGGGACACATACTCTAAGAGCTCAATCATGTCCCTCTTCATATAGTCCAGGGAGGTACATTTCAAGTCATTCACAACAACATGGACAATGACAGAGTCATACGTGTACCTGTTGTGGAGAGATTTAAGTGTTTGTGTGATGTGGTGGATTCTGGCACCTGACAGGCAACTGACTGTGATCTACTCCTTGTTGAGCCTGGTGAGGGAGACATCAATGTGTCTCACAACTGAGTTGCCAATGACTAGTATGTTTGGTTTATTGCTATGTCTTATGGGCTGCATTGGTATATGGTTATGCCCTCTGGGCTGTGTTTGTGAGACAGGGGTGTGTTGTCTGCTGTGTGTGATGTGTTTGGTGTTGTGTGTGGAATGTTTATGAGTGTGTTTTTGGAGGTCTCTGCCGTTTAGGTAAGTTTTTATTGAGGACCTCTGCATAGGTGGTTGTATGTTGCCCTTGGCTATGTGATGTGAGTTGTGTGGTGTTTGTGCTGGCAATCTCCTCTTTGTCAGGAGTACTGACTGTGGTCTGAGAGAGCATGGATCCCAGGTTACCGATGTAGATGCATTTCTTGCAAGTAGAATAATTATGTGCTAGGAGAAGAGGAACTTGAGGCAGTTGCTACACTGTCTCAGTATGTCCATGTTGACCAGGCTGGCAGGAGAAACTGACAGGAATTGTCCATACATAGTGTTCTGAATACTTGGCAGACTTATGGAGAGATGATTTTGATAAAGATTTGTCTACAAGAGTGTTGTTGTTGTGTCTTTCGGATTTTCCCGGTTGGGGTCGCCACAGTGGAACTCTGGTCCGCTAATGATTGGCAGTAGATTTTTACGTGTCAAGTTGCTGGCCCTGATGCACAACCTTCAATGAAGGTACGCCCATTCACGCATGTCTCCACACAGAAGACGCTTTAGCTGAGAATCGAACAGGACAATGTCTTACTGTGAGGCGACAATGCTACTGCACCACCACCACCTCAGTACACCACAAAAACCTTCTTAAATGTAAGCAGAATAAGAACACTTGAACACTTTAGAGCACACAGTAAAGCAAAATAAGGTAATAAATTAGGTAGAACACAATTACAGAAAGAGCAGCTGAATAATGTGTAAAAATTTATTTGTGTAAAAAAATGTTTTTGTTAAGTGGAGAGGAAGGAAGCAGAAAATAAGTCAAAATAATTCAGGGAGTCCCCTGAACTGCTACTCCCTGGCTACTCCTAATGCTGCTCTCACCCCAACCACTCTCTCCTGGGATACCATGCTCCAATACCTTTTCTTCCAGTATGAACAAAACATTACTAAGAAGCTCATGATGAGAAGCAAACACAGTGTGTTAGTACATCCACATACTTGTCCCACATCATGCAAGGCTCTGTAGGTTTCATATACAGCTAAAAAGGGAAACTGAAATAATGTTAATCAGTTAACTGAAATCTGAGATATATTCTTTCTCCGTGCCTCTTAACATATTTGTCTACCACCTTTATCCTACTCATCAATGTAAGAATATAGCCAGTAAATCTTTTAGTTACGCCCTGTCATCGGCATAATGTTAAGTACTGTAGAGGACTCATGGGCAACAGCCAAAAAGACTTTAACTGTATGGAAACAAACAATAGGCTGTTATTTGCATATCAAGGCTTACAACTCAAGATACTCCTCTGACTGAATTTATGGCAGTCCATAAAATGTCCTTTAAGAAACAAAAACTGAATCAAACAGCAAAAACTATCTCAGAAAAACACTTTTAAAATCAAATATTGTTTTAGAGCAAAAATTTCCCGAGGAAGCCTAATATGAATAACTATCTTTAGGAGCCAAGAAACAGTTTTAATCCCATGAAAAACAAGTTCACAGATCAGTCAATCTCCCTTTCACAAGTGAATGATAAGGTGTGAAAAGTAATCACATGATCAGAAATTCAGCCTGAAATCCAAAATGTCTCCATATTGGCAGAAAACATTTCTTAGTGCTAAGGTTTCATACCTGTCGCTGCATTTGTTCCTCAACAGGCAAAACAAATAAATATGTTGGGAAATATAAACTATGCATATACGGATGAAAAAAATAGATTGCCCTAATAATATAGTGGACCTTTAGTGAGGACACCTTCAATAAAGGAAAACCATGGTTATATTGGCCACTAAAACATCTAAAAATCATACACCTTTTTATTTGTCTTCATGAGATCTTTTTAATGAAAGGGATTGGGTGATTTGCATTAACATTGTATTCATCAGTTTTGGCAATCACCTTGTTCTTTTGTCAAGAATTTAAAGAAATGCAGTCTGAACAGGGAAATCAAACACATTCCTCCAAGTTCACTCCTTGTCCAGTATCTACAACATTAGTTGTCATCACTTGGATACCAATACAGTGTTCCGTATTAATGTGCACAATCATTATCCACCAGTTCTGTTGCATTATGTACTCTCCATTGAAATACATTTTCCAAACAATCTTTGGTATATTCCCAATAATTTCTTTAGTGAACTTAAGAGTTTTCATAACTAACATAATGTTTTAAACTGTCAGAATGTTTGCAGACAAATAAACCAGGATTCTGTGAAGTATCCTTACAGATAGTAAAGGGAGTTTAAGAGAAACATAAAGAAACCATGACTGTATCTTCAGCATTGTTCTGAGCCAGAAAAAATATTTGCCTAAATAATGTCTACATGGCTCAAAGAATTTGATTTCGGTGTTCTCTCCTCTATCTGATTTTTGTTAATTGATGGTTAACACTAGGGAATAATGAAATTAATTATTAAAGCTACATCATTTAAAAGGCATTCCCGTGAGCTGGCCTAAAATGAGATTATCATTCAGGTGCACACAGTGAATGCTCTAAATTGTCATTGATAATATGGCATAAATGAGACATGAAGAATGCAGTCTGAGATAATGGTAAACCAGAAAGGGTACAGGAAAAAATAAAAGTGTGTTTGACCTGCTGTAAACCTGCCACATATTTTATAAGGTTGATAAATGAGAACATCCAAGTAAGTACCTCTAGGAAGTGAAGCAATCATCCATACCTTCTGAGGCAGCAGTGGGAAGACAACTTGGAGATTTACTACATTAAATGTTAGAACTTTTAACTGATTGTTTGTTTGTGTCTTCTTTTTTTTTCGGTTTAGTCGCCCACCAGTGGAACTCGGTCCACACAGCGTTTTGAGGAGAGGCTATGCTACCTACCACCACCCACCACCGCGGGTAGAACTTTTAACTGATGATTTAATGAATATGTTCATAACTTGACTTCATAGGTTATCCTTCCTTGGGACAAAAAAGTGAGTGAAATAAAAACCCACAACAATGTACTGATAAAAGGAATCATTTTACTACACTTCTACCTCAGCAATCAGCCTTAGAACTATTTGATTGCTTTTATACAAGATGGTTAATAATGCCTTTTGCTCATTGCTTTCTTGTATTGTTTATTAATCTCTTATGTATAATAGTCTTAATGAAACATAATGCATTACTTTTATTAGGAAAATGCATAATATCCATCGCCCCTTATATAATGTTTCTCAGGACTGATCAGCTAGAAATATGCAGAATTGTACACCATTTAAGTAGCAGTGAGACATTTGTCTTTGAAAATTCCTGAGTCATTTGTTTAAGGGAAGAAACGTCCACAAAGGTTAAAGAAAGTAAATTCTCACTCTCTAGCTGTGATGGCCAGGACAGGAGAAAGAGTCATTTAGAAGAGGGTTGTTTGGAATCAGTCGAGGGGTAAGATCAAAAGGGCTTGCAATTCCTATGGTTATCTCCTCTTGCCATGAATGGTATACATCTCACATAGGCGTTTGCTTTATATGAATGACATATAAAGTACTGCCAGAATATTCTCTTGTTGTAGAAAAAATTAAGTTTTCTGGAAAGAGTTGGAAGCACATTTGTCAAAAATGACCCCTGAATCACTTTTACTTCTAGTTCTTAGATTAGAGAGTAGGATTTATTGTTAAGGAACAAGCTCACGGAAATAAGATAGCAATTTATTTCATTCAAAGTCTTATCAGGGTGGGAATGCCTATTTAGCTATAGCTGTCTCTTACTCATGATCACAAACAAACAGACTTCTGAGTTAAGGAAAAGCAAGTATAATTGTACCTGTCAACCTTTTAGTGCAAGAAGTCTGGACAAAGCCTAAAATAATGGGGTGACAAAAGCCAAAGGTATGGACAGATGTTACATGTTGCTCTTATAAACTTGGAAATTTGCTACTATAACAGTATTTGTGTTTGCATGTACTTTCTGAATGCTATGAAGTCTGAAAATAAAATATATGTCATTAGTTAATGACTTCTGTCCTTAAATTTCTGGAGGTAGATAAATTGAACAAAAAAAAAATCAATGAAACCAGACAAGACTAGGTGATAGTTATCTCTGACTCAATTGACTACCCTAGTGCTATGTCAGATATTCCATGGAACCAAGAGACATATAATGAGGCATCCAAAAATGAGGTCAGTATGACTTACAAGAATATAGACCACATATTAAATTTATTTTTATTTATTTATTTATTTATTTATTTATTTATTTATTTATCATTTGTTGATCGGGAAAGGTTGGATGACTCAAGGATTATTCATGTGAATTTATTGGAAAATAGAGAATTAGAATGGATTTTTAAACTTAGAGCCCATATATATCCGGGTATTAATCAATATGTATCTATAAAATCTATAATTAAAACAAGGAGATAGTTTAATACTATTTATTTAATGATTATAGATCGGTTCTTAAGATGCTTCATTACAACTGGGAAATACACATTTAGGGAAAGTTTTTTATACACATATACAGATGTTATTGTTCTTTTTTTATATACGAAATACAAGCTATGGATCCATACACTATATGATAAATGGTGATTTAAAACATAACAAGATATAGATAATCAATTAGTTAAATGTATATATATATATAATTTTATTTATTTATATTATAATATATTTGGTTTCAGACATTTTATATACATTTTATTTGTAATTTTATTTTATTTTAGTTTTTTTGAATGAGCACTTACTTAATTCTAGTGAATACCTGTTTAGGTAGCTAGCACTTTAACTGAAACTAGCTTAATTTAATGAATGAATTGATTAATTGGTTTGTTTGAATTATTTAATGAATTAATTAAATCAAAAAAAGTATATAAATGCTTGTTTTAGATACAAGAAGCTAGATCTAAAGAAGCGTATATAGTATCTGTATCTGTTTTCTGACTCAAGGATTGAGTGACAAAACAATTTATAATTTTCTTTGGATCCCCCACCTAATTATTTCCACAAGCATTCAGAAGATTCACAAGAACATTGAAAATCCACCATTTAGGCTGACTGTAAAAGTCCAAGAATTTAAAACTTATCCATTAGCAGTATATGTGGCTACAGTGCGTAAAACTACCTAAACTGTTGTTGACCATCTTGTTAGTTTTTGGGTAGGCTAAAACAAGATTTATGTATATTGTCTACTTAGAGGCGGTCTCTGCTTGACTTACAAAGCCATGTCTGACCCAGCTCTGTTAGAAATGCTGCATCTAAAGAAATCCCAATCCCTCTGCACCACACACACCAGAGACCTCAACCTCATTATTACAATCAACAGAACATGCTGGAGGGACAGGTTCATAACCCAGAGACTGTCCATGCAATGGAATTGACTCCCATACATGTCAAGCAGAGCACCTCACTAGCCCTCTTCAAGCAAAATCATGATGAGTGGATGGGTAATAGAACATTCATTCTGGGGTCACTCCAGTGGCTCTACTTGATAGATACACTGGGAACTAATGACTGGTGGCAAAATGCCAGGGCATTTCTATGGGCTGGCTTGTATAGGTCCCAGGGCCATTAGCCTAGTACACACCTATGAACCTATGTATGGATTTGACTGTTTTTTTTTAAATGACTGAGGTAGTAAACCTCTTTACATGTATACCCATATAAGAATGATTGGAATTATTCAATGTTGCTTTTTTAGAACTTGATTTCCTCAATAACAGTACAATAAACATTTTGATTGGATGTGTGGAGGTGATCCTGTCTAATAATTGTATATTTTTTAAAGGGTAAATGTTTTAACAGACCAAAGGAGTTGCTATGGGAGGGGCATACACTCCCAGTTTATGCTAATTTGTTTAAGAATTCACTGGAAAAAAAATATGTCTTCAATTCAGAGTACTCCAAATATGAACACCTATATTTAAGATGAATAGGTGACATATTTATCCTATGGAGAGCTCCAACTCATATACTTAAGGCTTTTATTAAATATTTTATGGAATATATTTTTTTAATTTATTTATGGTTTTGACATATGGTTTTGAAGGTAAAATATCAATTACTTAAATAAGAGTGGCTCTAGATCAGATGGACATTTTACATCAAATATATATAAGAAACCCACCTTCAGTAACAGTTACTTACATTTTGATAGCTTTCATCCTTTTAAACTGAAAAAGGGATTAGTCAAAGGACAATTCATTAGATTATCTAGATTAATTTCAGATGACAGAATTCTTGCTATGTAGAGCGAAAAACCCACTACTAATAGATGGGGCTATTCTAAAAAGTTAGTTATAGAAATGAAAAGAAACAGAGAGAAGAAATCTAGTAGTTTTCCACCACTTATATGGGTATGACTGGGTATAAATACCATTATACCATGACCCCCCATTAATATTCCAAAACGTGCACGCTGATTGGTCAGCGTGCGCGTTGTAAATCGACTTATACTAATGGAAAAAGGTCAGGTTGCCTGGACTATTTCCATTAGTAGAAGTCTTTTTTAAAACACTGTCTTGCTATGTTAAAGGAGTTTAACATAGCGAGACAGGTTTAAAAAAAGCAACGGAGATCTTTGTTGCTTTTCTTAAAGCTGTCTCACTATGTTAAACTCCTTTAACATAGCGAGATAGTGTGTAAAAAGCAATGGAGATCTTGCTTTCTTCGTTGTTTTTTTTGTAAACCTGTCTCGCTATGTTAAATGGGTTTAACATAGCGAGACAGCTTTAAAATAAGCAACGGAGATTCTCCGTTGCTTTTTTTAAAGCTGTCTCTCTATGTTAAACCCATTTAACATAGCGAAACAGTAAAAAGCAATGGAGATCTTGCTTTCTCCATTGCTTCTGCCCACAGCTCTGATGTACTGCGTAGGCATACGCATGTGCAGTACATCAGAACTGCCGCAGAACACCAGACAGCTGCAGAAGGGCAGCAAGGAGGCATTATACAACGCCATTATTTAAGAAAAGTCATTATTTTTTTTCTTAAATAATGTCATTGTATAATAGCAATAACCCACTTCTGGGTGTGGGTAATGCTGGATTTACCCAAGGTTGACTTTCTTTGGCCACTCGGGCTTCACCCTCGTGACCAAACCATGCCAACCGTGGGTAAATCCAGCATTACCCACACCCAGGCGTGGGTTATTGCTATATTAACAGAGGAGAGGTGGCTGGTGATATCAAAGACCATCACCCCTTTGAGTAAACATTAGTAGTTGACTACAATTTGCAGAGTACCAAGATAAAAAATATTATAAAGAAAAACTGTGTTATTTTTAAAACCAGTTATTCTGCTTTGAAGACAGTGGGCAGCTAACCCTTGCTTTTTATTCAAGACAGGTCATAACATGAAAGCAATGCTGGAATATAAAATGGAGGGTAAACAAAGAAAAACAAAAAATATGGTTCCCATAAATGTGGATTTTGCAGACAATGCATCAACATTTTTGTTGGAGAAAATGGCAAACAAACAACTGTGATGAGATTATAGTTATACCTAAATCAGGTAATTGTCAAACTAAATGAGTAGAATATATAGCCATATTCTCCAGCTGTTCTAGCTTTTACTTGAGCAAAGCTGAATGGGATTTGCATAGGAGAATTTATGAACAAAATGACATCTGTAACAAAAACAACAACAATGCCTTATACAAACATTCACTATCTGCAAGGATTTTAATAAATTCTTGTTTTGTATTTTAGAAATGGTTACAGTAGTTCTTAGGAATGTAGTATAGGATGATGAGCTTGAAGACAGGGAACTCCTATGGCAGTTTAGATTAAATGCTTTTCACTATCCAGGATTAAATGACACTAGTTCTGTAGCACTCATATTGAAGATGTGGACAACGAAGTTATAAAATTCAGAAAAAAAATTCATTCAATAGATTTTATTCTTATTTTGTCTTGTATATTCCCTGTATGACAACCTCTAACAGAGACACAGAAGTAAACTTGAGGCTGTTTACTACCTTTGAAAACTATGGTTCCCTGGCTGGTAGTTGTAAGACATAATACTTAACACTGCTTTCCATTGCAAAAAGAGACATCCATAGCTTCTCTTCAGTTTTGTCTTTCTTGCAATCTTTGATTCTGATATTAGAAGTTATCAAAGCATTTATCTCTTTAATAAAATTAGAACCCACATAGAAAAGCAGCGTACAAACACAGATAGATGACTGTAAGGGATCTGGTGTTTAACTGTAAATAATCTTCAGGTATATCATGTACTGCCCTTCCTGCAACATGATGAACCATCTGAATATGGTTTATTGACTACACTAATAATGGTCTGAGAATTGATTAACTAGTATATGTTATAAACCTTTAAACCAATAATAAGTGACTTAACTTTTGTTTCATGTCTGCTTGACTTTGGTTTTATAAAGAGCCACCCATTTTTTGATAAATGGCCCAAAAATGGTCGTTAGTGGTTACCATTCCTTTTATTTTAGGAGTAATGCAATAAAGAAGTAATGAAAGACAGACTGACTGATCTCTGGCATATTATTCCAATAAATCAGATTATGGTTAAAGGGAAAGGAGCAATATTTTTCAAATTCATAAGGGGTCAGAATTTCTGCCCCTTGTGCATTTTAGTGTGATTCCATAATATGACTTTTGGTAGGTGATCACTTCCTGAATCTGCAAGAATAAGGAAGATTTTATTTCTTAACAGATTTTTTTGTGTGTGTCATCAAAGGTTACGAACAGAAAAAGCAAAAATGCAAACATTACATATATTTGGAAGTAATTTTGCTGTGCATTCATGTCGCTGTTTGCAATTCATGTAAAAGATTACAAATAATCCATTTACATAAAATTCTGGTAGATTTTATACTGCTAGTTTCACAGTCAAATCTTCACAGTTGTACTTGTATCCACAAAATGAAAACACCAATAGCACTGCTTTCCTAGCAGACAGATTTAAAATTAACTCACAAAATATGTATGCAGTGCTGAATGTACCATCAAGTGCAGACAAACTGCATTCTGAAGACATATTGTCCTAGATAGCTACATTACTATTACTTGAAACAGAAATTTTTGATGACCTTGAATTATTGGCCCATGAATATTCATAAAACTATTTACCCTACTATCAATCTATATGGATTAAATGTTAATAAATATGTCCACAAAGACAAATAATGTTAGTGAAAAAAAAAGCATTTGAACTGGTTGCTGGTAAGAGACCTCAGTAAAGTTTCCCATGTAGGAATTGCACCTGACGACATTTGTGATCGCAACTTAGTCTTTGCCATATGGAAATAAACTAAAATTACTAGATCTAACCCAAATTCAACAATGAAACAATTTTATCTATACCCAAGCACATATAGAATGGGAAACATTAAAAATTATTTAGATGACAAAGAAACACAAAGAAATCCTGCCTCTCTATATTAAACTCCCCAGCACCTCAATATAGGAAGAGTCAAATGAAATTCTGCACCATGGCTTATATCAGATATAAAGAATCCAATATATAACTGAGATAATGCATACAAAAATGGCATTTAGAAAAAAATATGCATTCTGTAACAGTATTAGCACCTACAAAACCTAAGAGTATCATGTGTTTTTGAGACCTCTTTTAATGTTGTTGTTGTCTTCCGGCTTTTCCCAGTTCGAGGTCGCCACAGCAGAACTCCGGTCTGCTAATGATTGGAAGTTAATTTTCACGAAGGCCGAGGTGCCAGCTTGACGTTGACAGAAGGCATGCCCATTTACACATGTCTTTCTAATGCCAACCCAACCGCAGGGAGGACATGCAGACTCCACACAGAAGGCACTCCCTGCACGGCAGCTGGGAATCGAACGGAAGAACCTCTTGATGTGAGGCAACAACGCTACCGCTGCACCACCGAGATTGGTCTTTTAATAATAGTAGTTTTCAAACTCTTTTATAAATAGTTGAACATGTTATATTTTTGGGATAAGCTTTTCTATTACTTTGCGATTACAAATAAAAATATTGACCAATTGCACCTGCTTACAGCAGCAACTATTATGTCTTCTTTTCAGGAAAACTATTGAATATCTAGTTTGTAGTTTGGTTTGTTTTCCAACAAGTGACATTCTACTAGTACTGTCATAGATAATGATGTATATCTGTGCAGACAAGATGGATTATTAAACTGAGGTTTATAAAAAAAAATTATCTTCTGCAATAAAACCCAGCTTTAATCTCACTGAGGTGCAGTGAACTTAGAAATGGTTCTGTAATATGAGGGGGATGACATGTTTTGAATTTGATTCATATTGACAAAACTGATTTGAATTTGGAATTCTAAGTGTACATTTTAAGTAGACCGCAAATAATCCCATAGTCTGATGCAAAGGATTTTACCCCTTGTACACAGTCACTTAACATAATTAACTCAAAGTGTGCAGCACCAGTTTGAATTAATTATATCACTGATGTTTGTAGTCACGTTGACTACATTTGTATAATATCATCAGAACTGACTCTAACAAATCAGGGGGCAGCGGTGGAGCCCCTTAAACTGGTGTTTGGAGAGTCTTTTGCAAATAAAGCTTATTTTTGGAAGTTCATGTGAGTTCCATTGTGTTAGCTCTTTGACACCATTCCTTATTCTGACATCCTCAATCAATTAAACAGACTACATGCTAAACTTATGTTATTCATTGGATTGTCAATTGTTACAGAATGATCACATCAAATTAAGAGTGGGAAAACATTTTCTTCATAAATATTCATCATATTCATCAAAAGTTCATCCTCCAAGGCTAGGTACTTGGGCCACTCCTATTTTTTTTTCTTCCCTGAATGGATAAAAATAATAGTTGTTGTTCTTTTTCTTTCGGCTTTTTCCGGTTAGGGGTCGCTACAGCGGAACTCCAGTCCGCTAATGATTGGCAGTAGATTTTTATGGATGCCGAGGTGCCAGCCCAACTTCCAATCATCAACGAAGGCACGCTCATCATGCATGTCTTATGAACGCCACCCAACCACAGGGAGGACATGCAGACTCCACACAGAAGGCACTCCAGCCGATAATCGAACGGGATAACCTCTTGCTGTGAGGCGCCAATGCTACCACTGCACCACCGTTAATAGTACATATTACAGTATACTAACAAGAATAAAAGTCATGTTGTGACTGGAAATAAAAGAAATGGATTACTATCTCTTCTTACAAAGTCCATAACAGATCTCATGTTTTACTTCAGATAAACACATTTTAAATGTTTGTTTTTTGCCTCTTTTGTGCAGTATACCTGTACTGAATAAAATAGTAAGATGATGATTTGCATTTATATCAATTAATACATATGCTAGTCTTGTTTAAAAAAAAAATATATAATATATATATATATATATATATATATATATATATATATATATATATCTAGGAGCACTTTACATAATCGGATTACTGAAAGCTCAAATTGCATATGGTCGAGACCATATGCTTGAGCTTTCAGTAAATCGAATGTGTAAAGTGTTAAAAAATAACACTTTACTTACCTTAAAACATTACTAGCACACAGAGACAAGGATCCTTGTATGCTCTGTGTGTAAGTAATGTTTTCATTTTTTTTTGCAATGTTGACAGGAAACGGGAAATCTCCCGTTTTGCGCTTCCACATACAGAACAAAATGGGAGATTTCCCTTTTCCCCACTGCAGCACGATCTTGGAGTTGGCATATTTAAGTAGGGGAGTGTGGGTTTTTTTTTTTTACATTTCATTTTAGGAGTTCGAGTTTCCAAAAATCGATCTTATGGTCTTGACCATATGAAGTTCGGGTTTTTGGGAATTCGAGCTTCTAAAGTGAATCGATATATACATATATATATATATATATATATATATATATATATATATATATATATATATATATATATATATATATATATATATATATATATATATATATATAGATTATTTCTGCCACTGGTGATGATTTTTAATTCGTATTACTTTCTTTTTTGTAAAACATAGTATTCTTATTCCTCACAGTGTTCCCTGCAACAACAACAACAAAAAGAATGACAACAACAAGTGAATATGCACACTTTTGTTATACAGTACTAAAACTGATGTTAACATTTATTTTCTTTGTTGTTCTAATGCAATATAAACAGCAAGTGTCCACACACTCTATAATATTACATTTATAGTTGGTTCAAAATGCCATAGAAATAATAAACTGTTCCAAAGTTGATGCACAAGTTGACATTTCCAGAATGTAAGAATTAAAGTAGCATCCACTTCCTCATCTTGCAGACATATGGGTCTGAATGGAGAGATAAGTCAGCAAGTGAAGGAGAGTATTATTGCTGAAAGGGAATTCATCCTCAAGTCTTGGTGAGTAAATTTGCAAGGTGGACCCTGTTTTTCACAAAATCTCACCAAGATGAAACTGATACATAGACTGTATTTATATAGCATATCTCATGGATAGAAGTAAGTTAAAAATGAAAAAAGAGAGCTGGGTGCACAAGACCCAGAATAAAAAGCACCCAATCCTGGTAGGTACACTAGTGCCAGGACTGGAAAAGATGACAGTGTAGAATCCTCAAACTACAGAAACATTCCTACAGTGGGGCCAGGCCAGGCCCAGGGGGAGGATGACCTCTCCTGTTGTAGATGGAAGTAGTAGTCCAAAAAAAATCACAAAAACTAATAGGCCAAAGAAGATCCATAAAGATAATAAAGTGGATTATTAAGGATAAGAAAGAAATTATGTATTGTTACTATTATGTATTGTTACTATTATGTATTGTTACTATTATGCAAAAAGACCAGACTTTCCAGACACAAGATATACAAAATGATTAAGAGAGAAATTAGACGAAAGAAAAATACTTACATAGGAAAAACTGTCAGAAGCTTCAAATGAAATTTTGTGTTCATTAATACGGATTTGTGAAAAACAGTATATAGATCAAGAAACTTTAATCTATATGGAAAAAGTAGTATCTGAGGAAATGCAAAAATATAAACAATAAAACCTAGAGATATTTGAAAAGTATAAAAAAGAAATATGGACATGGGAAAGAAAGAGATATTTGATATGGTGGAATATTTATGCAAAGAAGAAAGCCAAATTAATCAATATAAAAAAGGCAACCCCAAAGATATTCATAGAGAAATACAGTCAAAGGCATACAGATATGGAAAATATCACAATAAAAAAAATATCATAATGATGGAACATAGAAAAGAAGATCAGTAAAGTATAAATAAAAAAAATAGAAGTTGAAGTTATGAAGTGCCTGTGAAGTGAAGGATTTGATGTAGAAGGTCTAACACAGGTTACATCTCAACATGATGGAGCAAGTCCCAAAAGTAAGGAGAAGCAGGCAGATCAGGAGACATCTAAAGAAATATGGACATGGAAAAGGAAAAGAGATTTAATATGGTATAATATTTATGCAAAGGAGAAAGCAAAACTAACCGATACAAAAAGAGTAGCTCCAAAGATATCTGAAGAGAAATACAGGCAAAGGAATCTGAACATGTAAAACTTTACAATACAAAAAATAAGAAGTCAAACAGAAAAGTAGAAAAAGATATTAGTAATGGAGAAGTTAAAGAAATAGAAATTGAGTTATGTAGTACCTGCAAGTTAAGAATTCAGTGTAGAAATTCTAATTCAGAAAGTACCACAACAGGACAGAGCAATGGATATCCAAATTAACGGGAAATCAGTGGAACAGGAAGCATTTGGTCAGGTGACATGAAGATATTTTGGAGCCTTCCCCAGGAAACCAGTATAAATGTTCACTTGACGTTAGACAGCAAGGGAAGGAACAAGAAACTGTGGAAACTCTGATGCAGTTAGTATTGAGGAATGATAGGCCAGTGAGTTCCCATATGACAGAACAACGGATGGCACAGGATGAAATTGAAGAGAACGTGCCCCAGAAAGATGCTATAGAACTTTCTGTAGAATGCCTGCAGGAAATGAAAAACAAGGGATGTACCCTCAGTTTGGAGGATAAGGAGTTAATAGAAGAGTTCATAGGTTCATAGGTAGGTACTAGGCTATCGGCCCTGGGACCTATACAAGCCCAGCCAAAAAGGTACCCTGGCTTTTGCCACCCAAGAAAATTATTTTCCTATGCCACTGTTGAGCAGAGTCACAGAGGTGATCCCTGGGGTGAATTGCCTTATTTCCCATCCAATCATCAAGATTTTTCTTGAAGAGTGTTAATGAGGAGCTTTGTTTGATACAGATAGGTAGTTTATTCAAGAGTATGGGAAGTCTCTGGGACAGGAATATATCCTTCCGGCATGTTCTGCTTATTGTGGTGACAAGGTTTAGGTCCCTAGAGCATGTAGCTTGGAGGGATTGGGATTTCTTTAAGTGGAGCATGTCCAACAGCTCTGGGTTTGACATAGCTTTGTATGTTAGGCAGAGATCACCCCTGAGTAGGCAATATGTGACACAGTAAAGCTGGTGTTTTTTGAGACGGTCTGCGTAGGGCATCTGTTTGAGGCTGGTAATCCTCTTTGTGAGGTATTTCTGCGGCCTTTCCAATTGTTGTAGATGTCTTGTGAGGTACATACCAAAAGGGGTATTGTACTCTATAATGGGTCTAATGAGTGATGAGTAGCGGGGAACAATGACCTCTTTTTTTCTGGATGAGAAACCTTTTGTGATGAGGTGTGCAACATAGAAGGATTTCCTGACTACTGTGGCAATGTGATTATCAAAGGAGAGACTACTGTCCACCTTTGTCCCAAGGTCTCTTATCACACTTTTGGTGTTAAGTATATTTCCAACTATGTTGTAGTTCATGGGTACAGAGTTTTTACCAAAGGGGATGACAATGTACTTTTTGGCATTGAGCTTGAGGCCATGGCTTTGACACCAGGCATCTGTCTCAGTGAGGCCCTTTTGCAGGATGTTCACATCATTAGGAGTTTCAATTATGGCTCCTAGTTTGCAGTCATCTGTGAACTTCATTAGCCAAAGACCTTCTGAGTTAGCCTGTACTTCAGAGAAGTAGATACCAAACAGGAGAGGACCCAGGACTGAACCCTGTGGTACTCCACTTGTCACTGGTCTGAAGTTGGATTTGGAGTCTGCTACTTTCACAGTGTGGGTTCTGTCAGTGAGCCAGTTGGCAACCCATCTTGTGACATAGGGATTTATACCTAGTTTAGTGAGTTTATCTATAATTCCAGAGTGGGGGATGGTGTTGAAAGCCTTGGCAAGATCTAGATAGGCTGTGTGAACCACCTTACCCTTGTCTATGGCTTTGGTGACTGCTTCAAAGAAGTCTATCAGGTTTAGGCGACATGATCTGCCTTTTACAAACCTGAACTGGGTGTTTGGAGATTACCAATGTCTTTGTTTATAAGTTCCATGATAATAAGTTCCATGATAATACGTTCCATGGCCTTTCAGACCAGGCTCATTAGGCTAATGGGGTGGTAGTTCCCGGGATCCATGGTGGCTCCCCCCTTGTGTAGTGGGATAACTGTTGATGTGCATCATTCAGCAGGCACAAAGCCTGAGGTGAGGCTATGACTGAACATGGTACTTAGGTGGGGTGCCAGTTCGTTCTGTAGTTTGTGTAGAATGCAGCCTGGGATGTTGTCTGGCCCCATGGATGCTGTGTTCTTGGCTTTGGAGAGTGTGGTTTTTACCTGTGCAGCCGTGATTACAGGAACTTTGCATTCTTCCGATATAGAGATGGGCTCTTTAGGGGTTGAGAGGGGGGTAAAGTTAGCACTGAACCTATCTGCCAGGATATTGGCAGTATCAGTTGGGTCTGTATATTTAGTGCCATTGTGCTGTAACTCAGAGCAGATCTGAGTGTTGCCATTGAGATTCTTGACATAGCTATAGAATGCTTTGTGGTTGTATTTAGAATCAGTGGTGATTTTGTTTTCGTAACTAGCTAGGATTTTATCAGGGATCGCAGCTTCTTACTGAGGCTGACCAGGGAACTCCTCCACTCATGGGATTTTACTCTCTTTTGCAAGTTTCTTCCTTCTGTTGTACAGTTTGTTTATGGCAGGGGACCACCAGATTGGCTTCCTTTTTTTTGGAGGATAGCATCTTGGCTCTGTTTGGGATAGCACGATCCATGCACTCATGTAAGTGCATATAAAGTGCAATTGTGTAGGATTCAGTAGTCATAACTGCAATGTCCATCTGCATGGGTGTCATGAAGTTCACCACTTCTGTCTTAAGAAGCATGAAGTTGGCTTTGGAGAATTTTTTTACCATTATTTCCTTAAGGGGGGATGGGGGCAGGATGTGGATATCTAGGGTAATTAGCTTATGGTCAGATCGGACCAATGAGGCGTTGACTTCTGGTGTGGAATACCAGTCACTCATGTTGGTAAAGACTAGATCTAGGATATTGTTGCCCCTGGTGTTGGTGTGGATAAGCTGATCCAGGGCATTGGAGTTTATGAATTCCAGAAAGCGTTGAGCGAAGGAGTTGGTACATGAGTAGTTTTCCCAGTTAATGGTGAGGTAGTTGAAATCACCCTTTATTATGGTGTTTGTTTGAACCCTAATATTTTCCAGTACATCAAGAAAACAGGAGTGGGGATCCTGGGGCATGGTGGGTGAACTGTAGCAAGCTACAATTTGGATTGCAGTTTTGCCCAGAGTTAGTTGCACTTGGATAACCTTGGCTGCATTATGCTGAGCAACTAGCCTGGAGGTATGGATATCCTTAATGAATATGGACACACCTCCACCTTTGGTGTTCCGGTCCAGGTTACATGGTCGAAAAGTGTGGTATGAGTTATAGCCTGGTAGTGCAGGGCTGCTGTCTGGAGCCTTGAACCAGGTCTCAGTCACTGCACAGATATCGATGTTCTCCATTTCAAGGGTGCTTCGAGCGAGTGCATTTTGAGATTTAAACTTCTAGCACTGAGTAGCATCACCCTCAGTTTTTGCTTGCCTGTTCCTGTTACGGTGGTGAATTTGTCATTTGAACCTTGCCTAAAAAGGCACTATGGGGCAGCAAGAATGCTTGATTTAATAGATATAGATAGATATATTAAGATCAATGAACGAAATGGAATGCAGAAGGTCAATAAAACCCAAATGTCAGACGTCGGGTAAAACAAATGAATGCAGTAATTAGGACTGTCCATAAGAGATCCATGCAATATAACAGAAGTAAACAGGATATATTACTGATCAGCTAAATTAATAACTGATAAAGTTCTACCACACAAACAAAGGGTAGTGAGGGAAAGGAAGGGGAGAAATTGAATACCATCATGGAAATATCGAATAGAGAAAAGTCTAAAACAATTAAGACAATAAATGTCATTGTTAGAAGAGTATAGAAGAGAATAGATCAACAAAAATATTAAGGAAGATAGATGTGATAAAAGCAATGCACAGTATTAGTATTAGTATTAGTATTAGTATTAGTATTAGTATTAGTATTAGTATTAGTATTAGTATTAATATTAGTATTAGGACAGACCAGGATCTATCATGCACTATCACAAATAACAAACTAAAAATGTCAGCACAGACAGAAAAACTTAGAAGATATGAAGATAAAAAAAAGGAAAAGTACAAAATAAGCAATTTACTGATGACCCAAAAAGGCTTTATAGACAATTGGGAAACAAGGTAAAAGGAATTAAAACATGCCCAAAAAAGAGATACTTTTTGGAGAAGTATCTATGAATATCTTGTGGAACATAACAAAGATGCTAAATGGATAGAAGAAGTAAAAGAAAGAATAAGAAGTTTGAATGTACAGGATATGAAATGGGATGAACTAACAACCAGAGAGACTGAAACAAAGTTATTAAAAGCCTCTAAATGGAAAACCCCAGGCCCAGATGCAGTACCTAACCTTTGGTTAAAAGTATTAATACCTTTGCATGAAGAATTAGCCATGAGTAAGGCTTATTTATATGCACACGCCGAACAAACATCAACCTGGCTAACAACAGGAAAAACAATACTCCTACTTAAGAGTGAACCTGCAAGCTACCTTAAAATTATAGACCAATAACTTGCCTTCCGATGATGTATAAACTATACATGGGAAGTGACACTGACAGAATTTATAGTCATTTAGAAGAAAACTCAATTATGGCAGTAGAACAAAAGGGAAAAAACGAAAATTATATGGAACAAAGGATCATTTGTTGTTAAATAAAGTCATTGTGGAGAACTGTAGAAAGGGGAAGATCTAAGAATGGCATAGATTGACTACAAAAATGCATTTGATAGTATCCCACATTCATTGATAGTGTTAAAAATATATAAGATACACTATACTGATTAACTACATTACAGTGACCATGAAACAGTGGCAGACCACTTTGCAATTAAGCCATGATAAAAGACAAATTATTATCCCAAGGATAGCGACTCTCTGTCACTATTGTAAGTTTGCCTTACCCTTAACCCATTAAGCTGTTTACATAACAGCTTAGGCCATGGCTATAATTTGGGTCCTAGAAAACAACAACATGTCTCTTTGTCAATGATTTAAAACTATATAGCTCATCAGATGAACTGAAAGCACAACTGCGGATTGTTAAAACTTTTTCAGATGATATAAAAATGTCATTTGGTCTTGAACCAAAATGCTATCCTCCAAAAAAAGAAATCTGGTGGTCCCCTGCCATAAACAAACTGTACAACAGAAGGAAGAAACTGTTGCAAAAGAGAGTAAAATTCCATGAGTGAAGGAGCTCCCTGGTCAACCTCAGTAAGAAGCTGCGATCCCTTATAAGATCCTCCAAAGCTAGCTATGAAAGCAAAATTGCCACTAATTCTAAGGACAACCACAAAGCATTCTATAGCTATGTCAAGAATCTTGATGGCAACACCCAGATCTGCTCTGAGTTACAGCACAAAGGCACGAAAATGACAGAATCAACTGATATTGCCAACATCATGGCAGATAGGTTCAGTGCTAACTTTACCCCCCCCACCCCACCCCCTAAAGGGCCCATAATATTTACATTAGGAAGTTATTTGCGAACAGTTAGACAAACAGTAAATAAGTAGATGCAGCTTATAAGAATTGCAATAAATCTATTTACATTTGGTAGTCAATTATGGTCGACCGCAACACAAGCACCTTTCATGTTAATAAATGAGAAGCCGGGGTTTAAGGTGTGAGAAAAAACAAGAGCATGGATTGAAGGAGCGAGATTAGATATTAGCAAGAGGAAAAACATTAGGATGGGGTGAAAGACAGAGTAGCTAGAATTTTTTTTACAAGGATTGGGGAAAGCACCTGCTGTGAATAAAAAAAACAGTTTACCTGTATATTAACAGCTTGTCTGGGCCTTATTTTAGAGTAGCATTCATTACATAAAATCTTTTATATGTTTCCATGACTACTGTTTGATACATTAGTGATCGAGAGTGAGAAATATGATTACAAATTATTAAAATGACTGTCAAACAATAACTATCAAAGCCTGTTTCACTGTTTCATGTAGTGTTTTTGTGCACCTCTACCTTCCTACTCTTAAACATACTAACTCTAAAATCACTGTGTCCCTGAGAAAAATTCTTTCTTCATGATCTTAAAATCTCAAACTTTAACTAATTCCATCTAGTACAGCACTTTTGAGTGTGCACTTCTAACTCCTAAGAGGTGTGGCTTGCACCTTATAAAAATTATCACTCTACAGCTCAAACAAATATTCATATCTCTAGAATCACAAATGTTATCAGAAAACTATAGACAGCAAACTATTCAGGATACAGTTCATCTTTACATTAGTGGCATTAATTCAGTTCAATGCTTTAAACTGTATTTTATAACCCAAAGAATATTTAAGCAATAACCCACGCCTGGGTATGGGTAATGCTGGATTTACCCACAGTTGGTGTGGTTTGGTCATGAGGATGAAGCCAGAGTGACCAAACAAAGACAACAGTGGGTAAATCCAGCATTATTGTTTTTTGTCAGTTGGTATTTCATAGCCGAGCAATGGTGATACGTGCACCTTTTCATTGTCATTTAAATCCAGCATTCCCACACCCAGAAGTGGGTTATTGCTATTATACAATGACATTATTTAAGAAAAAAAAAACGTACTTTTCTTAAATAATGGCATTCTATAATGCCTCTGTGCTGCCCATCTGCAGCTGTCCGGTATTCTACTACAGTTCTGATGTACTGCACATGCGTATGCTTACGCAGTACATCAGAGCTGTGTGTGGAAGCAATGGGGAAAGGAAGATTTCCGTTGCTTTTTAAAAGGTGTCTCGCTATTATAAAAGAGTTTAACATAGTGAGACAGCTTTAAAAAAAGCAACAGAGAAAGGAAGATCTCCATTGCTTTTTTTTAAGATATCTCGCTATGTTATACCCATTTAATATAGTGAGATTACAGCAACAGAGCTTGTCTATTCTCCGTTGCTGTCTAACACAAAAAAAAAGACTTATACTAATGGAAAAAGTCCGGGCGACTGGACCTTTTTCCATTAGTATAAGTCTGATTTACAATGGGCACGCTGACTAATCAGAGTGCATGTTTTGGAATATTAATGGGTGGGTCATTGTATAATATAGCAATAACCAATGACTGGATGTGGCGTATGATTAACCCATGGTTGGTATGGTTTAATCACGGGGAAAAGGCAACCATGGGTAAATCTTCAATATATCACACCTAGGAGTCGGTTATTGGTATTATACAATGAAATTATTTAAGAAAAAAAATACTTACTTTTCTTAAATAATGTCTTTGTATAATGGTGCTGTGGTGTTCTTCCACATTGTTTCCATATCCTGTGGCATTAGTGACGTACTCCGCCTGAGTATGGGACTTATGTTCCCATTTTTACACAGTACATTTTTGCTTTGGAGAACAAGCAATGGGGAAGAGATCTCCATTGTTTCTTTTGGGGGGGGGGTTACTGTGAAATTAGGACAGTTTAGGGGTACAATAGAGGACAAAAATGCAAGGAAAAATCAGGCACGTTTCTTTAGTCTTGTATAACGTATCTCATTATCCTTGTATTTGTACTGGACTCCATATCTACCTCTCAACCTCTTAGCTCAAGAAAACTGGAAAACCTTGGTATAAATAAACAGAAGAAAGTTTTTCTGTTGGTATATACTAGATTTACAACAGGCATTCCGGTTGGGCTGACCAGTCAGCGTGTATGTTTTCAATGTAAATGACTTGTCATTGTAAACTAATTTTAGAATGTTTTATAAACAGCTTATGATATCTCACAACCACTCAAGCAAGACACATACTACCAGCAAGATTTTCGTCATACAGCTGTGGGCTTTCATTTGAAGCTATGCAGTTCTGTCTGTTTTACCTAAAACCTGAGATATTTAGAGAAATATGAAAATGATTACAATGCAAATAAACAGTATACAAATAATATTGAAAATGTCTTCAGCTGCTTTAGATAGAGGTTAAATATCAATACAGTTGTCCTTGCTATCATGTATGCTTAAGAAGAAATCTTCTGTTACCTTGTAAGTAGTGTGGTTTTGGAATTTTCATGTAAATACGAACAAGATATATTTGATGCCTAGAGGCATCAGTAAGAGGTACTGCAGAACCACCCATCAATTAGATTAACAACAATGCATACATTAGACAATCTTAATTAACTATGCTGATCCATTATCTTAGCTGATTATATGCAGCATTACTGGATAAAGCTACAAATAGCCAAATACCTACTAATGACAGAAATATTGAACCTTCTCTTCTCAACTCTAATAGTGCATGCTTCTGTACTGCAGTTGCTGTCAGACCCTAGAGACCATATGAAATACAAACACCTTACATGAGTGCTTTCTTATTATAATCCAGTTACATTTCTATACAAAAGACATCCTTCACATTATTTACCAAAAGAATATGCTGTTACCAAGATGGCAGGATTTGCCTAGAACGGAATACCTTTGCTGTATTATACATAATCACCCAGTCTCCTCATTCAAATGTAATTTAAATGGATCTCTGCATATATTGTCATGTGGGAATGCTCTGATGCAGGGTAAATCAAAGCTTTAACACCCTTACCCACTTCATATTCCAAACATTGTCAAGGTACACTCATCCTTTCAACCTTAATCCTTTTGTTTAACACCCACAATATTCTTTTTCCCAGAAACATGATGCCATGAAGTATAATCAGCACCGTATCATATTCTGCATTAGTTTATGTGCTTCATTATTTTCTACAAATCCTTCTGCTAGGAATTACTTCTAATAGCAGGTGCACACTGTTTGGCTATTTTTTCTTTTTTAATAAATATACATGACATCGTATCATGTGAAAGATTATTAAACATACCAGTCCAAATTATGAGAAAACATATTTTTCCTATTTCTTTTCATTTATTTTGCATTTGTTAAATGGGGAAGTCTGAATGGGCATATGGGCCCCTCTTCTTTGGGGCCCTGCACACGAGACCCTTTTCTTTGGGGCCCTAGGGAGAAAACCTGCACATATCACAAATAATTTGATACAGCTGTAGCAGGACACACGAGCACTATACATTAGTAGTGCACACTGGGTAGGCAATTGCAATAGATTGCAGACATAGTGATAACGTATTGGGAATAATATTTACATTAGGAAGTTATTTGGGAACAGTTAGACAAACAGTAAATAAGTCGATGCAGCTTATAAGAACTGCAATAATTTATTTACATTTGGTAGTCAAGGTAGACTGCAACACAAGCACCTTTCATGTTAATAAATGAGAAACTGGGGTTTAATATGGGGGAAAAGACAAGAGCATGGATTGAAGGAGAGTGATTAGATATTCGTAAGATGAGTCAGAGGAGAGACATTAAGAGGGGGTGAAAGACAGAATAGACAGTAGATTTTCTTTCAAGGACTGGGGAAAGAATCTGTTGTGAATCAAAACCAGCTTACCTGTATATGAACAGCTTGTCTGGGCCTTATTTTAGAGGAGCATTCATTACATAAAATCTTTTAAACGTTTCCAGGACTAACATTTGATAAATTAGTGATGAAGAGTCAGAAATACGATTACAAATTGTTAAATGACAGTAAAACAATAACTATCAAAGCCTGTTTCACTGTTTCATGTAATGTTTTTGTGCACCTATACCATTCTACTTGTTAAATATACTAACGCTAAAATCACTGTGTCCCTGAGGAAAATTAATTCTTTGTGATAGTAAAATCTTAAACTTTAACTCTAGCTGTAAGAGCTGTGGCTTGCACCTTTTAAAAATTATCACTTTACAGTTCGAACAAATATTCATATATTTAGAATCACAAATGTTATCAGAAAACTAGATGGCAAACTATTCAGGATAAAACTCATCTTTACATTAGTGGCATTAATTCAGTTCAGTGCTTTAAATTGGACTTTATAAGCAAAAATAAAAGCAGTGGATATTATAGCAATAACCAGTGACTGTGTGTAGTATATGATTTACCCATGGTTGGTGTGGTTTAATTTTGAGGGCAAAGCCCGATTGATTAAACAAAGGTAACCGTGGGTAAATCTTCAATATATCACACCCAGGAGTCAGTTATTGGTATTATACAATGACATTACTTAAGAAAAAAATACTTTTCTAAAATAATGTCTTCTTCCATGTTGTTTCCATATCCTGCAGCATTGTTGATGTACTGCACCTGCGTACGGGACTTACATTCCCATGCTTACACAGTGCATCCTTGCTTTGGAAAGCGAGCAATGGAGATGAGAAGATCTCCATTTCTTCTTCGTTTTTTTCTTTCTTTCTTTTTTTGTTTCGTAATTGTGAAATTCGGACAGTTCATAGGTACAAGAGAGGGCAAAAATACAAAGAGGATCAGGTACGTATCTTTAGTTTTGTATAACGTATCTCACTATCCTTCTATTTTTACTGCCCTCCATACAGTATCTACCTCCCACCCTCTTAGCTGAAGAAAACTGGAAAGCCTGGCACATATTAACAGAAGAAAGTCTGTGCGACCACATTTTTTTGTGTCTATATTATTTAAACAAAGTTTTACAACTTCGAGCACCATATGATCGACACCATATGAGCGAAGTTGTAAAACTTCGAAATAAAATAAAAAATAACAAAAACAAAATAAAACCTACCTGATCGATCTAAGCAGGGGGCAAGCCCCCATGCACACCCCCCACTACTTAAATATACTAACTCCGAGATTGCACTACAGTGTGGTAAAGGGAAATTTTCCCTTTACCGCATTATAGTGTGGTCTCGGAGGGGGCTGCAGGGAGGCTTGGTCCCCCTGCTTACAACCCCTAGTTTTGGGTTTGCTTTAATTTTTTTAAATTTTTTTATATATATTCGAAATTTTGTAACTTTGACCATTTGGGTTCGACCATTTGGTATTTGAAGTTACAAACTTTTGAATATATAATATAGACTCATTTTTTCTATTGGTATATATTAGATTTACAACAGGCATACTGGTTGAGCTGACTGATCATAGTGTATGTTTTTTGATGTAAATGACCTGTCATTGTAAAATAATTTTGGAATGTTGTATATACAGCTTATGATATCTCACAACCACTCAAGCAAGACCCATACTACCAGCAGGATTTTCTTCATTCAGCTGTGAGCTTTCATATAAAACTATGCAGTTCTGTCTGTGTTACCTGAAAGCTGAGATATTTAGAGAAATATGGAAATTATTATAATAAAAAGAAATAGTATACAAATAATATTGAATATCTCTTTAGCTGCTTTAGACAGATGCCAAATATCAATACAATTGTGCTTGCTATTATGTATGCTTAGGAAGAAATCTTCTATTGCCTTGTAAGTAGCGTGGTTTTGGAATTTACGAACAAGCTATGTTTGATGCCTAGAGGCATGAGTAAGAGGTACTGCCGAAATGTCTGGAGGAGCATTCGGCTGTGATGAGCTAAACAAAAAATAAAGAGATCCTGTTTATTTATTTATTTATTTTATTTTACATTTCTTAGCCGGGAAAGTCTGACTGGACACATGTCCTTTTTCAGCGGAGGCCCGGTGAGAAACTCTCCATGTACACAGTAAAATATTACATTAGATAGTCGATATACACTTAGATTACATGCAATCATATATAGTATCCATACACTTTTTCTATTAATAATGATGTTGAAAAATAATACCTTAAAAAGAAAGAGTTTAGACATTAACTACTTCAGAGTATTTGGGACATATATACATTCTAAAAAAGCTGATAGGATGAAATATGTATAAAAGATAGATTGGATAGGAAGGGTTCTGAGTAGAGGGAAGAGATGATAGGTACAGCTATGGAAACAATAAGATGAAAGTGGAGGGGCTGATAGAGAGAGTTGTAGGTGGTAATGTCTAAAAGTAGCGGAGCAGGAAGGTTGCAGACATATTGAGGAAGAGGAATAATTCAAAGGGTGCAAATAAGGATAGTATTGGTAGGTGTGCTGTACATAAAATCAGTTGCATATAGGAAAGGAAGAGGATACTTAGATGGAGGAGCAGAGAGATGTAACAGGAGAAGTGATACTGGGAAGTAGAGCAAGGAAGTAGAAGTAGTGGGGTGGGAAGCAGAGAGAGAGGTGTATTGGTAGGCTAAAAGTACTAGTAGGAGATCAGTTTGGGGTGTTGCAGTTACATATCCAAAGATGCTGAAGATGGGATTTTATGGCTTTTTTGAAGGAGGTGAGGGTAGTTATAGTTGTGATAATGGGGGGGGGGGCTGTTCCACTGCTTACAACAGAGTTACTGTAGAGGGAAGTGCCGACGGAGTTATTGGCTTTTGTTACCTTTAGTAGGAGTTTCTGATTTGATCGTAGAATTCTAGCGTTGATGCTTGGGTGAAGTAGGTTTTGTAGAGCAGGGATTTTGTCAGGGCAGTGAAGAAGTTTGTGCGTTGTTATAAGTTGGTTATAAAGAATGAGGTTGGGATGTTCCAGCCAATCAAGAGCTTTGAGAGGAGTGCAGTGATGTGTTCAATGGGGCATATTTGTTGCAAATTTGGCAATTTTATTATAGCAGGTTTGAAGAATAACAAGGTCTGATTTTCTGATCTGCTGAATATTGGTGATGCATATAAGAGTGTAGAAATAAGCTGGGTATGTGCAATGGTGGCTCGAGTGGAGTCGGTTAGGAACTGTTTGTTCCTCTATAGCATGGCGAGTTTTTTATACACTTTTTTTTGTGGTGGTGGATATATGTATGTCAAACTTCAACTGGCTGTCTATGATAACCCCAAGTAGTTTTGTGTGAGTGACTGGTGATATGATTGTGTTGTTACTGGTGGTAAAAGTTAATAGTATTGGAGGAGTGTTGTGTGGATGGGAAAATAAGCTGAGTCTTATTGAGGTTTAGTATTAGCTGTGAATCTGAGATCCAGTGCTCAACAGAAAGTAAAGAGGACTGTGTTTGGTGGTGGAGGGTCTCAGGGGAGGGAGAGGAGCAGATGAGAGTGGATGATGAAGGGATGGAGTGTGGCTGTGTGTAGTTTGTTGCTAAAGATAAAAAACAGGAGAGGCCCAAGGATTGAACCTTGTGGGACCCCTAGTGAGACGTGTAGTAGTGAGGAGAGATCCTGTTGCCATCTTACTGCGTGTTGTCTGCCTGTTAGATCATTTTTGAACCAGGAAGTGGTAGATGTGCTCAGATGTAAATCTGCAAGTGTGTCAATGAGTTTGTCATGGTTTACCATATCAAAGGCCTTGGAGAGGTGTAAAAATATGGCTGAGACATAGTTAACATTGTTTCTGTGTTGGTTGACTGTGTGTGTAAAGGACATAAGAGCTGTAGTGGTGCTGTGTGAAGGCCTGAAGGTTGTATTTTAGTTAGTAGATTATGAGAGTTTAGGAAAGTTAGGATTTGTGTGTGTACACATGTTTCAATGATTTTGGATAATGGAGATAGTATGGCAATTGGTCGTTAGATAGCTCTTTGGAGTTACCTCCTTTGTGAAGTGGGCTGATGCAGGCAATTTTCCAGAGGTGAGGAACTAAGCTTTCAGTTATAGAGCGATTAATGAGGATTGTTATGGGATATGCAGTAGCATTAGCAGCAACCTTTAGGAATTCAGCTGGTAGACTGTCTACAGAGAGGGTTGTAGTTTTAAGTTTTGTAAGCATCTTTTTAATAGTGGAGACTGGAACAGGTTGCAGTGAAAAGCCCAGATCAGTGGTATTGAGATCGGGTGGTTTGATGTTAGTTGGGGGTGTATATGATTTTGCTAGGGTTAGAATGGAGTCTATGAAGAATTTGTTGAACTGGGTCGCCATGTTTGTTGAGTTGTCGGAGTTTACAGGAGCAGGTGTGCTAGCTTTAACTGAATGGAGTAGATTGTTTATGGCTGTCCAAAATTTTTTAGGATTGTTCTGATATTTGAGTGCTGTGGTAATAGTTTGTTTTATTAGTCTTGATTAGGTTCTTAGCTTTATTCCTGAGCTAGAGACATTTTTCTTTGTCAGTATTGGTACCCGTCTTTTTCCATTTTTCCCAAGCTTTGTACCTGTTTTATAGTCGTGCTCTCATCTCTTTGGATAATCAGGGGCATAGTTAGATTTGATTCAAATGGTGCTGGGGATTTTGTGGTGGTCTAGTATTGAGAGGAAAGTTGAGTTAAAGTATGATACAGCATCATCCAAGGTAAGTGTCCTTAAGGGGTTCCAGTTACACCTTGATAGAGCAGTAGTAAAGCTGTAGGGGTTGAAGTATGTTTTACTTCTTATTTGTTGGCAAATGATAGATTTTACTATATGGGTTTAACTTCTGATTAGATGGGTTGGGATGTGGTCACTAAGGATGTCAGGGAGACATCCGGTTTTACTAATGTTGTTTGGCCTTAAGAATAGATTCTCTTTTTGTGGTTTTATTTCTGGTTGGGTGGTGGATAAGCTGAGAGAACCCACAGAGGTTAAAGAAGTTAGTAGGTTTAGAGGATTTTCCAGTTTGCCAGTCGATATTAAAATATCCAAGTAGTATGGTCTCTTGTGGTAGAGACATAAATGCCCAGCTGAGCAGATTTTCTACTATGTCAAAATTATTACCTGGTGGAAGGTAACAGCCAATTAGGTTAATAGTTTTTTTTGTTGTTCAGGTATAGTTTAGTGAGTAATACTTCAGCTGTTTTTAAAGTGGGTAATGAATGGATAATTATTTCTATTTTTAACTGTTTTTTAAATAAGATTGCAATGCCTTCACCTTTTCTTTCAGTTCTATCTTTATGCAGAATGTAGTCAGGAGGAATTCATTCACTGTTAGTTACTTCTGGTTTTAGCCATGTTTCAGTAATAACTACAACGTTGGGAGAGATGTGCATGTAGGTTGGATATTGTGTTCATTATGCTTCTGATGTTAATTCTGTGTATGAGTAGGTCAGAGGGTTTTCTGAGAAGATGTGCAGTGGGGTGGGTTGGGATTTAAATTGTTGGGTGCTTAAGTGTAGTGTTGGGACCAGGGTTTGGGTGTACATCACCACAAAGGGGTATTTTGGATATAAGTTGTACTGTGGTATGGAATAGGTTAGTAATATGATTATGATATTTTATTGTGGGAGTGCTGGTATGAATTGTTGAAAGTGGGGGGTTTGATCTTAGGTGAAAGGGAGGAATATGAAATATGGAGGGATGAATGTAGATGTTAGCATGGATACTAGGGGTAATGATAGAGGTAGTGGTGGCATGGTGAGGAGGTATTTTGGGATTAGTGCGGTAGTAAGATGTAACTTGTGCCAGAAAGATGAGGGTTATTGAAGTTAGCTGATTAAGTATATGAACTAGACTTATGTGAGGATGTGCGTGCTAAGTGAAGGATATGTTGGTGGATTGTGTAGTGATGTTATTAGGAAGGATAAGTGTAGATGTAGGATATTAGTAGTAAAAAGGAAGAGTGTAAGTTCTTGTTGTGAATAAGTAGTATTATAATGGCATTCTCCTTAGAAGGAGGAGTTTATAGCTGTTGGGAAATGAGTGGTTGAGGAGTATGTGGGAGTATCTACTGGATGTGTGTGTGCTGGAGATTGCTGATTTATGTGGCTGGAGAGTTGGGTGTGGTCAGAATGAATAATTGAAATGAAAGTGGTGGTGGGTGGGAATGGGGGTAGGGGAGTGGAATGAGCCCTAGCAAATCAAGGGTGAACGGAGTGGGTTGAGCCAAGCCCAGAGGCAAGCATAGTCCAGAAACAATCAGTAAAAAGTCTAACAGAAAAAGGCTATGTACTGTTAACAGTAAGAAAAAAAAGAGGTTTTATTGTGTAGTACTATCAGGTAAGAAATGTCTTAAAGCAGGCTGATTAGTACAGCATTTAACAGACATGTTTGTTGAAAACTAACAGATTCTTTTAAGAATGGGGGGGGTTCCTTGCTGCCAAGCTGCTTCAGAGTGTACCAACTCACTAGTACGTAGATAATGCCTTAAATAAATATATTTCAAGAGTTAAAAAACTAAGCCAACATACTTTGCAGAAAAAAAAAGATGCCGCAAGGTGAGGGATAACAGAGCTGAATGATGAGTGATTTCCATTGCAACCGTTTATTCAGTATGCAGGAATTTTAACAGTACACTAGCGGTATGGATATGAAAAAGAGAAAACTTGGCTGTTAGCTGAGGAGAGAAAAAAAAATTGTTACAAATTATGGTGTTTAGCACACAAAAGATGGATGGAGGTATTTTAGAGAGGACAGAAAGAGAACCTCAAACAATATAAAGACAAACAGTTGAGACTACCACATTATCATTCACAATAGCACAGTAGTTCAAATGCAATGCTACACAAAATTTAGTTCTAAAATCTTGTTAAAGTTAACAGTAAATATACTTAGAAAAAAAACAGGTAATACAGATGTGCAATCAGGGTGAAAAAATGTGACATTCAGGGTGAAAAATGTGACATTCCTCTGAACATATAACACATGCCAGCAGCTAGACAACAGGCTATTATACCTGTTACAGTGTGCATTATATACTAAAGTATAACTGAAATCTCTGACAAGAAAAAAAATAATGAAGTCACTAAGAGGAGGCAAAACAGTTACCAAATAATTGCATTAACCAATGGATAAAACATACAGCAAGATAGCTTGGTCCACTGTAAGACAGCTAAAACTACTAGATTGGAATCAGGCATAAGGTATATACTGCAGCATTTACAATTAGAAAGTCTAAGTAGCTGTAATTGTAAAACTACTATAGTTGAATCAGAGAATATATACAGTACAACATTCAAATTAGTGAGTTTTAAAAACACAGAATAGGCCTCTAGTCAATAATTCTAAATAGCTGTAATGACAAAATTATTTGAACCATACATAAAGTATACAGTGCAGCATTTACATTAGTGAGTTTTAAAACACAGAGCAAGGCTAAATAGCTGTAATCACAAAATTGGTTGAACCAGGCATAAAGAATACAGTGCAGCATTACATTATTGAGTTTTAAAACACAGATTAGGCCTCTAGTCAACGTCTAAATATTGTAATCAAAAATTTTTTCAAGCAGGCATAAAGAATACAGGGTAACATTTACATAATGACTTTTAAAACACAGAGTAGGCCTCTAGTCAAGATATCTATGTAGCTATAATTACAAAAAATATGGCAAACAAGTATATACAAAAAAAAAACTTACAGAGCAAGCTGAGGGAACACAGTGAATGAGTCAGCAGCAAGGAAGAAAACTGTTTGAAAATGGTGCCTGGAGTCCCACTAGGTAATATCACTTCCTGCTGAGGTCTGATTGGTGGGATGGGGGTTGAGAGAGAGAGAGAGAGAGAGTATACAGCACTCTGTGTAGGTGTGACTACAGCCAGGCCCAGAGACAAGCACAGTCCAGAAACAATCAGTAAAAAGTCTAACAGAAAAAGGCTATGTACTGTTAATAGTAAGAAAAAAAAGAGGTTTTATTGTGTAGTACTCTCAGGTAAGAAATGTCTTAAAGCAGGTGGGTTAGTCCATGCCATTTTGTATATGTATCATTCACTAAGCTTTTTTATATGAAAGGCGGCCCTATTATAATGCATTTACATCATATCTCTAAGCTGTGACCTTAAGCAACTACTGCAACATAATCATATTGTGTTATTTCATACCTACAGATCTGGCTACAGCTTAAAAGAGCTTTCATACCAGTCCATTGACCTTGTTAAAATTAAGAAATATGTGATCCTCCTTACAAATGAGAGTCTGAATATTCCTTGTGCTGCTAAAGCCATTGCCTTCAGTGGTACTTCATTAGCCCAGGCTAACATTTCTGCTTCTATTTTTTACTTTTGTGGGGTTTCCATCTTATTATATTTCTTGCATTACATAATGTACCTTTATCTTTAATATGTCTGTATTTAGCTGTGTTATGCTACTTGTACATTTCTGATATGTAATGACAGTCATCTACTCATTAAAGTAACATAAATAAAACAGAAAGACTTCTTCCTCTTTCGGCTTTTCCTGGTTAGGGGTCGTCACAGTGGATCACAGGTCCACTCATGATTGGCAGTGGAGTTTTTCGGTGTTGAGTTGCCAGCCTGGTGCCCAGCCTTCCACAGAAGGCATGCACTCATGCCTAGAGGCAATTTAGAGTATCCAATCCACCTACAGCATGTCTTTGGGATGTGGGAGGAAACCTGAGCACCCGGAGGAAACCCACACCACAGGGAGGACATGCAGACTTTGCACAGAAGGCACCTCAGCCGAGGATCGAACCGGAGAACCTCTTGCTGTGAGGCAGCAGCACTAACCACTGCACTACCGCGGCCACCCTAAATTAAACAGAAAGACTGTTACAGTGAAATATGTAAACTGAAAGAAAGAAAACACAGTTTCAGAATTCTGTTTTAAATACATTGGTATCTCTTCTTTGATCAGTTATTCCAGTCCCATTAACCACTGGTAAAATTCTGATTGCAAATTTATAATAATTTCAGTGATATCTGTTTTACAACTACTCACACCTCTTAACATAACTGGAAGGTTATACATATCAAAATAGAGTAAGTTGTGATTTTAATAAATAGTCTGGCATGGTTTCGACTGCTTTCTCCAAAAACGAGCAGGGGATTTCATAGACTTCAGTCTGCTACATACCAGAGGAAGCCTGTTTGTTACACATGCTGATTTGCATTGCATTGAAATTATGCTTAGCTGTTTTATTTGTATAGTGGTGTTTATTTATTGTATTATCTTTTATTAGAATTGTACTTGTTTCGTTTATTTTATGATGTCTTATCACATTCCTGATCAATGCTAACAGTCTATTACATCTGAACATACAAATTATTAACCCATAGTAATGGCTACTGCACCCATTTACCTGTAATTCCTGTGGAGAGAACATCTGTTAACAATAAATAACTGATTCAGTAATATTTATTGGTACTTGTCACTGGATTCGAATCCTGGTTTGTGTGTGACAAAATATACATCTGACACAGCTTTTAAACTGAGCTACTGAGCATCTGCTGACTATTGACTGCCTGATATTTGCCGAGAGCTTACCTGGAAACAAAGTATCACCTTGTAATAGTAGTGCAGTTTTATACAAGGCTGCAGTGACAGCGGAACACACATGCATGAGATTAATGCATGACAGAGATACTAGGTAAACTGTACATTAATGCATAAAATGCAGGTATTCACAATAAACTGTTAGTGGGTGGAAATATCTGTCATGTGTACAAAGCATATCAGCATACTGGGTTGGCTACCTGACCCATATACAGTAGCAGGTAGTATATTTGCAGTCTACAGCTATTACAGTTTCATACTTGCCTGCAGCACCATACTTTGGAGCAGGAATGAATATAGCTGAAATGCAATGGTTAACACAAGAGAATCCTGATATACACAATATACTATGGATATTCTTGGTATTACTTCAGATGTTAGTGCAGAAAATTTCATAATGCATATATCTTGTAGTACAACTCTAAATCTACAGTTTAGTATAACACTCTTAACTAACCTTGAGTCAGTTAGTGGTATTCTTTGTGATGTTATTTCAGAGCAGATGTCATACTCGATTTCCTGAATGACAACTCTACTTATGCACATATTGCACAACACAGCTTTATTATGGGTACCTTCATGCAGTTATTATCATAATTTCAACTCTTTATTAAACAACATTTGGGATAATACAGGTGTTGCAATACAGCTGTAATTCCACAATTATTGCAGTAGAATCTTTATTTCATTAACTTTATCAGGTTTAATGCTTTAATCTTTATTGCACTATAGTTTGCAGTAGACAGTTATTGCAGTACAGCCCTATGTCCACATTCATTTCATTAAACAAATATGTACAGTATGTTCCTACTGGCAGTGACTGAATTACTCTATCTTGTGTATCTGGCTATAGATTGCAAATTAGTCTGTACTCACCACTCTCATGATGCAACCTGGCCAGGCACCGTACATGGGCCTCTAGGTTGCGAGCTCTCTCTTTGTCAGCTGTAGGAGGAGAAGCACACCATTATGCATACCTGTCTATCACACATTCAGATTAAGTATTGGTAAAACAATGCTAACAGTACATTCAAACTTGTGGGGCATTCCCGTCCCAAGCATCCTGGACGCAGGTGTCCAGAAGTCCTCTCTCCTGCCACTTCAGATCATCAAAATGGTGACAGACCTCCTCATCTATGTGGGGGATACCTGTTGCACTAATGAGATCACATGCCAGCTGGTCAAAGGCCTCCAACTTATACTCCAATCCCTGGTACTGGCCCTGCAGCAGCCGGATGTCATGCTATTTCACTAGGAGTCCAACCATGACCCTGGACTCTAGAATGCCCCACCACTGTGCCCAGAAGTGTACACCATTTCCAACACCTGCTATAGTTCCTGCATGATTCAAACTCCAACAGGTTATGCTATATTCCCACCTGTTGCAATTAAATAAACCTGTTTTCCTGCTATTGCACATCATTGGGTCATTTTTTTTAAATGTGGTGTGTCGCTTGGCACCACACAAACTGGCTTAGCTGAGCTCAGCAGTGCTTAAACTGCCAATGCTTGGCAATGCTTAGTGGTGTGCAAACCAACATAGCTGAGTTGAGCAGTGCTTAGACTAGCAAATGCTGAGAAGTGCTTCACACTACTTACCAATGGGCAAACCAGCTAAGCAGTGCTAAAACATTCCTTGTTTAAGCAGTGCTTAGCAAGGCTTAACTGTGCTTAGCACAGCTTAGCTGAGTGCAGCAAAGCAGGATTTAAAAATAATTGGTATAATTTGTATTTGTAAAATAAATACTTTGTCTGTGTATTCAAACCCTACATCACTGTACATAAGGTTGTCACTCTAACCATTTGGCTACTTAGATGTGTAGAGTTTTTTACATATACCTCTCTACTTCATATAAGCAACGCTGAGCACTGCTGCATGCTGTGCAAACCCACACAGCTATGCTTAAACTTGACCTTTGCATTCATAATTAAATGTATCCGGTTTATATTTTCAAATGTCTGGCACATGTAAATTGCTGCACTCAACCATGCAAACATTGAAAAAAAATTAAATGTAATACATATGCATACATTGATATACTACACTTTTACATTGCAAGGGGTGCGATACTCATCTCCGGACACAGTAACACACTTCCTTCACTGATTCAATAACCTTGTGACATGGTTCTCTCTCAGTAAAGTGCCTTCATTAATATGCATGCCGCACTACCGATGGGGTACCACATACATGGCCACGCTACCTTCCGTGTAGGCTTTACACTATGCCTACATGGATTTTATTAAATCTGGGGGCTAGTCAATAACTATATAGTACATGTGACCTGACTAATAATAAATAGTGAAAAAAAGATAGAAAAAACACAAATGCGTGTGTCTGTCAGAAAAAAGAAAAGTGTGCATATCTGGTTATAATATTTTGAATAACGGAAAACACAACTTTGTATGACAAGAGTATTATTTCTTCTTGTGATTGTTAAAATTGTAGTAATGATATGATTTGCATATATGTTTAACAAAAGATCAAAATGCATATCACCTTTTTAATGGATTAGGAAAAACAGAACATCAAAATGGTGTATAGGAAGGTCTACTGCTGATATATAACACTAAACAAATATCTCTATAAATCTGTTTGAAATATTCATGCATATTTCTCAAAATAATATCCCATGACCCTCGCTATAGAATTGTTTGTGGTAATTGCAGGTATAAACTCATATTCATATATATATTTGTCATTCTGAATGCACTTTTTAGCGAATAGGTCTAAATACAGCAATCTTGATGAGAAATTCCTTGATCTTCAGTAGCTTTTATATATATATATATGTGTGTGTGTGTGTGTGTGTGTGTGTGTGTGTGTGTGTGTGTGTGTGTGCGTGTGTGTGTGTGTGTGTTTGTGTATAAATATAGCTATATATATGTGTGTGTGTGTGTGTGTGTGTTGTGTGTGTGTGTGTGTGTGTGTGTGTGTGTGTGTGTGTGTGTGTGCGTGTGTGTGTGTGTGTGTATATATATATGTATGTATATATATGTGTGTGTGTGTGTGTGTGTGTGTATTATACATATACCTGGGTGGTATAAAAGCAAACATTTTCCTCCATAGGATATCATTACTGGAGCATCTTCTAATTGTGCACCTGCAATAATTCACTTTCAAGAGAGATTTCTTCATTGTTTGAGATGGTGCGACCCAGATGTGGTGAAGATATATGTTCAGGAGGTATGGAAGGCTTGGGCTTGCCCCACTGGAAAAAAAAAAGTTTTTTTTTGCTGTCTTGGTTTTCAAGCATTGTTTTCATTCTGCTGAAAAGTCAGCTTTCAGAAAGTTAGTGTTTCATTGCAGAAACAAAATTTCCTTTTTTCTAGTAATGTTTATATATATATATATATATATATATATATATATATATATATATATATATATATATATATATATATATATATATATATATATATATTATTTTTTTAACCTTCTGCTTTAATGACAACTCAGTGCAGGTATAATCAAGACCATTGCTGTATAGCCAACCCTGAGAATTTATAAGCCACCCACAGTAGAAACAATTATGATGTAAAATGTCAGACAGTAAAAGTGAAGATTAAGAAAACCTGCATTTGTTAGCTTTACATGACAAATATGTGAACTGTCAGTTTTCTGGTAGCTATAGTAACACATCCAGGTATAAGATGCATGTAAGATTGTAATTCTAACCTCAGTGAGTTATTTATTTTTATTTTATTCCTTGGTGACTGGTTTAATTCCACTAGGTCAATGTATTCATACTGTTGTTGTGTTTTCCCGTTTAGGGGTCGCCACAGCGGAACTCCGGTCTGCTAATGATTGGCAGTAGATTTTCACAAATGCCGAGGTGCCAGCTCGATGTTCATTCTTCAACGAAGGCACACCCATTTACCCATGTCTTTCGAATGCCCACCCAACCACAGGGAGGACATGCAGACTCCACACAGAAGGTACTCCCTACACTCCAGCCAAGAATCGAACGGGGGAACCTCTTGCTGTGAGGCAACAATGCTACTGCTGCACCACCGCAGAAGTCAGGGCAATGTATTCATACTAACCAGGGGAAATTTGACCAGTGCTACTCATTGTTTTCTGTAATTGCAGAAGAGATAGCCACAATTATGCATGCACATGTCAATCCTACCCACAGTGGTAGCTGGTAGGATGGGTGCAACATGGAGGAGTTGACAGAGTGGAGGTAAATGCCAGCTTGCAGCACAAAGATTCAATATAACTTTCCAGGCTAATTTGTTTGGAGAATCAGAATCGATGGTGAAGTAAGAGTTTGTAGTTACAACTCTCAAGTTAGGAGGGTTGCATAATGATATATTGCAGGAGATGCTGTTGCAAAGTGAACCAGAAAACAGAGGAAATCTTATCACAGGGAGAAATAATGGACAGCATCCAGAATGTAGATGCAGAGGGGATTACGAAAAGAGTTGCTGAACCAAAGAAAAAAATCATTGCTGTGACAGTCAGGAGTTTGTAGGAAGAAAAAGAAAAATAGGATGATAGTCTGAAAAGAACGTACATGGTAAGAATACAAAGCAGAAAGACCACTGAGATAAATAAATACAAGGTAACTGATACTATAGTTTTATCTCTGGGTGCCAATGGTAAGAAATTTTCTTTTGATAAATAAAGAGACTTTCTGTGATATTATTTTGAGACTCTTCAAGGAATACAGAGCTTTTTGTTTGAATATGAAAACAGATAAAATGATAACCATGGAACAACTATGTGGTAAAAGCTTTATTTTTAAGAAAGAAAAATAGCATTCATGTACAGCTCTGTACAGAAGTAGAAAAAGAGACTTTAAAAAGACATTTAAGAAATGTTCATAAAGAAATGATGGACATTTCAAATGTCTGTGATAATAAATGTTTATGGACTGGGGATGGAAATTTAATGTTGTTTTGAGAATGGAAATGGAAAGGTTTGTCCACATTTTAAGTGTTATAAATATTGATGGTAATATGGGAGTAATAAAATATTGAGGACAACCAAAACATGGACATGGGGGTATTTTGTGAATAATTGTGATAAAAAATGTTAAATAGTGGGGAAAATAGGAAATGATGCGAAAATTGTAAATGTTATAAATGCCAACAAACTTGACATTTATGGATGGACTGTAAAAAAAGAGGTTTATGATAGTAAAGAAATTGAAAAGGTATAGAACAAATTGAAAAAGAATTGGAAACTGATGTTGGAAATAATTCAGAAGAAGAGAAATATGAAAATAAAAAAAACAAGAAGACAGTAAATAGAAAAAATAGTCAGAATTTGTTAAGAAGTAGTAGTAGTAGTGAACTTAAACTCATCTTAAGTCAAAAAATTATAAAAAATATATAATTTTGAAATATTGTACAGAATTACTAAGTATTCAAAAGTAATCCAAGTAAGGCAGGCAGCCTTTTTCCAATCAAAAATCCTTTATTAAGTACACAGACAAGCAATCCAAGTAAAACAAAAATAATAGAGTAATAATTTCCTCACAAGCTTTCTAAATATAGTTTAAGTTCGTTACTTCTCCTACTATTGTCTGATCTGATTAATATACAGTAATTAACTAGAGATATATGGACTGAAAATCTTCCTCACAGAGAAGTTTCTTACACTGTTTTGTTTTTGGACCCACTATACTTGTTTAGTGGGTTGCTTGAGACTTCAGGGATATCACGGAGATTTTTTTTTTTTGAAATTCACACTAAAAAGTGCACCAATGACTTGACCAAGCATTTATCTGAATTTTCAGACCACTCTTTCAAATTTTTGGTGATTGAACAAGTGGTTAAAAATCCTACGGGTGGTCCTTGGCACCTCCTTTTGAACACCAGAGAATTATATTGGCAGCTGGCTTTGAATGCAGAGCACTAGCCAGGACTTAATGACATAATGTCCATCTAGAGTGTTTTAAAACTTAAATCTCTATGCAGACAGCATAGGCTTAAGTGATGTAGTAAAGGGGTGGAAACAGTTTTTACTGGCAGACAATATAATTAATAATTTATAATTAACTTATTTGTTTTTTTAATGTCTTTTTATTTAGTGCTTGGTGGTTTAAATGTTAATAGATAGCACTTTTTTAAGATCATGCGAATTACATTTGTCAATATTTTAATGGGAAGTTACTGATTGTTATCCATCTGAAGAAGTCTTGTGATTTTAATAGGATGGAAGCCCTTATCTTTTTTTTTTGTGTTTGTTTTCATGGGATTATTAAATGGTTTTAAGTACTCCAGCGTTTTCATTTTACTTTTTGGAAGATAGCTCTCTTTGCCATGCTTTTGTTTTCAGTTCTTTTTTTTTTTACTAAACTCTAAACTCTTTTCATTCTCTTTTATTTATTTTCTTTTTTTTATTTTTATCTGTCTCCTGCCCTTTAATTATTTTAATTTAGATATTTTTCTGTTTGTGTCCTCTCTATCTACTTTTGTTCTCTATGTCCATCCCTCTTTCCCTTTTTGTTCAATTCTTTATTTTCTTCTGTCTTCCTTTTTACCCATCCCTTCTGTTATCTTATTCGGTATTTTAGCCATTGAATTTATATGCAGGTTACTAATTCACACAGGATAACAAGGAATTCCCTCCTCACTTCAGTTATATATCTATCCTTTCATTGTTTCATCTCTTACATTATTTCTATGTCCAGGTTTCTAAGACTAATATGTGTTGGATTTCAGTTATACTATTTATATTGATCTTAAGTGGCTTAAAAACATGGATTTATTTTTCTAAATGATAGGTTTAAAGAGTTCTACTATGTGCATTTCTGCTTAAATAACCACTGCAAAACAGAGATCTGCACCATATCTGTTTTTTTTCTCTTCATTAGTAGTTCATGTTTCTATATTTATATTATATAATTTAATAGATTTCAATAGATTCAATGTCAAGATAGATTAGCTGTAAATAAAGAGCTGTACCTCTATTTACTAATTAATGATTGTGATATCCATTTGCAACTTCACATCATCTTATATATAGGAGAATAATAACTTCCATCTGCGGGCTCCAACACTTTACAGCAATAAATTAGGCAGAATATATTTCCACCATATTATCTTTATATATTTTATTTGTAGCACATTTAAACTAAATAAATATTTCAAATTCCCTACTATATATACTACCCCACATCCCAACAGAGAGCAGTCATGGAAGTTTATTCAATCAGCAACATCTGAACCATGAAGAAATAGAGTTCCTATTATGTTATCGAAGTTCTAAAACTTCGAACACCATAAGGTCGAAACCTTATGTTCAAAGATTCAGAACTTCGATAACAGTAAAAAAAAAAAATAAAAACAAAAAGCAAAGAATAAAGTATTGCTAGCAGGGGGCAAGCCCCCATGCACCCCCACACCCCCCGATCTTTAAATATACCAACTCTGAGATCACACTACAGTGTGGTAAAGGAAAATATTCCCTTTTCACACTGTACTGTAATCTCGGAGCTGGTATATTTAAAGAGCAGGGGGTGTGGGGGGGGTTCTCCCCTTCTTGCAACAGTTAGGTAGGTTTTAGGTTTTTTATTTTTTTATGTTCGAATTCTTGAAACTTCAAACATCTGAGTTCAATGTTCTCAGGTTCGAAGTTTCAAGGATTTGACAACGTAATAGGAACCCGAAGAAATATATCCCTCCCACGTATCCACTCACTCACACTCTTCTCCTTCCTCTTCCTTATCCCCCCCACCATAGAAGTGCATCAACCACAGACTAAGCATAGAAATAAGCTGAAGGCTTTTTATTAGAGCACCAATACATTTTTATTTGAGTGCTTTTCCAGTGAAGAGCTCATTGTTCCAAACAACAGCCTTTGTATATACAACCAGGAAGTATTCCATCATTGAAGGGAGACTAAATCTATATATGCACTTAAAGCAAGAAGAAATAATGCAAGGTAGGTCTTGACTTCATAAACAACTTGACAGGAGGTAAAATAGCTTCATCTGTTCATTCTTAATAAATGATACTATGAGTCTAAGCTCCTCCCATAGTCATTCTTCCCCCTAATCCCAGATACTGCTGTGAGGGTGCCAGAGTTTTTGTGTTGTAGTTTGTGGGTTAGTTCAGTTTTTCATTTCTTTTTTTTTATTTTTAGTTCAGTCCATGAGGCTTTATCTGTGGATCTCATCAAGGTGCTTAAACAACTTCACCAATGGCCCAGATTTTCCCTTAGATTCATGTTTTTTGCTGAATAATCATTGTCAAACCTTATGCTGTGGTGGACACATTTCAAATGGCATTTTCCCATGCTTATCTATAAATTATAGGAATTTTGCAATTATAAATTTCAAAGAAGATGTAGCAGAGGATATAGATTCTATGAGCACCTTATATACCAACATCAGTCTTTCTTGTAGATTTAGAAATCCAGGTTGCGAAGTAGTTAAAAAGCTACTATGTCTTCCCACTCTGTTTTTTTCAAGTAAACCAAATATTCTTATATTACATCTCTTTTCTCTGTTTTCAGGGTAGTCTAATTTATTTTATAATCATATGTTTTCTTTCAGCAGGTATCCCGTTTGTATTCTTTATTCCTTTATTCTTCCTTCATCATTTAAAGCATTTTCCATATCAGTAATTTCAGTCTGATGCTTCTGTATCATTCCCTTCAAAAAAGGTCTACTTTAAGCTGTTTTCTCTATTTTTCTAGATTTTCTTGAAGTCCATCTATTTTCAATGTCAGCTCCTGAAGGGAAGAGGTTCTCAGTTTCATGTCCCTCTTAAGTGAAGCATCTGTGTGGGAATGATTTGAAGAACTCATTTCTTCTTTAAGCTTTTAAGTCTGTAAAGTATTTTGCCAGGAAAAAAAAAATGGCACAATTTCATGAAATTCAGTAAAAATATAGTCTGAGTATTTATGAGTTATTCAATGAATACATTTTATTTTTGTGATTAATTTTTTCCTAAATAATTTTTAAATTACTGCAGAGCTCTTAAAGAGTGATGTTTCCCAGGCTCCACCTCCCTGTTTACATTTTTATCACATTAAAATGTCTTTTAGCTAAAGCTGAATTACAAGATGAATGTTAATGTGTTAATCCAGTAAACTAATATATTACCAGTTTCTCCTGAAAGGAATACATTTGTTAAATTCACAATAAAGCTGTATGCATACAGTGCATACATGTGTTCTGTTATAATTTAGCACACGCTGTTGGAGAATAGGGCACTGCTTTCAAATAGTGAATTTCATGGCCAGAAGTTCCTTGAAAAACAGTGTATATAGATATATATATATATATATATATATATATATATATATATATATATATATACACACACACACACACACACACACACACACACACACACACACACACAAAAAACAAAGGCAGTTAATAATAATAATAATAAAATAATAATAATAGCATTGGTTGCTATTGTTATTTTTATCAACATTGGCGCTATTATTATCATTATTATTATTAATAATTATAGCCATAGCACAAAAATACTTCTGAAAGCTAATTTTTCTTTATTCAGATTATTTTATTTAATAAACTATAAAACAATAATCACACATTTACAAGTTGAACAGAGGAGAAGGAACACAGAGCATATGAAATAAAATGCATGCCTCATAACATATGGCATTGGCCAACACAGTTGTAGTTCACTCTTAATTCCTTCAGTTTATAGCGTAATTATCAGTAATTCATAAAAACACAATGCATGCTAGCTGCATAACATCATGCAACAATTGTACAGTACAAGTCCCAGTTCAGAGCACACATTATTAAAAAGCTGTAAGATGTCTGGGTATCTGTTTACTATATCTGTGAATCATGAAAAGCACAAGTTGCCAGCATGTCCATTTTAGACTGGCCAGCATAAAGTGTTGCTGCACCACAATATTGTCGGACAACTGGCGGGTGTACAACACATCTGCCAGGCATGGGGCATAATTAGCATATACATTTGTGCAGTAAGTTTGTCTCAGACTAGACTCATGTAATAGATTTTATTTTACTGTTATTTATTTTCTTTTACTTTTATTTGCATTTCTCTACTATGAAAGTTCAGTGGGACATGGAACCCCTTTTCAGTGGAGGCTCAGGTAGAAAAACACGAGAATTACCATATATGACTTGTGGTCATAAAAACAGATGCATAAAATAATGCATGAAACAGAATCATAAAAACAAGTATATAAATATGTGGCATTCATTGCCATTGATGGAAACTTGTATGTTTAGCTTGTGTTTACCTTCTGAGTGAATAAGAAGAAGAAAGGTGAGGAAGAGCAGAATATAAAGGTGAAACAGTTTCTAACGAATGCTAGCAATGCTGTAAAAATTATGTTAGAAAGTGTATTTAAATTAAATATAGATAATTCCAGTACAGTTAGAATTAGTGAGTACAGGACTAGTTGTTATTGGATATAATTATTTACACAAAGATTTTTGTAAATATGCAAACATTATGTAAACATTAAGAGAGCTATAAAGGACCTGAACGTGGACAGTACTGAGGTAAATTCAACAAAAAGGATGCCAAAGCCATATTTATACCCATGGACCCTAGCAACAAGCACACTAGTAACACATCCAAAAGTATCTAATGAAAGAACATGAAAATGGTGCCAGTGCATTTGGGTGTCACAGACAGGATAAGTACACTCTGGACCATTCCAGTTTAAGATAAATTGCAAACCAGTTATTAGACATGCAAAGGGATACTGAAATGCATATAATTCAACCTGAACATGATGGTAAAAACAAACTGACTTACTGTTGAGTGATGTATGCAGGCAGACCACTGTATGAGATGATGCATAATATCCTGTGAAAAAATGCAATCACTCAATGCTGACTTAACTGTAATATAAAATTAAAGAAGCATTCATCAGTGATGAATTTTAACTTTTGATAATTATAGGTTGTAGCAATACAAGATGAAGATAAAAATATAATGATTGATCAATAGGGGGACATATAAACAGGCATAAATTAATAGGAGTTAGCAAAGAATGCATGTGAAATACCCCATCTGTCTTTCCATATTCCTACGCTTCTTCCCTCCCTCTCTGCCTAAATAGGTCTGTGTCAACCTCTGCTTCTTCCTTACTCCCTTATAACCTTTCACAGGTCATGTGACACAGTAATTACAAAATAATTCAGTAAGACGTTACACTGCATAAGGCAATGAGGATATGCAAGAGGTGATAACACTGTCTGTTATACAGGAAAACACTAAGGATTCATGTGAAGGAACTACACATGAGGGGAAAATAGGATGGCAGAATGCGATGAATCCCCTGTCAGCCACAGAGCAACAAAACCCAAAAGAAGGAAAATTGAGAATTTTATTAAGAGCACCTTAAAATTATGACCACATACTATTTCCACTGGTTTAAAACAAAAAAAAATGTAAGCACTTTCATTTGAACAGGTGATCAGACTTCATCAGACATTTTACATACATTTCTCTTACATTTAAATAGTGCCATCTCAGTTCTAATTAGTCCAAACCTCCAGTTTCTATAGAAACAATAAACCTTTCCTATTACATAAATTATTTACTGAACATGCTTTAAAACACTAATATTCACTACCATAAAACCACTGATTTTCAAATTGTGAATAAAATACATTAGTGAATACAAAATGTAACCAAAAAGTCAAACCTATTAATGAACAGAAATATTATAATTTATTTCGCTCTAATGCTTTAAGTTTTAACAATGGAGTGATTGAGGTACGTTCATTCATACCTGGCCAGGTATCAGCCTGTAACCTGATCTGCCATACTAGCTATCTTTTCTCTAATAATGCCATCCAAGAGGACTTGTTATCAATTTGAACATTATCAATAGCTGCATATTTGAAACTATGTCCTGGATGTTCGTAAACATGCTTTCCAAGGGAATTACCCAAATTTATCTTCATGATAGCATATTAATATTCATAAATTCTTTGTACCAGCCTCCTTTCAGTTTTACTGACACAAAAGGCGGAACAGGAGTTACACTGTGCTAAATATACTATAGCTTTGGTGTTACAATTATATTTTACTTTTTATCTTACTGTAAAGTAATTTATAGGGGATATTTTATGACACCACCTACATGTACCACAATGAGTCATCCCTTTTACTCCATGGATGTTCTGCCTGTTGTTATTAGATAATACATTTTTCAAATTTCTTCTTTTGCAATTTACTACACGTGTTTCCAGTCCTACTTTGATCCTGATGAGTTTTGGTTTTCTTGTCGATTTTAGAATGTGATGAATGAAACGTTGTCGGAATTATGATATTGCTGAGCATACCTCTCATCCTCTTAGAATAAGAATTTTGAGCAAAGCCATACATAAACGTGGGAAAAAAGGCTCAAAAATAGCGACAATTTTTAAATATTGCTCCTACAAACTTAGAAAGTTAGAAAGAATAACAGGTTTTGCATTAGCATGCATTTTTCGATAGGTATAAAATCTGAAACTCAAATGTCTGTCATTATTTTCTAACTTCAGTCTTTAATGCTTTGCTAGTAAATTGCCAGAAAACCAGTTTTATGGAAAACTATGCAAAAAATATGGGGAAAATCTGGACATTCTGCAAAAATCTGTACAGTTGAGAGGTATGTCAATGCTGAGTGAATTATTACAAAATATATAGTAATCTGAGCATATACTAGAAAAAACAATGGGGATATGGATAAGCACTGTACATTAAAATAAAGAAACATGGCCAAAGTGAAAGGAAATATTTTCATATATATTGTACCTAGTCATTATGTTGCTGTTATCGCTTTATGGTGCTTTCCTGGTAATCAGAACCATGATAGTAACCAAGGACTACAATAAAGAACATCTTGGAAATCAAATTTTTGTATTCCAAGGCAAGATGGTTACCTGAAAGAGTGTGTCTTTAGGCAGTCTTTGCATGATAATTGATTAAAAAAATGAAATTCACAACTTTACTTAGAAGAAGTTGAATTAGTATTTTGAATATCAGACAGTTTTGTTTTAAATGAAGAACTTTCAGTATTCTTATAAAATGTTTTTCCACTCTTACATAGCTTGGGGGCACAAATTTTCTTTGTAAGATCTGACTAATAACAAAGGAATAACAATGACAGATGCTCTAAAGCACTTCAGCTTGTATACACTTGCTAATGAGGATTTAATTTTTTAAAATAGGTAAACTGCTTACATTTCACCTCACAAAATCATTAATTAAATTATATAATTACTGCTCAGAAGTGAAGGTTGTTCATTTTAAAATACATGCACTCAGACAACATCACCCCGGAGGTGCAAGGTCATCTGACCACACTTAACATTTCATGGCCTCCATGACACTTATATTATAGACCAGTGCCATGTCAATATGGACATTATTTAACAACTCATAGCAATCTGTTGATCCTATCTGCAGACTTGTGGGAGCCGTGGAAATTCTATTCCAGTGGCTATTAAGGTATGTGTGGCTTTATGTGTCTTAACTACAGGGACCTTCCAATGACCTACTAGAGACACAGTGGGAATATCTAGGGCACTGGCCTCAAGAATACTCCACCAATTCTGTAACGCAATGATTTAAAATGTGGGGAAGCATTTGTGGTTCCCAAGTGTTCCAGAGGAGGGGGCTAACACCATGTGGAGGTTGTATGATATATCCCATTTCTTTGAGGTATTAGGGCCATATACTGCACTCACATTGAGATGAAGGCCCACCTGGTGCACTGGAAAGAAGATGTGGGAACCACAAAGGGTATCTGTCCATCAAATGCCAGGTGGTCTGTAATGCGCATGCTATCATCTACAACATGCTTTCAGGCCACTCAGGCAGTTTCCATGACTCCCACATATGGCATACCTTTGGCCTGTATGAATGGTTTGCAAGGGGTGACATTACACAAGGGCATGTTGTTCATAATGCCAGACATGCCCTGGAATTCTGCTTCATGATATCCATAAAAATATCAAGCAATCAGATATACTATAGTTACAGCTATGCACTACCACAAAGCAGAAACATTAGTGAACATGTGGTTGTTCTGTGGAAGGCATGCTTTATTTGTCCTAAAACATCTGGTGGTGCCCTGCAGTATGACTGTGCCACATGTGCCACAATACTGACCTTGTGTGCAGTGTTATATAATATTAGACTTAAGAAGTAATTACAGCAGGATGGTCTTCTACAGGGTGAGCTGTTCTAGCACAACAGACAGTAGAAGGTGAATCAGATTCAGTGCAGGATCCAGCAGCAGGGGATGATCATGCCAGTCGGAGATGGAGTCAGAGGAGGATCCAGCAACAAGGGATGATCATGCCAATCAGAGGTGGAGTCACAGGAGGACAAGCAGCAGGGGATGATCATGCCAGTTGGAGGTGGAGCCAGCAGCAGGGGATGATCATGCTAGTTGGAGATGGGCATAATATGCTGTGGCACCACCATAGAGGCAGAAGATTGCACACAGCTTAACAACTAATAAACAAGACTATACTGCAGTAAAACTGATGCATGTAAACATGACACCAGCTTTGATTACTCATGCATGGGCTTGCTGCCGTGTATATCAGACATATGCAAACCAAGTAACAAAGTGCAAAGTGCAGAGTACAATTATCACCATTTTCATTGGTGGAGAGGGGAGTGCAGGAGTGCATGTGTCATCACAAAGTGTGAGTGTGAGTGCTGAAGTACATACAAATAAAAAAGTGATGTTCTGTTAAATCAAAACTGGTACGGAGGGGTTTAATGTTGAGAAGAGCTGCAGTCAGTGTGTGTGTGTGTGTGTGTGTGTGTGTGTGTGTGTGTGTGTGTGTGTGTGTGTGTGTGTGTGTGTGTGTGTGTGTGTGTGTGTGCAATGTGCTGCAGGCTGTGCTGACATGAGTGTATGTATGCAGGGACACAGCTTCAGCAATGGGTGCAGTACTGCAGCTTGACCTCCTGGTCAGGTCCAGGAATTGCAGGACAGAGGATATGACATCCTGTACATGGCCTGGCATAGCTTTCATCCATACTCCCCAAACAGAGCTCTGCAATCTGCAGACAGAATCCTACTTACTATATTAAATCCAAAAACCTAGCTGGTGACTGCCTTTTCTCAGACTAATCTAAAAAAAAATGTAATAACATCCACAAACCCTGAGGCTAATTGTTAGTCTAACACCCTTTAAAACTGAATGCAAAAAACAATTAACTGACACATGTCTCTGACATGTTTAGTCTCAGACTGAACACAACCCTTTTATATTCCCAAGCCATCCTAGAATCCCTCTCCTCTCAGATAACACAAGTGCCTATCTATGTGTACACTGTCCCATCTTTTTAGCTTCCTTCTCTGCCTTCCTTCCATTACACATTCCTACATTCATGTATTTCTTCTCTGTCTACCTTCAAAACACCTTCTTCCAGCTTTAATCTCCCACTTTGAAACTACTCTGAAGGTGCTCTTGAAAACCAGCCAATCATTTCTCTTTCCTCCATTCTCGCTTAATTTTACTCAGTACCCTGTACCTTCACTTCTATGAATACTGATAAGTTTAAATATGTGCTAATTTGCCATAACATTGTGGGGTCCTATACACATATCATCCTTTCTTATTTTTGCCAATATACCATAAAACAAATCCATGCAACTGATAATAATACCAGATTATAGTTGTTGATCTGCAGACTTCCTATGATATTGTAAATCCTGTTTTTGAATGAATTGTCTGCTATTGCTCATAATGTGGTCAGTTTCTTACTACTGCATGTCTTATATTGTTATAAAACAAATTAGTTCATTGAGTATAAATTTCCTTAATATGTATTTTATTATATAGAAACAATACAGTATTATTGTGGAGCTTTTTTCCCTGGATATCCAATGAGGAAGGACTTTTTTCCAAGATGGACTCTCCCAATAATGAAATGCAAAATAAATGAATAATACATCTGCTCATGTTCGTTTCACCTGTTAGTTGAATAATTATGTCTAAGCAGCATGTTTTCCTTGTATAGGTACATTAGTCTCATACAACAATACTGCATCTGCAGCTGAGTAGTGTGTTTCCCTTGTATAAGTACAGTAGACTCAGACATCAATGCTGCAACTCTTTCTACAGGCACCTGCTGTCCTATTTGAATAGCTCAGCATGTTAATTTATTTATTTAACATTTGTTTACCAGGAAAGTCTGTCTGGGACAGAACCCATTTTGAGTGGAGGCCCGGGGAGAAAAGCTCCAGAGGCATGTCTTTGGAATGTGGGAGGAAACCCACGCAAATGCAGGGACGACATGCAGAACCGCACAACCACTTGCTCTGAGTTGACAATGCTAACATCTGCATCACTGTGCTGCCCCTTAATATCTATCTGTCCGACTGCAGCTGTGCTGCAAATTCAGGTCAATCATACAATTATATTTTCTAACAGGCTTCTAAAAGATATGAACTGTTTTTGGCTAAATGTTTTGAGATACTAACTTTAACTATATCAGAATATTAAACACTGCATTTTTTCATTGTATTTGCAGTTCTCTCCCTCTCCTCCTTTGTTGCTATTCCTCTCTTACTTTTTTCTATTTTCTTTCTCTCCAGTTTCTTTACCATTATATACAACAGCACAGCAACCTGCAGCCATTCCACTGGTAAGGCTTGTCAGCCACCCAGAAGTGGCAGCAGCAGCAGCATCACCAACGCAGCACATCTGGGTACCAGCCTGACCCAGCTGACTCAACACTTCCTGCTATACCTTCACCACTTGTGTCAGGTAGCTCTTGTATCCACCCATACAACTACAAGTGGAGGTGACACATTTATCACCCATATGCAATAGACAGAGTTTATGGAAGATGTTATTCACAGGAGTTTGGATATTCACATCAGCTAGATGGAGAACATGCTCCAGTGACCATACTTGTCAACCTATTTGCACAAGAAATCTGGACAACACCAAAAATAAAAGGGGTGGTCAAAGGTCCAAAAATAGGGACACATTTTAAATATTCTTCTTATAGAGTCAGAAATTTGCTAGAGTAAAGGTTTTGTGCTTCCATGCATTTTATGAATAATATTAAGTCTAAATTTATTAGTTCTTTATTTATTAAATGTATGTCATTATTTAGTGAATTCAGTCCTCACTGATTACCAGAAAACCACAAACGTTATGAGCAATATGGGGCAAAAATCTGGACATTCTGTGAAAATCTGGACAGCTGAGAGGTATGCCAGTGGACCATTAAGTCTTGCCCTTTCCTACATTAGCTCCACCTTTTAAGCCAGATGTCAGTAGTGACAGTACCCTCAGGGTACCAAATTATTGTCCACTGGGTTACAGCTGGCAAGGCCTACAGCAGCAAACAGTCCTATCCTCTGACCTGGTGTTCCCCTTCCTTTTATGTCCATGCCTACCTTGGTTGTTTTTACAATCCTGTACAAGAAAATCTTCAAGTACAGTGGGTGCATGGACTGGACCAATGTAATCAAGCAGAAAACAAGACATCCAGCACCAAGGGTGAAAATTACTCCAGTTTAATGTGGCAGCTCCAACAACTGGAATAAAACAAATAAACAGCAGACCGCTTTCAGCAAGGATTAGCCTTCCTCAGTGCTATTGGAACAAACCAAATAAACAGCAGACCGATTTTGGCAAGGATTAGCCTTCCTCAGTGCTATAGCACTGAGGAAAGCTAATCCTTGCCGAAACTGGTCTGCAGTTTATTTGGTTTATTCCAATTGTTGGAGCTGCCACATTAAACTGGAGTAATTTTCACCTTTGGTGCTGGATGTCTTGTTTTGTGCTTGTTTTTACAGTCCTCCCTTACCATTATGTTCCTTCTGTGTGTTGTCTCCTTCACATTTGTTTTCCCCATCCCCCCTTTGTTTTACCCAACACCCTGTAAGTTATGTCTGTTTTTTTCCCTGCTACCTAACCTAACACACTTACTCCGTTCTTTCTTCAACTGTCTAATATCTTCATAAAAAGGGCATGTCACACAAAAATGTATTTTCATCCTACCCCACTTCCATCATGATTTTTCCTTATTTGCTCCCCCTGCTTCCTCTTATTGTCTCTTTCTTAGACTACCATTTTCATTCTTTTATCTGCTAAAAAAACTAGATAAACATAACACACACTTGGCCAAGATGGAAATAAGTTATCTTTTTGACATCATACTGTGTCTGACAGGTCATGCAGAGCACCCTTGTTTGCTATGTATAGCTCATGAGATACAGCGCTGCTGATGTTATAGCAACAATGAAGTCCAGCCGAGGACATGTCCTAAGTAAATGGCCTCAGCAGCCGTGCCTTGCACAAACAAACTGATTGTCATTATCCAGCCGTGTGAACATGCAAACGTGCGTAAAGCTTATGCTGTGCCTTTAATCTGACTGCGTTCTTCGGTCAATTTGTTCACAAAGGGATTTGCAGAGTGTCTGTGCACTAACCTGAGGCATAAATCCCCTCAGGGTTGTCAAATTTTTAACTTTTCTGTTTCTATTCTGCAAATGTGTAACATTTACCTTATGTGGGTTTCCTTGACAACTTCAATGTGACTGCTTCTATGGCTTATATGGTTGAGAAAGTATTGGGTAAAGGGTAAGCAGACAGAGTTGATGGTTTCATTCCCTTCAGGGTTATATAGGTGTTTTTTCCTGACATTTACATTATAATACAGGCTGAGACTGATCATGGTCAAATGAGACCCTAGGCAGGGTTATGGATCAGGCCCCCCCATGTGAGCACACACACACACACACACACACACACACACACACACACACACAAACACACACACACACACACACACACACACACACACACACACACACACACACACACACACATCACAGCTTCCCTTCTATCAGCCTTCCCCCAGCCATTTCAGTGCCTCATTACTTGGCTATCTCTCCCCAGTTACCATAAACACTCTTCAAACCTGTCAGTGTACATACAGTTCTTTTCTTTACTACTCCAATGATTGCAGGTATTTGGATTTAAATTAAAAAGTTTATTTCAAATTTTATAGCACAAACACTGATAATCATTTGCTAAGCAAAACAATATAGTTTTATAATGAAAACAGACTTAGCATTAAAAGTATACTTTTCTGCCTTTTGAAACTCACATTCATTGAAACGAGATTGAAACCAACATTCAAAGAAAATGCATCTGGCCAAAATTTAAAAAGTTTATTTCAAATATTATAGCACAAGCACTGATAGACATTAGCTAAGTAAAACAATACCATTTCATAATGAAAACAGACTTAGCATTAACACTAAACTTATTTGACCTTGAAACTCACATTTATTGAAACTGCACTGAAATCCACATTCAAAGAAAATGCATCTGGCCAGAGGCAGATTAAGCTTACCTTTGGGCTGTTTTCATATCATAGGCCCCTTGCACACATCATTAGGGCAATGCACATATTCATGTGTTCTTTGATGCAGTATCCACAGTCTGTTAAATTATATTCCTTGTATTATACAGAACCACTTGTTAGACTGTGTTGTAAATTTGTAGTTTTCAACATTTTTCCAGTAAGCAATAAAACAAAATGTACGGCCCAATAATGACAAAACTGCCCATTTCAGCACATTTCAACCATAAAAGACAACACAAACGTCTGTCATTACAAAACACTACTATCAGTCAATATGTCTCTAATGGACACAGACAATCTGTAAAGGGTTCATCTCCCAGGCCCCTGTTCGTAAATGTTTAATTTCCCAAGCCCCTGCTTACACTTATGAAGGTATCAGAACTTAGCGATGCATGGCTAGACTTAAAAAGACCCTTGTGGTTGTTAGCCTAGTAGACATCTATGAATCTATGAAACTATGAACACAATCTCTGCAGAAATAAAAGTCATCTGTATAATAGAACATTAAAGAGATCTGTAACTAATGAAAAAGTTGTTGCTAGCAATGTTTCCTCTACAACTCAGTGCCTGCTGCCCTTGAGGAATAAGTTGCCTGTTACATTGAACAAATGGTAAACTGGTACTATTGCAATAGAGGATAATTAATTTTTATTTATTTATTTACATTTGATAACTGGGTAATGTCCAATTGGGCTAACACAAAAGCCCGTTTTCAATGGAGACCCGGGGAGAAAAAGTCCCAAAAAATAACAAGTTTACAATATTTATACATTGGTATTGCACTTTACAGTTTTACAAAGATTTCTATGAACATTTACATAAAAAATATAGTAAAGTGTAAAATCAAGTTTATACAAGGTTGAAAGAGTTGCACTTCAAGCATTAAAAAACAGTCAAATGTAATATCAACAAAACAATTGAAACAGACAATACTGAGTTACATAAGTGGGGAAACACAGTAGACAGGAAGTTTGCATGCTTAGCCAGGGGTAGTACAGGAGCATAGCCAGTGATTGGAGAAATAATTTATAAGGTGCTCTTTGAAACTATGGGTATTAGTTATAGATAGTAAATGGTGGGGAAAGGAATTCCAAATTTCGGCTATGGAGTAGCTGTATAAAGAATCACTGTACGTGTTGTGGGTTTTGACAACTTTGAGCAAGTTTTTCTCAGCAGACCTGAGTGAGGTAAGGTTGGAATAGGGATATATGAGGTTCGATAGGGCTGGGCAATAGTCGGGGTTATGAATAATGGAGTGGGCTACTATTAGTTGGTTTAGGGCTAGTAAGTTTGGGAGTTCAATCAAGTTTAGTTTTTGAAGGACTATACAATGGTGAGCTCTATGGGGAAGGTTAGTGGTAAATTTGGCAATATTATTACAGCAAGCTTCAAGGCTATTCAGCTCAGATCATTGAAGATATGTGAAGACGTGTGAACAATAGAGAAGGGTGGACAGTAGGTGAGTTTGGGCAGTAGCTATTCTAGCATGGTAAGAAAGATATGGTTTAGTCCTGTATAGAGCACCTAATTTTGTGTGGATTTTTTGATTGTTGAAGCGATGTGTCTGTCAAATTTTATGTTACAGTCTAGGGTAACACCACGGAGTTTAGTATGTTCCACATACTATAACTAGGCATCTCATCCAAAAGAGGACATGCTCAGGAATGCAGCACCACCACCCCCCCTTAAAGCACAACATATTATTATTGATCCATTTACATGGTGTGGGAGTAGAACCCACAGCTTTCTGCAGCAAGACAAGAATGCTACAATTGTGCTACTAACATCGCTTTCTGGCTGTCTAGCACAAACAATGATGACCATTTGCTAAACAAAACAGATGCACATTGAAAATAGACTTAGCATGAGCAGCAGTTAACGTCTCTGCTCTTGAACCTCACAATTATATTTAAATGCATTGAAACTCACAATTCTTTGAAAATGTACTGAAACTTATACTTTTGAGTTGTCTGGTAGCTGGCAGAAAGGATTCATTCTCCACAGAAGCAGAAATGAAGAAGCAAGCAACAGCAGGTGTGTGCATTGATGCAGGATAACCAGTCATGCAGAGTGTTCTTAAAGAAGATCAAGTGCACTTAAAGAAGATATGTCATTTATTTTTTTCTTTTAATTAAAAAGTAAATGTTGAGGCAGCCCCCCCTCCAGCCAGTGGGCCCTTCCCATGCTGCAGAGAATCTCGCAACTAGAGGGACTTTGGTGACTGCATATGTCGCCTAGTGCTGTATCTGACTCTAAATACAAGTACTTTGATAAGACTATGATGATGTCAGGACTGGTGTAGTCAGTACATCCATTTAATTTTCTGTATCCCACCCATACCGTCTGAGTTTCACATTTTCAAAGTTCAAGTGCCTTGGGCTGATATCTGTCTGTATTTCTAATACCATACATCTCAACCTGGAAGCATTAAAAATCTGGACAAGGGCCCATGAAAAGTAGGTACAACTGGTCAAAAATCTGGATGCTGATTAACATAACATTTTCATATGGAAATGTGAAACCACACCCTCTCCAAATGGATTGTGGGATACCGACATTCAAATGCAAAACTGAAAAAAAACAGACAAAATATTAAACACAAAATCTAACCAAAACAATAGTGTTTTATTTATATTAACATTTGAACTTGTATCAAACTTTGAACTTGTATAAAAGTAGAAAGCAATTTTCTTTTATAAAAATAAAATTAACTACTACACTCATATAACATTAAGTCTGTTTCTCAGAAATGTGTGGTTCTCTGGTAAATCACAGAGAAATGAGGTCTCTAAATAATACACATTTCAGTTTCAGATTTAATATACTTCCAAAAATGCATACTAACACAAAAACTGTTATTCTAACAACTTTCTAAGTTTAGAAGAGCATTATTTAAAACCTGTTTCTATTTCTGGGCCTTTGTGCTCCCATTATTTCTGGCTTTGTCTAGATATCTTGTGCCAAGAGGGTGGGGGGGGTATTACAATACAGTCTGTTTTGCCCTATCTAATGGTATCCCAGATGTAAACTTACAAAACAGTATCTCTCTGGATAGCTTTCTTAATATAATCATCTTCATCCGCTTTTCCCTGAGAGTAAGGACTAGTCCATATTGCTACAGGAAAGTATACAATTCTGGAAATCAGCAACCTTTATTACAGATTTGCTTTTCCTATTTTAACATTATGAAATAAAAAGTTTTGTGTATGTGCTTTAGTGAATTAACATTTCTATAAGCATTTTTTCAAGCAATGAAAAAAGGATATTCCTTTTTGCTGTTGTAAAACTTAACTCACCTGACACTAAATTAACCTCATTGGACATGACTTGCATGACATGGAATATAGTAGGTGTCAGTCTTAGACATCAAAGTACAGAGTCAGTAAATCTGCAAAACTCCCATAGTAAGCACAAAAGTGGAATTTCAACTGTAATTAAAACTAGGCTACATTTGAAAAGTAGGCATGCACTGTAGTGCCTAACCACAGCTTTTCTCCGTAATGAGGGCTTCTCTTGCCATATGAGTTCCTTTGGCTTTTTGAAACAGAATGAAATCATTTGATTCTTTATCCTGTGTAGACTTATCCCTATGATTATGGTTTGCTTCTGATTACTTCTACTTAATCTGCTGGTGAGAAATATGTTCTTGTAAGTATAATTTCAGCAGTGTGCGGGGGTGATAAACATAATTTGCATGCAAAAGGAACCACGAACAGAAGGCAGACCTGTCTTTTTAAGACGGGGCTTTTTTAAAATAATTTGAAGATAAATTGTTCAAATTCTATTCCCAAAAGAATATATCTCAACAGTTGTAAAAAATACTAAGAATAATAACTATATTGCATATATTGCATATGGCTTCTGGGTTTATAATGCCTGCCAGTTTTAGATGTAGACTTACTTGTTTGCTTTACATTTTGATATGCATCTTTCTGTTTAGACTAAATTATTTTCCACTTGGAAACTTGTGTCTGAATAGAACATATAACTCTAATTTTCTTAAACTCTAGATTTAGATTTTATCCAGACTTGTTATGTTAACTAGATTTCCTGCTTAAAGAATTAGGACTACTGGTTAATGGGGACAGACAACAAAAATATCTTCCATTCACCAGTGAGTAAGCCTTCAAGTCCCCAAAATGTACCTGTCATTTTTTTTTTCTTTGCTGATAAATGTTATGTTCTGCAGTTGCATCTTGAAATGCTGGTATGGTCTCCACTTTTATGTGCTTCTTTCTATTCTAAATTAATCTTATTAATTTTGCTTCAGGACGTCTTTGTCCTTTCTCTTTGTGTAGCCTGCCTGAAACATTCCTGGGTTGTGTCTTAGCAGTTGTATCTTTAGTTTTCACTTTCCAGTTGCACTTACACCTGAAAACTTTAAACTTTTCTCTGTGCCTCTGTTAATTATGTTGTTACCACTCCCCCCACCCTCACCCCCACCCTAACGCAGGATTCCCATTCAGTTTAATTTACAATACTGTCAGAAGTATGACCAGAGTTCTCTATGCTTTTCCTTGTTTTAATGGTGCTTGTACTCTGCTACTTTCTAGTTTCCACCCTTGTAGACAACTATGGTGTATGGTCAATCAGCCTTTTGACTCTTTCTTTCTTACTTACCTTGTTGACAAAAGACACGGGCAGGCCTGGAGGGTGTGTGTGTGGTATCAGCATGGTCAGTCACTGTGACTTTGCACTTTGCTAGCTACAGCTGCTGTTTTCTTTCTGAATCTTCCTGATTGAATCATTTGAGTAGACCGAGTCTGACTCCAAGAGATGAGCATGGACAGCTTGCTTGTGGCTTGTCTATTGTCGTCTCATTGATACAAGAGGTCGACTCAATGTGACATCCCTTTGGTTGAGTGCCGGTGCCTGTTGCAAGTTGTGGGCAGGCTGCAGCTGAAAACAACTGTTTTTTTTTTTTTTTTTAACTCCCAAGTCCCAACTGTAACAGGCAGCCTTCTTTTTCAAAGACACGGTATTACTATAGTACAGCAGTCATACTTTATTAAAAAAGTGTAGTTTATTGTACAACTTTATCAGAAAACTTGCAGCTAGCCAGCTACTTATACAAAAAGTCTAACACCAAAAGAGAAGCTGTCAAAAATTTCTAAACAGGTTCTTCTAAATTCTAACTTCAAAACTATGTAATTATAAGCCAGCAATGAAAAAAAAATCTGACTTCCAAGGGTTATAGTAAGAGGTTGTATACCATCATTCAACTTTAGGAGCTCTGCTATCAGATAAACCTATACTCAAGGGTCAGTCACACATATTACTAAGGCCTTATCAGATTTCCTGTCTGAACTGAGATGACCACAGTTTTCTTTTTACTTGTTTATGATGGATGGCTTTAAGAAAATCACAGGACAATAAAACAATCCCCTGACATTCTGACAACATTCTTCTTTGCAGTAGTGTCATCCTGGTTCCCGAGTCACTTGACAGGCAGGCATCTCTCAACGCTGATGTCAGTGTCAACTGAAAACATGAATTAAAAAATCAGAATTTGAAGGGGTCACTTGGGAATTCATGGCACCCTATTATTTTGCTCCCCAAAATGGGAAATTTCAAGGGATTCGGTACAATTGAGAGGTATGTCTGATACCATCTTTTCCATTGTGTTTTGCATCCCTGATTTCGACATCAGCTCTCTTTGCACTTTTCTGTCCATTTTTATTGGTTCTTTTGACCTACTACTACATCTGCACTCTACCATCGGGCATCATAACCTTCTATCCTTACAAATGGCATTTCTCTGCATATCTGTTTCCTTAAAGTAGGACCTTAGCTTCGCCATCTGTGTGCTGCTTCCTAATGACTATCATAGACCCACAAGCTCAGTCAATGTTTATAATAACTACTTTACTCAGGCCATGAGTTGGCCTAACATGATCTTCTTATGGGTACCTACTGCGGTCACAATGAGCATATCAAAATAGTTCACACTATCCTGGTAGCATGCATTTTATAAGCCCTGAGGTACATCGTGCACACATTATAAACAGGGATGGCTTGGCTGCAATCATGCATGCCACATTTATGAATCCCATGGATCATCCAACCCACCTGTTGTATCTGCACCAAATGTCAGATGGGCCAGTGAATGGTCATTAGGTTCCCAAGGGCAAAACACATCTGGACTTCCACAGTTTCTGCTGCAGTTGAAACTCCTGAAGCCTTAATCAGGGAAAATGTGTTGGTTTATGGTGCCATGCTATTATGTATAAAATGGCATATATAATTGTAACTGAAACATATTAAGTAGAAAACGTTCTGCCTGAATAGACCATCTAGCTCTTTTAACTGGCATTTGGTGGTAGAGTTGATTTACTTAAATAGACTGTCTGCAGAGATTGTAGTTTCTGAATATTACTGTACTTATGAATTTATTCATTGCTATCCTCACATGTAAATAAAGGATACCGCTTATTTTTAGTGAGGTGTTGTATGTCACATCTACTCATATGCTGAACTGTAATAGTTAATAGCTTTATAAGTCATACTATCTTTCAGCATGTTAAATGCTATAAAAAAATACAGTTTCTTGTCCAAAATGTTATAGTTATTTTGTTTAATTTGCAGGCCACTGACTTTATTATCCTGTAATTATTTAGTTACTTTTATGTGTCAAATATGGCTTTTCAGTATTATAGGTTCATAGGCCCATAGGTGTGTACTAGGCTAAAAATAAATGAGCCCTTTTAAACCTAGCCATATATCCCAGATCTCTGACAAGTTCAGGTACCTTTGGTAATGTAAGCTAGGGCATGGAAGATGAAACGTTTATAAGCAGTGGCCTGGGAGGTGAACCACTGACTGACTACATATGTCCATTAGACAAATCGGTGCAAAATCAGGGGTGAATTTCAGGGTCCCCATCCAGTTGTCCAAGTTGCACTTGATTTGGGCTAGGGAGAAACTCTGCTTCACGTGGCCTGATGAGATATGGTTGTATGTTGTTGGTTTAGAATTATTTGTTTGAATACAGGTGATATTATGAGGAGACGGTATGCTTGTACAAGTATCTCCATGTCAGGTTACAAGTGCAGTGCACATACAGCATTGCTTCTCTTTTGTTGTTATGTGACACATTTGTCACCCTTTATGTTCAGATGAATGGAAGAAGAAAAAAATTAGCATAAAATGGACCTTAACTTTATTACTAGTAGAACCTAACACATTAGTGAAGTGAAGTTTTTGGTTGCTTCGGCTCAGTTATTCTAAACAGAAAGGAACTTCTCACCAGACTAGAAACTTCTGCATTTATCAATCCATGGTTCCTCTCACTGATTCTTCAGGCTTATTTCATAAGAGAGTACCCCTCCATTTAGTTCAACATGACTTGTGCTTTATTCACATATATCCAGATTGCTCCATCAATAGCTTGTTTCTCCAAGATAGTGGAGACTGGGAAACATATTGCAAGTTGTGCCATTTTCATGCATTCATCATCTAAGTTCACAATGTAATATAGTCAGATTTTAATAATATCTATATAACAAATGTTAAAGATCAGCAAACAGTGTTGTGGAAGGGATATATATATATATATATATATATATATATATATATATATATATATATATATATATATATATATTTATGGATTCCTATTACAAGAATGAAAGTTCACTACTTCGAACTTGTAATAGGAAGCCTCACTTCTGCGAAAGTTCACTTTAACGAAAGTGAACTTTTGTATAAGTGCACTTCACCGAAAGCACCACAGCACAGTGGAGGACATAAAAAACAAGCTATGTCCTCCACTATGGTACGATAGTCACGGACCTTAGGGTTAGGGCACGGGTTAGGGTAAGGGGATAGTTAGTAAAGCTATCTCCTTACCCTAACCCATGCTCTAACCCTAAGGTTCGTGACTGTCACACCATAGTGGAGGACATTGCTATGTCCTTCACTGCGCTGCAGTCATCATGGACCTCAGGGTTAGGGCACTGGTCATGGTAATGGGATAGACAGTAGGGCTATCCCCTTACTATGACCTATGCCCTAACCCTAAGGTCTGTGAGTACTGCACGGAAGTTCAGTACAACACCCGTTCATTGTACTGAACTTCGCGTAATTGCACTTTCGATTAAGTGCACTTTCGCTGCAGTGAGCATTCCATTCACTATTTCAAATTAGTGAAGATTCGATCTAGTGTATGGAATCCATATATATATATATATATATATATATATATATATATATAGATAGATAGATAGATAGATATGGGTCCATATGTCCGACACCATATGATCGACATTTGAAATGTCGACAATGGTAGTAGAACATAAAAAAAGGAAATAAAAACTTCCTTTCACATCCCCATAACTTTAATATATCAACTCCAAGAACGTACTACAGTGCGGAAGTGGAAATCCTTCCATTCCGCACTGTACGTAGATGCTGGTTTCCCATGGTCGTCATTTCAAATGTCGATCATATGGTGTCGGCCATATGATTGTTGGCATTATGAAATATCAACCATGTAAATGGGAACCATATATACATGTGTATATATATATATATATATATATATATATATATATATATATATATATACATACACACACATATATATATATATATATATATATATATATATATATATATATATATATATATGCATGTATGCATGTTACATTGCCTATTGGAAAAGAAACAGATCTAAAAATAATTAAAAATGCTGCTATAAGGAAATGATAACATTCATAATATGTTAGTTAATGTATTTTTTAATGATGTTAAAGAAAGATAGCATCAGCATGTATGGATTACTAACACTACATAAATGCTCTGTATGCTGAGGGTTTAGTCCTGATTTCTGGTTGCCTCCTCTTTGCATGTTTCTCCAGTGTACAGGAGTTTCCACACAACTTCACAAACACATTCTTTAAGTTGGTTGTCTCCTCTAAATTGTATCTAAGTTTGTGTACAAGTGTAGAAAGTCATTAATTAGTTCAGAATATAAATTTATATTAATTAGGCTTCCTCTCTACTTACATGCCTGAAATGAGATTGTCTTTGCATTGCTAGAATGAAGTTATTTTTCTATGCTTCATGCTTTAGTTTCAGGTTCAGTATATTCAGTCATGGTGTCTGTAGAATCTGAGTAAGCCATTTTTTAATGGCACTAAAGGATCCATGTATGAAGAATAGCATTGGTTGAGAAATCCTTGAATTGCTGTTATGGGAAATATATATGTCAATGTTCCTGGGTATTTTAACAGTACTCACTTATACATATCACTTTGGTATGGCAAATTGCATCAAAGCTTATGTAAGCATAGGCGCCCCGGCGCCCACTCCTTTTTTTGAAAGGTGGAGATCCTTATCTACAAGATGGGAGATGATTGTGTTGAAGAAGACAGTTTTCCTCCCACAAACATCTCATCAATGCCAGGATAAAAAAAAACTCAAGCGTTTACAGTCAGTTAGGTAGATGGATTTTATTTAATTTCTTTGCATCCTTTTCCTAAGACTGCAATGATAAGGGATTGTTTCTTTTTTCTCATGTCCTTCCTCAGTGCTGCTTTGAAATATGCAGTTTCTGTGACCCTTTCTATAAGGAAGCACTAAGCTAGTTGCCTATGTAGGCAGTTTTAAGCCTAACCAAATTCCCCTTTTAAAGGTGAGAACCAAACCCTGCACCTTGCATCTATGAGGAAACACCTTAGCCATTATACCAGCCCCCTAACTTTTTTGTAACTTTTCTTTTTCTCTTCTAAAATAGGAATACTACTCACTTTTATTGTACATGTTCATTACAAATATAATTTTCTATTCAGTTCAACAGTTGGGTTGATTCTGACCTGGGGTCCTTCATATATGTATGCATCAGGACCTTTAGTTGCATGACTGAACTTGGATGAAAACTGACACTGATACCAAGGTATCAATATCAAACCACTGTGCATGGCCTTTTCCCATCATACTGGCTTTCAGCTAGGAATTAATGTACTATCCTCCACTATAGCATTACTCTGGAGTGAGGCACTCCCCAACCAAGGAAACTGGGATTTAATGTACTTTCCTCCGCTAGAGCATGATCCTGGAGTGAGGCAACCACTCCCCCAACAAGGAAGTTATGATTTAATGTACTGTCCTCTACTAGATCATGGCAGTGGAAAGAGGCAACCCTCGAAAAGAAGCAGAACAATCCCCCCAGTACACCTGATCTACCTCTACCAGTTCATTCACTCAGACAATAAGAATATGGGAAAAATAGAATAGGAATTATAAAGCATATCAAAAGGCTGGCTATATATGCGTTGTAATGCCTGACATCTAACATGAACATTATAATGCTCACCCCATCAACAAATGGAAGGGGCACGCCCAGACAAATGGCTACAAGATGCCGCAACACCATGGAAATAAGCAGGATGTAGCTCAGCCTGATCATGTGATAGGGAACAAGGGAGGATTGAATCAACATGCATAATTAACTAATTCTGTACTAAATGCTCTGCTTAGAGAATGAGGTCAGAACTGATGGTGTAAAACAAACAGATTAGAAATGTTTATTTATTGATATATTCATCTACTTATTCATGTTTTTATTAACTGACATATTTACTGCATTTTGATGATTGTGTAAATGTACTGAAGACACTTTTCAGGTTTGACCTGTGCTTACAATGAGCAAAATTAAATTTACATTAAAATTCAGATATATTATAGACAGCAACCTTCTGATGATATGCCATGCATTCAAAATACCATTTGACAATACTGTATACTGAGCAGGCTGCCGTGCATTAACAGTATAAAGGAGTTATGACAGAAACTCAATTATTTTTTAGAAGTTAGCTATAATACCAGTAAAGCTATTTCATGTACAATATTTACCTGCTAAATACATCATGGACAGAGCCATAGCTTGCTCATATATTGCCTCCTTCTGTTCCCTGAATTGGTACCTCTAAACTCTAAGTTAAGGAAACAAACAAAAAAGATCCTCTACTTATGGATTAAAAAAAATCGCTTTACCGTTTTAAAAATGTAAACTGCAGCAGACTGTTTGCTATCAAACAAGCCATTAACCCCCTCCCCAGTAGCTTAGCTTGCTACAGCTTGTACCACATACTGTATGATGCTCTAAAGTGCTTCAGTCCTGACCATAAACGCAGTATTGGTATTCATTTCCAAAACAGCATTCAGAAAAATGAATGACCACTGACCAAATGGTATTTGCCAATCACACCTTGCACCCAGGCCAACTTTGTTGTTAGCCTCACCTGAGCTACACCTGTTGTCATGTAAATAAGGAGTTAATAAATCACCTAGGGAAAGTTGATATATAATGTTCCTAGTAAAACGTACATTTTATTAAGCTTTGTCCTGAAAGCGGAGCTTCTTTCTGAAGATGTTCTATAAGCGTTGGTTTATAACCTCCACTGTCTACTCTAATGTTATATAAGGATAGATCATATCAGGAGCAAATTCACTAAAGGCTTTTTGTCCTACTGATAACACAAAGCAAGACCTGATGAGGGTGGCACTATTATCTTTACTACCCGTGGGGGAGTATGATTTTTCCTTCAAATGGAGAGTGGGTTTTAAGGGGTTACATTTCCAACAGTTATGATCTTGATAATTTGTGTGAGCAATACAAATGTAGCTCTGCTCTGCACTGGTAGCCACTTTTAGGAAGTTACAGCGGTGTATATGATTATTTGCTGGTATGATAAAATGGCAAATTTTATCTTCATCTGTTTGTAGATTGTGGAACTTGATTCTGGAAATAAGTGCAAAAACTGGGAGGGAGGCTAATTTATTTTATTTATTTATTTATATTTGTTTACCGGGAAATTCCGATTGAACACAGGTCCTTTTTCAGCAGAGGCCCGGGGAGAAAACCTCCACAGAAAGACGTGGAAGATGGTAAACAATAACAATCAAGATGTGTATACAGTAGAGGTGATCATGACATGGAGACATACAGGAGAAAATTAGGTACAATTAAGTAGCAAGCTCTAATTACAACATTGTGAAAGAAGTAAAACATAGTGCTACAAATGTTCTAAACAGTAACTAAGCAACAATAATAGACTAAATGAATAACTAATTCCTGGAAGTATAAACAAGTAATGAGTAATCTTCAGTTCAGTTTTATAGTGATAGAGGGTATACTCTATCTAAATCTGGGAAAGGAGGGTTTATTAGACAGGATTTGGACAAGAACAAAGCCAGTGAGAACTTAGGTGAGATTTAAGTGCAGTCTTGAAAAGACTGCAGGAAGGAAGGGCAGTTATGGTAGTGGGAAATTTGTTCCAAAACTTGGATATAGCGCAGAAAAATAGTGCTTCACCTGCTGAGTTTTTGGCTTTGTTGACCTGGAGTAGATTCTTGTTGCAGGAGCATAGTGGTCTTTAAGAGTGGTAGGGTTAGAGAATTGTATGGAGTGATGGGATTGGAGAGGGTGGTTTACTAGCTTATGAGCAAAGGCGAGTTGAGTTTGATGTAGGAGTTGTGGGAGTTCAAGCCGGCCAAGGTCTCTAAGGGAGACACAGTGGTGGCTGTGGTAAGAGGCACCAGTGGTACATTTTGTGATTTTATTGTTGCAGGCTTTGAGTTGGTGTAGGTCGGACTGTCTAAGATTTGTAAGTATAGGTGATGCGTAGAGTAGGGTGGAGATTATTTGGAACTGGTGATAGAGATTCTTGCTGGTTTGGTGAGGTATTGGTGGCTTCTATATAAGGTACCCAGTTTTTTGTGAACTTTTTTTATTGCTAGTGATATGTGGGTGTCAAATTTTGGATTATTGTCAATCTGTACACCAAGTAGTTTTGTGTGAACATACACACACCTCTGTTTCATCAAAAGTGCTTTAGGATCAGCAGGTTACATTTTTTTATTAAAAATTCTGCAACACAGCCATTGACGATAAAATCATAAATATAACACATGGTACAATGGATCTTGTGCCCACTCATGAAAACCACACGCACGATTTGACCCTGACTAAAGTCCGCAGCTATTCACATTCAGCAAAAATGCTTTTTGTAGCTGATATTGCTCTCTTCACATTAAGACATTAACGTCTAAATGAAATAGTCCATCTGACCAAAATGCTTTCTTACTATGGCACAAACCACTTTAGCACGTAATGCTGTTTAAAAATAAATAAATATACTTCAAGAAAACACTGGACTCTATTCAGTTTTCATCATCAGGTAGTAAAAGTATATAAAACGTACTGAAATGGGACTCTGAATACTATTCCACTGCCAAAATGCTTGATGAAAATGACATTGGCAAAGCACTGCAACTCTGACTCCAGTCTGTAAAATCTGCCACCTTCCTCTACAAAGTTATCCTTAAGAACATTGTGCTAAAATGGGTTTAAAGACCCTTGCACAGTGGACGGACTAAAAATACGTGCGTGTGAAAGTAGCAAGTTTCATACACCTGCCTTCAGAGAAGCAGCTAGTGGAAAAGATTCATGAAATATCAGTTCAATAAGTAATAGGCTGCTAGTTTTGTGGGTTTTAGTTTTGTCAGGAGTCTTTTTATGTAGGAGGTGGGTACTGTGGAGAGAAAGAAGATAGGGAGGAGTGATTTGGGGTTAGCTGAGGGGGGATTAATGTAGGGAAGTGTTTTTTTGTTAGTGATAGAGTGGATTCTGTGAAGTGTTTATTGAAGTAAGCAGCAATGTTACTGGTGGAGAGAGGGGTGGTTGGTAGGGGGGTGCTTACTTTTCCTGGGCAGAGTGTAGAGTTAATTGTAGACCAGAATTGCTTACGGTTGTTTTGAAAGGAGTTTAGGAACATAATAGCTTGTACATCCAGGCAAGTTCCATATTAAAGATGCCAGAACTGTAATTGTGAGTAATGAAATTGAACGAAGTGTCACTCAGAGAAAGGGTGATATTCCAAGGCATTCCAAGGTACTACAGTCATCCTTTATGAAATTATGTTCACTCTTTACAAAAGAATATAGAGGACATTTTGATACATATTACATAACTGTATTTTAAAATGCTCCACAATAAAGCAACCACCCCTGGTAATAAAACTGACATTTGGAATGCTCGATTTATTTAGATTTGATTCGGATGGCTTTTTTTGTAATTACACTACTCTCTTAATCAGTACTATCATTTTACAGAGCTGTAGCTGTCCTGGCCTTATCAGTATCTCGTAAGGCCCTCAGCATTGCACTCTCAGCGTATTGTACTGCTGACTGTCAGCATATTGTACTGCTGATTACCTCTCATGCTTCGATAACAGGAAACAGTTGCCATATGTTTGATTTTAAGATATCATTCCTTTGAACATATTATCTGTGAAATGACTGACACATTCATTTTACTACCATAGCTACAGAAGTTTCATTGCTGCTAGTGGATGGCCTTAGTTGCTAGCTTATTCTCAAGAAATAATTTTTAAACAGTCCTAATATTAATATATGTAGGAAAGTCCCATGCACAAATTAATAATATATAATTTGTTTCTTCATCAGCTGAAACTGCCCCCTTTTGCATTTGATGAAAACATGAAAAGGTCAGCTAGAGCACAAGCTAAGGCATGTTCACAGCATCATTCCTGTTTTACCTACAGAAAAGCGATAATCAGAACATGGATTTGTAATGTTTCATTTCATGGGAGTATTAATATTACTAGCTGCTCTCATACTGTGTGAACATCTGTTTTAGTGACATACAGTAAAAGGTACATAAAAATACATAATATTTTCAATGTGTGCAGTTGTTTTATTCCACAAATACTATCCCAAACATCTCCCACCATTTTGAGGGTTATTCTGCAATTCTCTATATTTCCTTAAGGAGCCTGTAAATAGAGTGGAATTTAATTAGTTAAGTACCTGTAGAAAATAGGCAAACGAGATCAGCCTGCAATGCATCCCTAAAAATATGAGCCTTCTGCTTAAATGGTCACTGGATTTACCTCTGCATATGAACTTTGTATGTGGCAGGATACATATGCATGTAGGAGGCATTGCCAGGATCCACTGATCATATATATTGCCTTAATGGCACTTATACAAAACATGAGTACGAGAGAGAACACTAGGTACAAAGGATAACAGATCATGCATGAAAGACACTTAACAAAGACCTGGGTTGTGGGGAAACACTATCCATAAGGGATAACACTGAAAGGCACTTAACAAAGGTGTGGGTCAGGGGATAAACACTAGGCGCCAGGTATAATTCTTTAACAACATGCCTTATGGGCAGTTATAAAATAAATATTAAGATAATGTGGGGTAGTGCAGGGGTGCACTACACAGTATGAATACTCTAACCAGAATGCCTTAAAGGCAATAAAAGAGAAACCAAACTCTGTATCTTCCCTTCTCTCCATAAAGACATTAGTTCTCTGTGTCACCACTAAACCCCAGGGAAAATGGCAGAATAACACCTATAAGTGTAAAAGTAAATTATTTTATAAGGGGGGAACTTTGAACTCTGCACCCTTGGCAAAGGAAACAGCAGCATTAAACCACTATGCAAAATAATATATTCATTTTGTAAGGCTTTCATTAGAATATAATAATGATCCGTGCAATGTCATTGCCAGAAAAGATAATAATCTTTATGATTCCAATGGCTCTCTATTAAGATGTCAGCATTTGGAATGCCAGGTGCAGAAAAAAAAAAAAAAACCTGAAAACAAGGGAGAAGAGTGAATTTTTAAAATTGCACTTCACCTTGAAACTTATTTTTCATGGGGAAACAAGCTACCCTTGCAGCCCCCCCACCATAACTTATATATATATATATATATATATATAAAATCAATCTATAAATATATAGGTTTATTATCATAATCCTGAAACTACTTCCATAGAGTGGTCACAACACTGAAACCAGTAATCTCGACCTGTCCAGATACGACGTCAGTATTACCAAGCATACCTTCCCTCCCAGTCAATACCAAATAACATTTTCCAGGGTGGCAAGCCCCCCCTGCACCCCCTGCTAATTATATATACAAACTCCAAGATTGCACTACAGTGAGGAAATGGGTACATTTCCCAATCCCCACTGTATGGTGATCCCAATGAAGAATGTTGACCTCACAACACTGAATGCACACTAGCATTTGCAGTTGTGGTGCCAAACATTTTTGGTTCTGCCTCCCATGAACTGGGAAACTTGCCTTTAGACTATCCCATTCCACAAATACTATCCCATGCCGTCCGACATGATAGTAAACCATATATATATATATATATATATATATATATATATATATATATATATATATATATATATATATATATAGGTCTAATACGGTTGATTGAAAACTCACTTGACCGAAAATGAAATTACTAGGACCACTTCACTGAAAGCTCACTTCACTGAAAACTCATTTCATTGAAACTCATTTCATTGAAAGTTCTAAATGGCCTTTTCCCCACTGTAGTGCGATCCTGGAGTTAGTATATAAAGTAAGGGGGGGTGGGTGTGTGTGTGTGGCATAGCCCCCGACATATTATAAACATTTTAAACTATATACTTACAAGTGCAATGAATAAGTGTCCCCAAAAGAGAATATATAACCAAGATATGTGGGGGTTTCACCCCCTACACCTCCCCTTACTTTATATACTAACTCCAGGATTGCACTACAGTGGGGAAGAGGCCATTTGTAACTTTCAACGAAATGAGTTTCAGTCAAGTGAGTTTTCAGTGAAGTGAGCTTTCAGTGAAGTGGTCCTCGTAATTTCAATCTACCGTAGTAGATCTATATATATATATATATATATATATATATATATATATATATATATATATATATATATATATATATATATATATATATATATATATATATATATATATATATGTGTGTGTGTATAGATCTTGGTATCTTGGACTTTATATGTAAATCCAGTCTTCTGGACATTCAGTCTCTGTATTTCAGGATTCACTCTAGCAAGTCCCAACATTTCAAATGGTTACCAATTCTAACATAAAGGCATTTTGTGATTCCAGCATTTGGTGATGGACAATGAAACATATAAAGATGTCAAAGCTGAGTTGTTATGGTTAGTAAATCCTAGCAATTTCTGTAAGTCTACTACTTGAATTCTTAAACGACTGATAGCACTAATTAACTGAAGAGCAAATGGATAATACATGACATGCAGAATGGCAATATCAAAAAAGAGCATAATGTTTGTGATTCCAGCATTAAGGTGCAGTCCCACAATGAGAAGGCAGAGCTGCAACGCACTGACGCTGTGTTGTAGCTTAGTATTAACTAGACACTAAGCAATATCAGTAAGGGATATGCACTGTAGCTTAGTATTAACTAGACAATAAGCAGTATCAGTAAGGAATATGCATTGTAGCTTAGTATTAACTAGACACTAAGCAGTATCAGTAAGGAGTATACATTGTACCTTAGTATTAACTAGACACTAAGCAGTATCAGTAAGGAGTATGCATTGTAGCTTAGTATTAACTAGACACTAAGCAATATCAGTAAGGGAAATGCATTGTAGCTTAGTATTAACTAGACACTAAGCAGTATCAGTAAGGAGTATACATTGTAGCTTAGTATTAACTAGACACTGAGCAGTATCAGTAAGGGATATGCATTGTAGCTTAGTATTAACTAGACACTGAGCAGTATCAGTAAGGAGTATGCATTGTAGCTTAGTATTAACCAGACACTAAGCAGTATCAGTAAGGAGTATACATTGTAGCTTAGTATTAACTAGACACTAAGCAGTATCAGTAAGGAGTATGCATTGTAGCTTAGTATTAACTAGACACTAAGCAGTATCAGTAAGGGATATGCATTGTAGCTTAGTATTAACTAGACACTAAGCAGTATCAGTAAGGAGTATGCATTGTAGCTTAGTATTAACTAGACACTAAGCAGTATCAGTAAGGGATATGCATTGCAGCTTAGTATTAACTAGACACTAAGCAGTATCAGTAAGGAGTATGCATTGTAGCTTAGTATTAACTGGACACTAAGCAGTATCAGTAAGGAGTATACATTGTAGCTTAGTATTAACTAGACACTAAGCAGTATCAGTAAGAAGTATGCATTGTAGCTTAGTATTAACTAGACACTAAGCAGTATCAGTAAGGAGTATACATTGTAGCTTAGTATTAACTAGACACTAAGCAGTATCAGTAAGGAGTATGCTTTGTAGCTTAGTATTAATTAGACACCAAGCAGTATCAGTAAGGGGTATGCATTGTAGCTAAGTATTAACTAGACACTAAGCAGTATCAGTAAGGAGTATACATTGTAGCTTAGTATTAACTAGACACTAAGCAGTATCAGTAAGGAGTATGCATTGTAGCGTAGTATTAACTAGACACTAAGCAGTATCAGTAAGGGATATTCATTGTAGCTTAGTATTAACTAGACACTAAGCAATATCAGTAAGGAGTATAGTTAAATCCTTTGTTTATTGCACTGGTATGTATACACACGTTCTTACTTACCTGCTTATCTGCTTACCTATATATCTGCTTATTTGCTAAGTGAGCTGATCCTGAGACCCCTTTTGGGAAAATAACTAAAAAGATAACATAAAATATATAACATCATTAGCATTTGTTGGTGTGACAGATTTGTTTCCCAGAGATTCCCCCATCTGTGGAATAGACTCCTTCTCCACATCAAGCAGAGTACTTCATTAACCCTTTTTAAGTGCAACCTGGATAACTGGATGAGAAACAGAAAATACACCCCTGGGATTCCAACTGTGTCCTTGCTGGACAGGGGCTTTGGGTGCGGACTTCTCAAAACATGGCCTAAACTCTTGACTAGGCTTATAAGGGCCTCTGGGCCAGTAGCCTAGTAACTTTCTATGATCCTATGAAAATGGTGAAGCGTTATAAATTAATTTGATGCCTATACAAAATTATACACTTTTTACAACTGCTTGCTTTAACTGTACTGTAACAAGCACCTTGCTGCGTTTACAACAAACACACCTCATTGGAAGTACTTATTTGTCTTAGGCATCACCAGGAGTACAGTGTCTTCCTTTGGTTATGAAGCTGCAATATTCATATGGCTTCATAAATCACTACCATTACTGGACTCCTGCACCACCGGTGCCTGTCAGTCAAACCTCCTGGCAACTTGCAACCGGTGCTTTCCCCTTTGCCCTGCCCTAGTTATGGATCTGCTTTAATAAAGTTGGCTTCCTCTCTCATTTTATGGTTTTACTTACTGCATGAAGCCTTTGCTGCCCACGATGTCGTCAAAGTTCAGTTCATGGACATACCAACTTAGTAAATTTTAATCTAAAGATACCAAGGTAGCACTGCTGAATGATTAGATGTTTTAACAGCAATACATGTGAGCTTGAGACCTGTCTTCAGTGTTCTACTACAAAGAAAATGTTCCTTCTTTGCAAGGATTCAGAATCTACCATGCTCTCAAGAGCTTTAAACCAAGTCTTGGTAACGGCACAAATGTCCACATTCTCCAGCATGAGGAGGACTTATTGCATGTATAGTTTATTGTTTAGGCTCCTTGCATTGATCAGTAACACCGTAAGGTTGCCTTAAGTCTTTTTGACTATGTTGTCAGTTTTTTTTCATTTTGGCATTACCTAAAAAAGACTCTAAGGGAGTGGATAAAGTTTTAGACAACATTCAAAAACTTAGGGGGACAGATGCAGACCATCACTGGCAAAGCAATGTGGTCAGTTAACAATGTCCTCCCTTGCTGATAGATATTTGATATCTCTGGAGTGACACTAGAAACTAAGCCAATTTTTAAAATCAATAATTATATGTACATCGTGTAGCATCATCTTTGTGAAGTTAGAATGCTGCTCAAAGCAAGGCTCATACCTATCTGTGACACATATTCAGAGAGATCCATCGTGCCTCTTTTCATATAGTCCAGTGAGGTCCATCTCAAGTCATTTATATCCACATGGACTATGACAGAATCATATTGGTACCTCTGGTGCAGTGACATGAGTGCATGCATGATAGTTTCTTACCTGATGCCAGGATCTGCAGTATCTGTTATCTTCTCCTTGTCTAATGTTGTGAGTCAGGCATCTGCATGTTGTAAAATGGAATTTCCAATGACAAGAGTAGTAGGTAAAGTGCTTGTTTGCATTATGGGCTTTGTTCTTTGAGGGCCATTGGGTGTTTACGTATGTGTGTTGTGTGGTATTGCTTTTGTTGTGTGCTTTAGTGATTGCTGAAGAAAGGTGTACCATTACACAGCGTGTTTCAGGTTTGGGAAGGTTTTTGTAAGTGCCTGACCATGAGCATTAGGAGATCTGTGTCTGAGGTGAAGAGTATGTGTGAGGGATGTAGTGCGTTTGTTCTTCACAGCCTTGTTTGCAAGTGACATTTTTGTCTCCAAGGAAGTTGCGTATTTACATCTCTCACATACAGTTTCTTTAAAGATTAACTCATTGTCTGAGCACGAGACAATGCAACATTTTGGAATATTTTCAGGTCCCATGTGGCCGGCATTTTTGATTTTGGATAGTTATGATGGCCACAGAGATATCAGGAAATTGCATACCCATGTTGTCTGGTCCTGTATTAGGGAGGATTGTTAGGGTTTAAAGACTGGGTTTTAACAGGGGTATCCTAAGGTGGTTTCTAGGGCTAAGGGCAAGGTGTTAGATAGTGCTAGGATATGGCATTAGTGCTGTTTGATGCACAATGTATCTGCTGTCAGCTGAACAAGAAGACAATCATGTAGGAGCTCCTGAAAAATGAGGCGGCAATGTGTAGTAAAGGTTTTCTCAACAGAAATACTGATTTGCGGGTTGGGTCCTCAGTATCATGTGTCTGAGGAAAACAATGAATGGAAAAATACTTAAGTAGTTTACACAATACACAATAGCAATGAAAGAGGGAAAGAGGTGGGGGACTTAGGAAGCCAGATTGCCATAAGGGGCAGAAGCCAGAGACACACCCTTTTAAATCCACAACAGGAAAAGATTTGGAGGGATTGGGGAAAATTAAAGCTACAAGAAGCAGTTCTTAGTTTTCTGTTGTAGGGATACTCAGAAGCTAGATTTCTTTGTTTAAATATGTAAGCAGGAAGTGTTTCCACCCGATTCGTGTCTTAATAGCCACATTAAATTAAATGGACAGCCATATATAGCTTTAGGTAACCAACAGCATTCAAATCATTAGGCAGATAAGAAAAAAGTGACTAGCAGGCATTCTCCATTTTACAGGCCTTTTTGAGAGCTATAAATGGTACAGTTCTCCTAATAATCTGGAACCTGTTGCTATTGTATAACTCTTCTAAATTCTATTTCATTATGGATAGATTCATCAGAAAGTCTGTTCCCATCCACCAGAAAAAAAAAATTGAAAACTGAAGCATGACTTTACATAGTGGAACTCCTTTATAAAGGAGCTCTAAAAGAAAAGTAATAAGCTATTTCTAACAGGTCCTCAATCACTTAATATAAAATGGGCTTAAAATAAAAAAAAAATAGCAAGCACACTATCAAGGAGTGGAAGGTCATGTATGAACTCAGACTCACTACCAAATCAAAATATAATCACAAGGCTTTTTTCAGCTACAGTAGAAAACTAATAAACGTCCATTATTGAAGGGAACTGATTTGCAATGGAGACTTCTTTCTGATCTCAAAGCTATTGCTAATGTATTCACAGAAAAATCCAGGGATAATTTCATTCATCTGCACAGCCAGATGTTCTGTCAGTATTGAATAACCCCTCCCTAGCAAAATCATCTCGAATCAGGTTACATCCTCACTATCTAAAATCAAAAATGCTGGCCCCATGGGACCTGATAATATCCCAAAATGTTTCTAAATAAATGTGAAACCACACTTAGCCAAACTCCTGTTAAACATCTCCAACTTATGTGTCTCCACATGTGATGTCACTGAAGTGTGGATAACAACAATAATGGTACCATTATAGAAAGGGGACACCATGACACCCCCCAAAACTGCAGATATATTAGCCTTGCAGATATTATTTATGAAGTCATGGAGCACATAATTGGTGGACTGATGAAATATGGAATACATGCCAGACAGACCTTGGACTTAAACCAGTTAGATTTGAAAAGATTATCATGTGCCCTTCCAAACCTTGTCATTTTTTTCAAAAGGTCACAGAAGTACTGATGAGTATGTGACAGTCCATAATGTGTACCTTAATTTCCGCAAGCCTTTGACATCATCTCACTTGATTGTGTCATGGATAAACTCTCCTTACTTAAAATAAGCTAATATATAGTCCACTGGATAATCAAATTACTTTCTGACAGAACCCACATTGTTAATGCAGGAGGTTAGTCCTCCAGCAAAGGTAGTCACCAAATTGCTTCTGTGGGGCATTGCTCTTTCCTCATGCTTTTTGAAATCTACTTCTCTGAAGTGAAAGCAGATATCAAGCAGTTGTGTCTGAATGTGCTGAAGACTTCAAACAGGGTGGGTCTGTCAAAAAAACAAACAAACAAACAGTCCAATCATTGTGTCAACCACTGTTTCTCCATCCTTGTTGCAAACTGTGAGAACCTCCTCACCTCACACAGACACTCACACACACTCACTCACACTCACTCACTCACACACACTCACACTCACACACACACACACACACACACACACACACACACACACACACACACACACACACACACACACACACTCACTCACACACACACACTCACTCACACTCACTCACACTCACTCACATGCACCTAAAGGAAGTAGAATCCCCTTTCCCCACCCTCGGAGCTAAACTTAAACTGTTCTTCTAAACCAAATAAAACTGTACTTATGGCACGGCAGGCTACATCACATAAGGGTCTCTCAAGGTCTAGACAATCTCTCTCTCAACTACTAACACTTCTTAATGGCACCAATCCCACCATCCCCTTCCCTGATTGTCATAACCCACAGCATTTCTGCCATGATGCAAACCTGAAATATAATTATGTAACATATAAATTTTTCTCATAATTCTTGCTACATCTGTTAATTTCTGCTATACAGCTTTTGTTATGTATTACTTTCTGTTCTGTTTTTGAAAGGTTCAGCTTACTGCCTCTCTGTTCTACTTTTTTTTCTTTTGTTGTTTGTGAATTATTTTTCCCCAGGCAGCACCTGTAAATGATCAGTTATGATTAATGTACTAATCTGGTAAAAACATGCAAAATAAAATAAGGCAATATAAAGTAAAATAAATTAAAATACATTTCCTCCAGATAATACAGACATCCCAGTAAGGCTATTTTCAGACCAGTGCCTTGTATTTTAATCATAGGCTTACCTAAATGCCAAAATACACCATCTTCTCATTTTACGACATTATTAGTACCTCTCTTAAGACCAATACAATTATTTGGGACTTTGGCACCTATGCTGATAATGATCTTTTTTCTAGCAACATGTTTACTTGTGGTTAGGAAGTGCTTGTACCTTACTCACCTGATCTGTAAGGGTATATCCCCTGGAATACATGCAATGATGTTCACTCTATACACATTCCCTTATTAGATCTATCTTTGCTGTATTTTGGAATGTACATCATAAAGCACCTTGACCACCTTGAAAGAGACCCCAAAGATTTCTGACCAAGAAAATTTCTGGATTGTATAATGTAAGCTACCCTGAAATACTACCGTGAAACTACTATTCTAAGAGAAAAGTAAACATTCTTCCTTTTTTCCACTAAAAGTTAGTTCCTAAGAAAACCTTTTCCTTGGCTTTTAATTTGCTAGCCCCAAAACATGTATGTCCATTCTCATTTAAAAGGCATGAGACATGGGTCGATATGGAGCTCCACTTGATTAAAAAGTTGTAGGACAGGACATTTTGTGTACCACTGTGAAGTCACAAACATGATCTGGATGAGTATTATAGGTTGAACCTTCAAAGAAGACAACTTACCTGTCCAGAAAGCTGTCAGCAATGGCAAATTGACCATAGATAAGTACTAGGTTACCTGTCCTTACAAGACATTTTAAGCCTAGCCAATTTTTCTTCAATGGTGAGAATCAAACCCTGTACCTTGTGTCTGTAAGGCAAAGGTACAACCCCCTAGCTTAGCAGCCATGCTGTTTTGAGGTTATGTCTCACCACTAACCGAGCTTCTCCATCTCACCAATTTGAGTTGGTTGCTAATTTTTTGCAAGCAAGATTGTGACTATTTGGTCTGTCTTTCTGTCCTAGGACATAGGTTTTATAGCATCAAATGATAAAGTTTGCAGTACATCCTGGACAGTGGTTACTATTTTCAAATACAACAAAATGTCTTGTTATGATCACATTTATATAGTCTAAAACCTGTTGTTTGCATGATTGTACATCAAGGCTTATCCAGGCTAGATTCCATATACGAGGCTCAACAATCTATCAGATCTTGGTATCTTTCTTGAGGAGTGGGCTTTCCTACTGGAATGAAAATGGCCTGGATTACCCATATCCAGAAGAAACTATCCCTAGATCTTTTCTTTTGTAATTTCTGCTCTAGCTCTCATCTTCCATTTCTTGATAGGGTTATTGAGATGGTTGTGTGCAACTTGAACATTGTCTCATAGTTAATGACAAAATGGATTACAAACCATCTGGCCTCATTCACATCGTAGCAGCATGACTGTTCCATTTCAAGTAATCAGTAATCTCCTAATGGCTAGAGACATGCACTATTACTCCATTATGGTTCTACTGGATTTCACATCAGGTTTCAAGACTGTTGATCATGGCATTCCCATCCAATATGATTTTACTGTGGTATTTCCTGTACAGTGCCTGACTAGACTATGTCTTATAACTCAGACTGTACATAGAGTTTTCCCTCACTTATTAACACCTCTGTTCTGTGCTGCCTTTACTGTGGAGTGCCACAGAACTCTATATTGACCCTGCATCTTTTCTGTATATTCCTTTTGGAGATCTTAATAGGGTGAGACGTTTAGCATAACTTTTTATGCTTATGAAGCACAGCTCTTCTTCTAATTCTATCAGGATGATGTAGCAAGCATGCAGCTCAGCAGCCTTCAGACAAAGACACTTGACTTCTAAATGTGTCCTAACTCCCAACCAAGAGCAAGGCAGAGCAGGCTTTGTACAGCAGGACTTAAATGCCATATGAGCCACTATCCCCCAGCTAGGACAAGTCATAACAGCCTTTATATAGAAACATTTAACTCCCATGTGTACCCCTACCTTCCAGCCAGAAGCAAGGCATCACAGTCTTAAGCTATAAATCTGTTTAAGTTACCTGCCTGAAGCAGCTCCAAAAAAAAACTAAAAACCACAGCTTTCTAGCTCAACTCTTCTCCCAATGGGTTAAACAATCTGTGGTCATCCCCTGACCAACACACTTGCCCAGCAAAATACCTTGTGAAAGAGTTATAAATATGCTTAAGTTACCTTCCTGAAGCAGCTCCAAAAACAAATTAGAAACCACAGCTTTATAGCTCAACTCTTCTCCCGATGGGTTAAACACTCTCTGGTCATCCCCTGTGTGAAGAGTGGGTTAAGATAGATGAAGGCTGCCAGCCTAGCCAGATAGAATTTTGCAGCTAATTCTGTCATTTATAAATATGAATGTAAACTACAAGCTTGTTGTCTTAAATGTAAAAAAAATAGTGTTACATGTGGAACTGGAAAAAAATGTGACAGCAGTACACTCTACTGACCAAAGTAAAGCATGTTGTGACCCTTTGATGTAGACAGTGGTGCTGAAGAGGCTAGATGAGGACATCCTGCCTATTGTTTTAAGGCTTGAATTTAATGGACAGAATTGCATACATAAATGTTCTTTATTGCTCTGATTTCTGCCCAGGTGTAAAGAATGTAAATGCAGTTTCTGTTAGCCTGGGAAACCCAGGAAAGTGTGAATAATGATGTAACGTGTAGCCTGGGAACCCCAGAAAAGTGTGAACATTATGTAATGTGAACCAGGACTGCAATATTAATTTACACAGACAGAATCAGAGGACATTAAGCATTTTTGTCTTGACCAGCCAACTCAGCACAGCCTTTGCTCTATATGTAAGTTATTTTAGAACTGTACATTCTCTTAGAAATAGCTAGGAACTAGAAAGATTAGACTAAGTGTTTTTCTGTGATGTCAGAACTTTACTACTGTGTTATTTTAAGTATTTCTGGGTGGCCACGGTGGTGCAGTGGTTATCATTGTCGCCTCACAGCAAGAGGTTCTCTGGTTCGATCCTCTGCTGGAGTGCCTTCTGCGCGGAGTCTGAATGTCCTCCCTGTGGTTGCATGAGTTTCCTCCAGGTGCTCCGGTTTCCTCCCACATCCCAAAGACATGCAGTAGGTGGTTTGGACACTCTAAATTGGCCCTAGCTGTGTGTGTGTGTGTGTGTGTGTGTGTGTCTGTGTCTTCTGTGGAAGGTTGGGTGCTGGGCTGGCAACTCAACACTGTAAAACTCCACTGCCAATCATGAGCAGACAGGTGATTTGCTGTGGCGACCCTAACCGGGAAAAGCCAGGAGAAGAAGAAGAAGTTATTTTAAGTATTTCTCTGTGATCTCTGAACCCCTGACTAGCACTGTGTAATAAGAAGTATTGTCTTGTGTTTGTATTATTTATTATTAAATATTTTAAACCCTTTCAACTGTGACTGTTTTGTGTAGAGATAATTTAAGTTCTAGAGTACATTGCATGCTTATAGTGATCCTGTTATCAAGCCACTCTAATAAGCCTTGACTATTTAGTCACACTTACCATTTGGATAATAATATTGCACAGTAATAATTGGACACCCTTTTAAAGGCCTTTGAGTAGCTGGTAAATATTAGCTGGGTGGTGGCAGGCAGTACTACTGTATAGTCTGGGTAATAGGGGCACAGCTGGAGAATCTGTGCCAGCCTTTCCCAGGAGTGTCTGTGTGGTTGTATAAACTCTTGTCTCAAATTGTGTGTGTGTCAGCTATTTGGGCAGGGACATGAAGCACTGGTTGGACAAAGAGGATGCTGGAGGTTTTAGCTTGCCCAGCTAGGCTGAGATTTGGACTCTATAGCTGTGCCAGTGAGGAGTCTTATTGGGGACCTGGAGAGCAAGGGAGCAACCAGCCCCAGACTGACTGTGATCTCTGTGTGCCCTCAAGGGAAATTGCACTTTACTGTGTATATTTGTTATCCTTTCCTCTATATGAGACACCCCTCACTGGTGTTGGTGGTGAGGATTAAGGCTCCTTGATTGCTGGGCCAGTGCACGGGTGTCACACCCTGCCCAACAGACTCACCCAGCAAAATACCTTGTGAAAGTGTTATAAATCTGCTTAAGTTACCTGCCTGAAGCAACTCCAAAAACAAACTAAGAAACACAGCTTTCTAACTCAACTCTTTTCCCAACGGGGTTAAACACTCTGTGGTCATCCCCTGTCCAACAGACTCACCCAGCAAAATACTTTGTGTAAGTGTTATAAATCTGCTTAAGTTACCTGTCTGAAGCTGCTCCAAAAACAAACTAAAAACCACAGCTTTCTAGCTCAACTGTAAGTGTTCTTTCCACTGTAATGTATCCACACTTTGAATGTGTTTTAAGACTATATCTTCTTTTTAAAAAGTGAACTGCTCCTTATCATTTAAAGTATTAGTACAGGGCAAGTGAACATACATGCAGGTTAGTTTGTTCGGGCTGTAGTAACTTACTTTGGCCACCAGGAGACAGCACAACACCAGCAGTCTACTATATTCCTTGTTGTTTTAACTAACAATAGTACCAATAGCTTTCAGTTTAATGTTATTTTAATTCTCAATAGTTCCGCTATATGTAGGTTTAACGTTGCCAGTCACATTCTAGAGTGTTATTTAACCCCTAGTACATCTTCTGTATCCTTTGTCTTCTGTTTTTAAATATATATCTGCAACATTTCCATCTCTGACTTGCTCTCTTCTTACATCTTCAACTCTGATTTTCATAGTTGCTTCCTTTCTGAGTGTTATTTTCAGTGCTGTTTCACACTGCTGACCTGACCCTGTCAGTACTGGTTCCAACAAGCTAGGCCACTGTGACATCCATCTTCACTCTCTCCAACCCCACCCCAGTTTCTTTCACTTTCATTTCTTTCCAACCCCTCCCCCAGACTCTTTAACTTTCCCTTCCTTCCTGTGGCGCCATCTTTACCTCTCTGAACCACTATAATCCTTTCTCTATACCACTGCTAGAGCGTCCCTTTTCCCCCTTGCGCACTTTCCTCTGAACTTACCTTTTACTCCACTGACTGTTTTTTTTTTGTTCATTGACCTTGATTCTTCCTTCCCTTGGCTCTACCCACCGGCCCCCAGTACCTCTACACTTATACATAGCTAGCCACTCTCACCACTTCCACTATCCAATCCAAAGTGCCCATCATACCCCCAAAATCCCTTCCCACAGTTTACCCATTAAAGTAAGCCTACCCTTCAGAGTTTACTACCAAACACTACTTATCCTGATAAACTACCAAACTTCTTCTTCTTCTTTCGGCTTTTCCCATGGTGTCCTTATGGTGTCGAGTTGCCAGCCCAGCACCCGACCTTTTGCAGAAGGCACACACACACACGCACACACTCCCGACTAGGGCCAAGTTAAAGTGTCCAATCCACCTACAGCATGTATTTAGGATGTGGGAGGAAACCGGAGCACCCAGAGGAAACCCATGCGACCACAGGGAGGACATGCAGACTCCACACAGAAGGCACCCCAGCCGAGGATCAAACCGGAGAACCTCTTGCTGAGTGGCAGCAACGCTAAGTGTTCCACCACCGCAACCGCAGATATAAAGCTTTTGATATTAAATTAAAATTGTTCCCTATGTTTATATTACATGCAGGGATTCAGGAGATGCCACATCTAGAAGTGATTCCCAAGCTGCTGAGACAGCACAAACACAGTAATGTAACCCTGGAGTGCAGAAGCAACAGCAGTAACACGTACATGCACTGCTGTTTCTATGACCGTTATCATAGAGGGGTAGTACATCATGCTAAATGTTCCAATTACAAATGTTACAATATATGATGAAGGATTCTATTCCTGTGCATGTTACGCTGCACAACACTGACTTACAAACACAAGTAAAGAAGTTAATCTACTTATAAAAGGTAAGTTGGCAGAGAAACTCTCTCATATTCTCCTAATGCAATGTTATCCTGGTAAGCATGCATTCCTTATTACAAGTAAAAAGAAACAACTTTATAAGCATTAAATAGAACTTAATGAAACCAGATATGATTTACATTGTAAACCTTGTAACTTTAAATCCATCCTAAACATTAATCTCTTAATTAAATAAACTAATTTCCCAATGTAACTCACCCCTTACTACCATCCTAAAACCAACATCATGACCCTCAAGCCTCTATCCCTACTTATTCAAATAATACTTCTAATTACCTTAACTTACCTAAACTATATCACCCAACCTATTAATGCAAACCACTCTGCCCCCGTTTCACACCACTACCCCATCCTCTACAAAGTACACATTTACTGTTACCCTTGTATCTCCCAATCTCTATCCCTCAACACTAGCATGCTCTTCCCCTATAGACTCCTACCTAACTCTAAAAACACTGTTCCCAACTACACTAGTCTAATGTCCACAAAACTCTCTACCTGTATACTACACCTCAAACAAACCAAATACCTCATCCATCATCTTATCTCTATCCTTCTCTCCGAGGACATCCACCCAAACCCAGGCCCCTCTACCACACTGAATCCAGCCCCCCAAGCAACAGGCATACCCCTCCACTTCTCAGCTATAAATACTCAGAGCCTATGTAACAAAATTCCAAACCTTCATGCCTGGCTTCTACATAACCAGCCCAATATTCTCTCCATCTCAGAAATCTGGCTTAAACCCCACATAAAAGATTCTGAATTAACACCTCCCAACTACTGCATGTTAAGGAATGACAGAACACAAAAAGGGGGGGGGGTGTAGCACTCCTTTACTCGGCATCCCTCTTAGTCACCCTTTATACCAAACCCTTTCCCAAATTTGGCAAGGCAGAAATAATACCAGCCCTATTCCACCTAAACAAGCATAAACTCATATTTGATCTCTCCCTCTATATTCCCCCTGGAGACAATATCTCATCCCTTGAAGATATTCTGTCCTGGGTCTCCATCAACATTACTCACAAAACCATAATCTTGGGGGACGTGAACATAAACTGGCCCACAATCCAATCTCCCACTAACTCACTCAATATTAACTTACATATCTTTATGCAACTAATCAATTCCACTACCAGGCCTTCCAAGAACTCCATTACTGGAAGTACAATAGCTGGATTCTAGTATCCCATCCGCATCCAATATGCCAACGATTCTAGCATTATCTGCTCCTCCCCTTCTATCCTCACTCTAAATAAGCTTACCCAAAGTGCCTTCTCCGCTACTGAACAGTGGATTAGACAATCATCTGACTCTTAATGCCACCAAAACTAAACTTATGTTATTCACCGCCTCCAAAACCACCTCCCTAGATAGCGGTATTCTCCCAGACCCACTAGCTGACCACTTCCCCACTTCTGCCCGCCATCTCCTCACTTCCATACAACTAATTCACAACTATCTTTCCACTCACTGCCTAAAAACTTCAATTATGAAACCTTCTCAAATGCACTAAAAAGCAAAAACTGGAACCCATTAAAGACTCTTCCCCTAGATAATGCTCTCTCCTACTTTAAGTCTGATTTCACAAATGTGTTGAACTCCTTTGCCCCGTCTAAAAACAAAACATACAAAAAGTAACCCCCTACCCTGGTTAACCAAAAACACCTTACCTACTATGCAACTCCGTGACAAAGCCTGGACACGTTACCATAAAAATAAAGCCACTATCACCCTTAATGAATATAAAACACTATAAAACAAAGTAAAAAAATGTATTACCTCAGACTGCAAAGCCTATTTCTTCACTCTCCAAACAAACCACAACACCAATCCCAAACTATTTTGGAAAGGAATCTCATCTTTCCTCAACTCGGGAAAAAAAAAGAAAACCCTTGCCCTAACCCAGATGCCTTTGACATGGACTTAGCCACCCAGTATATCTCTTTCTTCATAGAGTCCATAAGCACGCTAACATTGTCCTTCAAAAACACCTCTGCGACCCCTTCTCAGCCTGCACCCATCCCTTCCTCCCCTAACATTGCTTGCCCTCAACCTCCACCCTTCTCTATCAATCCCATCTCTATAGCCACCATAAAAAAACTTCTCCTAAAATTAAAACCTGGTTCCAATGCCCCTGATGAAATTCTCCTACTTCTTAAAAGTAGCTGCAGAAGCCATTGCTGTCCCTATCAGCATACTATTTAATCAGTCTATCTCAGAAAGTCAGGTCCCCCAGGTCTGGAAGAAAGCCTTTATTATTCATCTACATAAAGGAGGCAATAATAATGACATTCCAAACTTTCACCCTATTGCTATCTTATCCCCTATTTCTAAGCTTCTTGATAAATGTATCCACCAACAACTCTTACCCTATCTCATCAACAACCAGCTTCTTACCCCCACACAGCATGGATTTAGACCCAGTGATAGCACCTCCACTGCCCTCTTCTCCTTCCTTGAAACAATTAACAAAGCCCACGATTCTGGCCATTTCATGTCCACCCTTCTCCTTGACCTCTCCAAGACATTTGACACTATTACCCAAAACCTGCTTCTTAATAAACTCTCCAAACTAAACCTATCCCCTTCCTGTACCAAGTGGTTTTCCAGCTACCTCACAACCAGACAACAAGATGTCAAATGGAATAAAGCCACTTCACCCTTCCTTAATACTCCCACAGGTGTCCTCCAAGGTTCCATTTTAGGCCCCTTGCTATTCAATATATTCATTAATGACTTATACCAAGCCATTCCAAACTCCAGCCTCATCCAATATGCCAACGATTCAGGTCTATATTACATAATTGAAAACCCATATTATCGAACACCACAACACCGACACACACAGCCCGAACCGCAAATAAGCCAAACCCCCTAAAAAATGCGAATTTTCAAATCTTGAACCGTCATAGTCAGCCAACACCACCACTTGCTACATACTACATGCCCAAACATAATAAATAAAACACATACACTAACCAAACCCTACTTCTAACCCTACACTAAACCTTACATACATTACTATCTATGCACTTACCTTAACCCGTACCCTAACCCTAAGGTCCGTAACAATCGCACACTTGCCTTACGGAGCTATACCACAGATGGGCCAACCATGACACTTTGACATTTCATGTTTTGCGGTTTTGAATGTTCACCGTTACCATAGTTTAAGCTATACGTGTCGCTCTTCTGGTGTTCGCTGAAACGGGATTTCGATCTCATAATATAGACCCAATGATTCTACCATTATCTGCTCCTCCACTTTTATCCCTACTCTAAATAAGCTTACTCAAAGTGCTTTCTCCTCTACTGAGCAGTGGATGTTAGACAATCATCTGGCTCTTAATGCAACCGAAACTAAACTTATGTTATTCACTGCCTCCAAAACCTCCTCCCTAGATAGACACTCATTCATAATCACTAGCAAAAACAATACTCCCCTAGAAATACTCTCTGACACTGAACTACTAGGAGTACTCATAGATGATCAACTAAAATTCGACAAACATTTACAAGTAAATATAAAAAAAAACATAAAAAACTTTGTATGCTATACCACCAAACTCATTATATCTCTCCTTCCACCAGGCTCATACTAGCCAGTACTTATCTCATTCCATCCCTCCTATATGGTGTATCTATCCTCACCAACCTGTAATCCTCCCTCAAAACAAAACTCTCCTCTTGCTATAGCAAGATATCAACATTTGCAGCAGGGCACAGAGCCACTTCTCACCATTGTAATTCTTTTCACCAACTAAACTGGCTTGAGCTACCTAGCATCCTCACTTATACCCAACTCATCCAAGCACACAAACTCATTTACAACCCCTCTCTTTGTCCCTCCCTAGCCACTACCTTTGAAATGCATGAACCAGAATGACTTCTAAGCTCTAATTCCCAAAAACTAATTAAATTGCACAAACCCACATGTTCATCTGGGAGTCACCTAATGTCCTTCTCTCTGAAATTCTCTTCCATCTCCTAACTGCATCACCAGGAGTCTCTCCTCATTTAAAACCTTGCTGCACTCACAACTAACTTCACAATGGAAGTGCTCCTGTTCCCATACTACCTAATCCTTCTAATACCACTTCCTACTCTCCTAGAACTAAATACGCCATCACTGCCTCCTATAGTTCCACAGCTCTATTGAACTATTTGACCAACTACTTAACAGTTACCCTATGCCGCTACTTGTGTAAAAAAAAAAAAAAAAGCTTTTTTATTGCTGTTTAATGAACTATATTGATGCATTCTATCGTTGTTAACCTTTTCTTATCATATTTACTTTGTATTTCTATGAGATAATCTGTAATGTATATGTGCGGGTATACTTCATATGACCTAAATTTCATTTGACTGAAATTCATTTGACTGAGACCAAAACACTGACAGTTCAAAAGACTGAAAACTCATTTGACTGAAACTCATAACACTGACACATTAAAGTAAAAGGTATATGCCCTTTTCCCCACTCTAGTGCGGTACTGGAGTTAGTATATATAGTTAGGGGGGGTGGGGGGCACAGCTCCCCACACATACTTTATACATTTTAAACCATACACATGGGTATTTATAACTGCAATGAATAACTCTTTGCAGAAAACAATATTTACCTAAACTATGTGGAGGACTTCACACCCCACACCCCCAATGTGGGGGGTTGTGCCCCCCACACCCCCCTAACTATATATACTAAGTCCAGGATCGCACTATAGTGGGGAAAATGGCATATACCTTTTACTTTAATGTGTCAGTGTTATGAGGTTCAGTCAAATTAGTTTTCAGTCTTTTGAAATTTCAGTGTTTTGGTCTCAGTCAAATGAATTTAAGTCAAATGAAATTTAGGTCATATGAAATAGATCCATATATGCAATGTGTACTATGTATTTGTATTTTTGAAGCATTTCTCCCCAGGACTCCATTGAAAACAGGCTCCTTGTAGCCCAATGGACTATCCTGGCAAACAAACTGCAAATAAATAAATAAATAAATAAATAAATCGTACAGTAGGATTTAACTTCCAAATGTACCCCTATCTCCCAGAGAGGAGTAAGACAGAGCAGCCTTTGTACAGCAGCTGTTAATGTCCATAATTGTCCTATCCCTAGCCAGAAGCAAGGCTCAGCACACTTTATACAGCAGCACTTAACTTCAATATGTACCCCATCCCCTTCCAGTAGCAAAATACAACATCCTTCATATACCTACACATAACTTCCATAAGTGCCTCTATCCCCCATGGGAAGTAACTAGATGAAGTAGTCATCATGCAGCAGCACTTAACTTCCATAATTGCCTCGGCCCCCAGCAAGGAGTAAGACTGAGCAGTACTTAACTTCCATACGTGCTCCTATCCCTCAGCAAGTAGTAAGACAGAGCAACCTTTATACAGCAGCACTTAACTTCCATAAGTGCCCCATCTGCCAGCAAGGAGTAAGACAGGGCAGCCTTTATACTGGAGCACTTAACTTCCATATGTGCTCCTATCCCTCAGCCAGGGTCAAGGCACAGCAGTCTTCCTACTGCAGTACTTCACTTCCATAAGTGCCCCATTTCCCATCCTAGGACAAGACACAGCAGACATTGCACACCAGCACTTAACTTCCATAAGTTCCCCTAACTCCCAGCTAGGAGAAGGACATGGTAGAAAGGAGTGTGAATGAAAACATCATGTCTATTGTACTATTTTGTTATTATATAATTTATAGTGTTATCTTAGTTTTGACTAATGCAAAATGAAAGTTTTATTCTTTTGTACCTGTGATATATTACTTTATGATTCTGTGATATATGTCGGGCTTTTCTTCCCGGGCCTCCGCTGAAAAATGACCTGTGTCCAATCTGACTTTCTGGTAAACATATGTAAAATAAATAAATAAACATTAGGAAGAGAATAACATCACTAGCTAACTGACGAGCACCTGACAAGCTATGTTCACATGTACAGAAATATTATATGGACACTTACTGCCTTAGTATAACAATTGTCCCAATTGTTTGAGGACATTTCTCACTCCCTACCCAGCTTGGCTGGGGAAAGAAGGGATGGTACAGCCAATGAATCCTAGTTAAGGCAAGTTCTTGCAGTTCTTAGTGTGGAAATGGCTGGTTTAAACTCTGGTCCAACTAACAGTACAAACGTTTACATCCCACCTAGGGAAGCTCTGATTTTACAGGGATGGTTGTTGGATGATTTTAAGTTAATGGACACCCGGCACAGGAACAATACTGATTCTTCCCAGTGACTGGATGAATTTGATTATAAACTGCTGACGGTTAAGAAGCTGCAGTTAGAAAACAATTTTTTTGCAGAGTATATTAAGGAACAATGTGGCCCTAAGGGCCTTCATGTTTGGTGGTATCTTACAGGACTTGACAAGGATGCCCCACTCTACCACAATCTTCTGAAAATGTTCTTTCATCACTGTTTAGAATATATGTAATTATTAATCAAATCCAGTGGTAACTCATTGACGAACTTACAACTGAGATTAATGCTTTGGATAATTTGATTACACATGACCTTCTGTTTGATCAATTCAGATATGACTATGGCTGTATTTTCACCAGCATTGATGAACAGATTCAAATATTAAAGAGTAGAAAGGTGAAACAACTTGAAAGAGATAAGCATATGGCATATCCTACACCCCCCTTCTTCATAGACTTTGGATAGTAGGTATAAATAAAAAGGGATGAACTATCTTTCAAATAACAGTAATAATGATAGAAGTGACATTACTGTGACTCATCTTCCATCCAGTGGAAATACTGACAACTCAGCAGTCACTTTAGATAGTCAACAATATCAAGAACTGCAGCGTTTGGACCAGATAAAGGCAAAATTGAACTACAGTCAATGGAATGCAAGACCACAACACCAGCCCACAGTGAGAGGCTAATCATATTTGCAGAACTGGTGGCAGAGAAACCAGAACTAATTGAATATGGGAAAAATGTGGATTCCATACAAACCGAAGATAACACTTGTAAAATTATTGCAAACAAAAAAGGTGACTTTAAAATGTATAATTTTTCTTCATATCTCATTGATATTCAATGGGGAGAGTTGTTTTCATGAGGATTAACATTTGTTCCAGCTAAAGGTGCAGATGTGGTGTTTTCCTTTAGAAATTCAGTTTTCTTGTAAATTGCTTAAGAAGCAGGGGGGGGGGGGGTGTAGGATATGCCATATGGTTATGTCCACATTTTGCCCATATTCAATTAGTTCCGGTTTCTCTGCCATCAGTTCTGCCAATATGATTGGCCCCTCACTGGGGGCTGGTGTTGCGGTCTCGCATTCCATTGGCTGTCATTCAATTTTGCTTTTATCTGCTCCAATATACAGCTCGGCAAGCTCCTCGTGGTGCCCTGCAGAGTCCTACAAGCGGCCGAGAGACAAAAGAGAGACTTTGGACTTGATTAAGTATTGTTTTTGCTTGTTGTTTCCCTGAAACGCTAATCCCACCTAAAACAAGGATTTTCAGTGCTTCTGTGGATCCATAGTGATATCTGCATTGCTTACTGTACTCATTTCTTTGTTGCACTTGAAAAAAGTTACTGTTTGTCATTTTTGCTTTTAAGTTACCTGTAACACAGTCGCAGGCTACACACTCAAGTGCGCTAGCCTCCTCTGTGTATTTAAAGTAATTTAAGCTCTGCATTTCTGTTGTTTCTGAAAAAAAAAATACAAAAAAACTCCTTGTTTTCCCACCTTTCTGAACTAGTCTAGTCCAGTTTTCAGGCTTTGCTGAATGCAGGACTGTGGTAAAGGTTCCTGTGTTACCCATATCATACTTGGATAATTAGGTGGCTTCCTTGTTCACTGTGAGAGAGGGAACTCTGAGCAGCCTATGTGTCCCTGTACGAGTGGTCCCAGCCCAGCAACTTACAGCTCATTGGCCATTTTGGGCTAATTTCTATCCTTTTGATCTCCCTGGTATAAAAACCGCTTAGCGTGGTTTTGCACAGGTTTGCGCACCGTGCAGTGCTGTTTAGCTGCGGTTAAACTATTCCAGGCTCCACGAAGTCTGCACTTCAGTTTTTCCCTTGAAACTTGATACACTTCAACCCAGCACTAGAAATAAGGCATTTTAAGACCGGCACTTACTAAAACTCACTAAAACTATCACTAGCTTACAGCCGGCACTTCAGCCCTATACTCAGGAAGTATAAGGCTCTTTACTCATCCAATCAGCAATACAGTCCAAACCATCTATTCAGGCATGTTCAAGGGACAGCTTCAGGTGTACTATCCTGTCCAGCTGGTGAATCTGGGCATCCTGAGGCAATGTTACAATTGCGTCATGAACACAGACAACCCCTCCTCCTCCCAACCAACACAAACATATGTGAGAGATGTAGCTACACAGCCAAGCTGGAGGCTAAGCTCTCTCAACCCATGACTAGATCATCCAGTCACAAGGAAAAGGGCAACACTAGCACCACATTACCAGACTCACATAGACCAGCCATAGCTGCACCAGCAAACAACTCTCAGAAACACGCAAAAACATACTCGGAGGCTCTAAATAAGAACCTGCCTAAACAACAGAGACCTCCTAAGCATACACCCAAGCAACCCCCACCCCACAACAGAAACCAGGTAACACATACGTCACAACGTCAGTTTGCCAAGCAAAAACAGCCCCTAAGGCTAAATAACACACCTAACACGCTAGTAATCAGTGATTCTATCATCAGGCGCACAGACATCCCACTCACTAGACTGAACAAGGAGAAGGTTACCGTAAGCTGCCTGTTGGGTGCCAGAATCCGCCACATAACACATGCACTCAGGTCACTCCACAACAAGTACAGATATGACTTTGTCATTGTACATGTTGGCATAAATGACTTGAGACATACCTCCCTGGACTACATGAAAAGAGACATTGAGGAGCTCTCTGACCATGTAGCCCAGGCTGGTATGACTCTGACTAGCATCCTGCCCTCACCCAAAATGATGCCAGCATATGAAGAAAAAATGATCACTTTCAACAATTGGTTAAACAACTGGTGTTATTCAAAGGGGATCCAGTACTTGTCAGCCTGGGATGACATGCTTGACAAGCCATGTTGCTTCGCCAGGGACGGCTTGCACCTGTCACCCCTGGGCTTTCAAATACTGGCCAAGACTCTTGCCACCCCAATACTGCCTTTTTTAGGCAATGCTCAAAACCTGCCTCCATAAACAACAATAATAAACAAAAACTGAGGGTAATGCTGCTCAACGCCAGAAGTCTAAACCTCAAAATGCATGCACTCGAGGCTCTCCTTAGTATGGAAGAAATCGACGTATGTGCAGTGACAGAAACCTGGTTCAAGGCTTCAGAGAGCACCCCAGCACTACCAGGCTATAACTCCTACCATACCTTTAGGTCCCAAAACCAGGACCGGAACACAAAAGGAGGGGGTGTGTCCATATTCATCAAGAACACCCACACCTCCAGGCTAGTAGCACAGCACGCGGAATCTGAGACCATCCAAGTGCAATTGACAGCGGGTAAACTGACTGTTCAATTTATAGCTTGCTACAGATCTCCCACCTTGTGTCAGGACCCTCACGCAGCATTCCTGAGAACATTAGAAAGTATGAAGATTCTACCCAACACCATGCTACTGGGTGACTTCAACTATCCAAACATTGACTGGGAAAACTACTCAAGCTCACTAGCCCAACGCTTCCTTGAGTTTATAAACTCAAACGCCCTGGAGCAGCTGGTCACCACTCTCACAAGAGGTGACAGCATACTGGACCTGGTCATCACCAACATGGGGAACCTATGTTCCACACCTGAGGTAAACTCGTCATTGGTAAAGATCAGATCACAAACTAATCACACTGGACATCCACATCCCAACCCCCCCCCCCCCAGTCAAGAAAATCAAGGTAAAAACTTCTCTAAAGCCAACTTTACAATCCTTAAGACCGAGGTGGGAAGTTTCAAAGCTCCCAATCAAAGGGAAAATGATGACCCATCAGCAGAATCCTTTACAAGCGCATTCTAAGAACACCTTCAAGAATGCATGGACCAAGCCATCCCAAGTAAAACCAAGACCAACTCCTGAAAAAAGAAGAAGCCAGTCTGGTGGACCCCTGCCATAAATAAACTTTACAACAGAAGGAGGAAACTCCTGCAAGATAGAACAAAATCCCAAAATAAGAAGGCATCTCTGATTAACATCAGTAAAAAACTGCACTCCCTCATTAAATCATCCAAGGCCAACTTCGAAAGAAAAATAGCCAATGACTCTAAGGATAACCACAAGGCCTTCTTTAACTATGTCAAGAGTCTAGGGGCAAACTCTCAGATATGCTCCAAGCTAGTGCATAATGGCCATAAATACACTGAACCAACCGACATTGCCAACATCCTGGGTGACAAGTTCAGTGCAAACTTCACCCCCTCCCCTCTCCATCAAAGGGGCTAGCACCCATCCCAGTAGAATGTGGTGCTCCAGATATCTCAGACACACAAGTAAAGACAGCCCTTGCAAAGGCCAAAAACACAGCATCAATGGGACCAGATGGTATCCCAGTTTGTCTTACACGAGCTTCAAAATGAACTAACCCCCATCTCAAAACACTATTCAAACTCAGCCTCTCTACAGGCTATGTGCCCAAAGAATGGCGTACAGCAACAGTCGTACCACTCCACAAAGGTGGTGCCATGAATGACCCTGGGAACTATTGCCCTATAAGCTTGACTAGCTTGGTCTGCAAAGCCATGGAACGCATTGTCATGGAGCTCATTAAAAGGGACATTGGGAACCTCCAGAGACTTGACCCCACCCAGTTTGTCTTTGTTAAAGGCAGATCTTGCCTCCTGAACTTGGTCAACTTCTTTGAAACATTCAACAAGGCCATAGATAAAGGGAAGGTGGTCCACACAGCATATCTGGACCTCGCTAAGGTGTTCGACACCATCCCACACTCAGGAATCATAGAAAAACTCACCAGCTTAAATATCAACCCCCATGTCACGAGATGGGTTGCCAAATGGCTCTCAGACAGAACCCACAAGGTAAGAGTGGCAGGCACCATGTCTGACTCTAAACCAGTCACAAGTGGAGTCAAACAGGGGTCAGTCCTCGGACCCCTCCTGTTCGGTATATATTTCTCCGAAGTACAGGCAAATGTGGAGGGACTATGGCTAAACAAGTTCGCAGATGACTGTAAATTGGGTGCAATAATTGACTCTCCAGCTGACATAAACATCCTGCAAAAGGGTCTCTCAGAGACAAACACCTGGTGTCAAAGTCACGGCCTCAAGCTAAATGCCAAAAAATGCATAGTAATCCCATTTGGGAAAAACAAAGTACCTACAAACTACCACATAGATGGGAATCCACTAAGTGCAAAAGAAGTAATTAGGGACCTGGGTACCCAAGTAGATAGCATGCTCTCCTTTGAGAACCACATAGCCAAAATGGTCAGGAAATCCTTCTATGTGGCACACCTGATCACAAAGGGTTTCTCATCCAGATCCAAGGAGGTGATTGTGCCCCTTTACTCCTCACTCATCAGGCCCATAATAGAGTACAATGCCCATTTGGGATGTACCTCACTAGACACCTGCAACAACTAGAAAGACCAGAGAAGTACCTCACTAAGAGGATTAAGGGCCTTAAACAATTACCCTATGAAGCACAACTAAAAAAGCTCCAGCTCTTCTCAGTCGCTTACCGTCTGCTCAGAGGTTTCCTATGCCTGACCTATAGGGCCATGTCAAACCCTAAACTAATGGACATGCTTCACCTCAAAAAAATGAGATCCCTCAGAACCACTCATTCTAGCGACTTGAACCTATGCACAATAATAAACAGGACATACTGGAGGGATAGATTCCTGTCCCAGCGACTCCCCTCACTCTGGAATAGAATCCCAATTCGACAAAACTCCCCTCTGACCCTCTTCAAGAGAAATCTTGATGAGTGGATGGGTAATCGTAGGTTCTACCCTGGGATCACTTCAGGAGCCCTGTTAGACAGAGGCCCAGGTTACTAATCTAATGGGGAGGCGAAAGCCATCACTCTGTGGCTAGGCTTATAAATGCCCCTGGGCAGATAAACTAGTACTTACCTATGAACCAAACACTGCAGTCGATAGAAGTGTTGCTTTATAATATTTCTGATTGCACAATAGTACAAACAAGTATATGAATAGTTTTGACAATTTACCAAGCAGAGAAAAAGAGTTAATGATTTAGGTAAACACGATTTAAGAATCATGAAACCAGATAAAGGGGGTTGGTCACGTGGTTATAACAAAGTATGATTATGCTGACAGGATGCTCAAATTTTTAACAGATGAGACCTATGTTGGTTCATCTTTAAATTAATTAAATGTCATATAGAAGTGTGACCTGAATGATGTCTATTGAACATCAAACTGTTCATTAGGAGTTTAACTTTTTGAACATCACATTGTACTAAAAATCTTTGGCATCCTAAAAATACATAAAAGTATACATCAGCCCCCCTTGAGGCCCATTGCAGATGCCAGTGGTTCTATCACCCACCTGATAGCCACCTTTTTGGATGAAAATTTTAAATGTTTAGTAGTGCAGGAGACTTTGATTTTTAGGGACTCCTGGGAGTTTTTGAGAAAGATCCATGACCTTTAGTATAGTGAAAGTGCTGTGTTTGTCACCACCAATGTAAGAGACCTCTATACAGTGATGCCCCACGATACGGGGTTACTATGATTTGTAGAATATTTACATGATAAGGGGTTTCCCCAACACAAAATTAATACATAAGAAAATTTTCTTGAGATGATGTTAAAACAAATTTTTAACGTTTAAAAGAAAATATTTTTTGCAAAGGTCAGGGGTAGCTATCAGCTTGTGGTTGCCTGCTTGCAAATATTGTGATGGTACGGTGGGAAAAAATTCTTATTCACCTCTGATCACATGAAGTACTGCAAATTGTACACACACGTCCTAGATGATATTATTATTAACTGGGAGGTTAACTATTATAAGTTAAGCAAGTTCTTTGAATACATTATTAATGCCACTAGATTTTTGAGGTTCACATATGAATTTAATGATACCAGTATTGCTTACCTCAACATTTGGCTTAGTAAGGATAAGCAAAATATCTGGTTTACATCTCAAATTTTTTGTAAACCTACATTTTCAAATGCTTACCTCCATTACACAAGTGCTCACCCTATAGTCAAAAATGGGCTGTGATAAAGGGTCAATTTGTACTGGTGGCCCAGATTGTTATTATCTTCGACTGTTTTTTGGCCGAGTGCAAAACCATCAAGGAAATGGTCTTGGCAAGGGGTTATCCCAGCTCATTTGCTTATTTACTAATGTATGAGGTAATCATCTAAAGAGAAAAAAGTTTTTACGTTCCATTACTAAACTTTCATGAGAATGGGAATAGATGGGAAGAACTTGCAGACTCTACTTGTCTTGACTCAATGATTTGCACTATTGAGGGTTCAAAACCCCTCACAAAATTGTGAAAATGTTTTTAAAGACTCTTTAATTAGAGCATATAGTATAGATAGCCATATTATTAAACACATTCTTGTGAAAAATTGGGCAATTTTAAAACATGAAAGGTATGTGGAGTCAAAATTGGGTGAAAAGCTGAATGCAATCTTTAAGAGAGAGTGTGACACCCATGCACTGGCCCAGCAATCAAGGAGCCTCAATCCCCACCACTAACACCAGTGATGGGCATCCATATAGGAAAAGGATAATAAATGCACACACAGTAAAGTACAACTTCCCTTAAGAGCACACAAAGATCACAGTCAGTCTGTGGCTGGTTTCTCCCTTTCTCTCCAGGTCCCCAGTATGACTCCCCACTGGCACAGCTAAAGGGTCCAGATCTCAGCCTAGTGGGCAAGCTAAAACCTCCAGCACCCTCTCTGTCCAACCAGTGCTTTGTTTCCCTGCCCAAGTAGCTGACACACACACACTTTGAGATAAGAGTTATATAAAACCACACAGACTCTCCTGTGGAAGGCTGGCACAGGTTCTCCAGCTGTGCCCCTTTTTCCGAGACTATACAGTAGAAATCACTGCCACTACCCAGCTAATATTTATCAGCTACTCAAAGGCCCTTAAATGGGTGTCCAATTATTACTGTGCAATATTATTATCCAAATGATAAGTGCAACCAAACAGTCAAGAGTTATTTGGAGTGACTTGGTACAGTATCACTATATACATGCAATGTACTCTTAGAGCTTAAATTCTCATTACACAAAACAGTCACAGTTAAAAGGTTTAAAATATTTAATAATAAATAATAAAAACACAAGACAATACTTCTTACTACACTGTGTTGGTCAAGAATTCAGAGATCACAGAGAAATACTTAAAATAATACAGTAGCAAATGTTCTGACATCACAGAAAAACAAACGAGTCTAATCTTCCTATTTCCTAGCTATTTCTAAGAGAAGACACAGTTCTAAAACCCTACTTACATCTAGACACAGGCAGTGCTGAGTTGGATGTTCTCAAGACAAAATGCTCTGAGATCTCTTATTCTCTCTCTCTCTTTAAATTGATAAATACAGAGCTGCTTCACATGACATCATTCTTCACACTTCTCTGGTATTCCCAAGCTAACCAAAACTACATTTACATTCTTTACACCTGGTCAGAAATCATAGCAATAAAGGACATTTATACATGCAAATTCTAGCCATTAACATTGGTCTTAAAACAATAGGCAGAATTCCTTCATCCAGACATATTGACTCTGAATTTTGACATCAAAGAATTGACTTATCAGCGTTGTTACAGCAGAGTGCACTCTTGTTACATTTTTGCAGTTCAATATCCAATGCAGTCTTTTCACATTTAAGAGAACAAGCCTGTGGCTTACATTAATATTTACAAATGATAGAATTATCTACAAAATTCTATCTGGCTAGGCTGGCAGCCTTTCACATATCTTCACAGAGAGTTTAACTTTTAAACCATCTTGGAGAGTTTAAATTCCAGCAAAGATAATTCTGAAAATAAGAATGTTAGAATGAACAAGTGTGGCCGATGTTCCTTTTGCACCTGTATTTTGACTGGCGAAACGTACATCATTAAAAACATCAATTTTAAACTAAAAGGTCTATATAACTGTCAGACTTTTGGTGTAGTGTGTGGAGTGTACGTTGTGCTCTGTCAGCATTGCCCTGGTTACTATATTGATAAATCCGAGCGTTAAATCAAAGAGAGAATTTGCGAATATATTAATGATATTAAAAAGAAAAGAGAAAATAATGCTTTAGCAAAGCATATCCTTGAGTACCCAAGGCATATTTTCAAATTTACCATCCTAGAGAATGTAAATGTCAGTGAATGTTGTGGTCTGTAGCCACTGCTTTTAGAAAAACATGAACTTTATTATCAATTATTACTCAATGCCAGTGTGTGTGGCCTGGACTGAATGATCATGTGTCTATACGTTGCCTATTGAAGTTGAAGGTACTTACAAGATAATAATTAAATGCAAAACAATTTATTTTTTAAAAACTATTTAGCTATTTATGTATTCAACTACTAGCTATTATAAAATGCATAGAATGTACTGTATAATATATAAAATATGTAAATATGTGCTGCACTGCTCTGCCTTAACAACAATAAAATATGTATGTATTAAATTTTGCTATTGTGTGACCTTAGGTAGTCTGGGATGCATGGTACATATGCATGTAGATATACAAACTTCTGTAAACTATTTATCTATTTATTTATTTATTTATGTATTTATTCATTCATTCTCTTACTTTATTAATTATTACTTGAAAAATATTATAATAATTATTTGCGCAACATCAGTTCTACCATTTGTATTAAGTGATTTTATAAAAGAGTTTGCATCTTAGGTCTTTAAATTCATGGTTTTCAATTTATGATGACATTGGAGGCTTGGCTGTCATGTGACTAGTTTAATTTAGTATTTAAACTGAGTGGTTTTACTGTTTAAATTGTTCTGATGAAGTTTTGTAAGTGATTAAAATGAAAGTGTTAAACCCACCTTTCGACCACTGTTCTCTTTTTGAGTTATTGATAGCGGTCTTTGGAGTTTTTCAGTCTGAGTCTCTGTAGGCTGGTGTGTACTTTTAACATACATATGGGGGAATGCACTGTGTATGTCACATGTTCCAGTCTGCAGAATACACACTGCATTACTCAATATATTAATTGTATATGACAAATGACCATATGTACTTCCCTAATGAAGCAGTGGAGAGAGACACCACCAAGTGTGACATCTTTGATTTTGCCCACCCACTGAAAGCAATAAGTTCCATATATTGCTCATGTGGTAATAAAAAATGCACCTGCTGATCAAGGACAGTGGTATGTTCTGTCAACCATTAGACATTGTGCAAAACTCAGGGGCCGGTAAAAAAAATATCAACACATTGGCTATGATTCTTGTATCTTCCATATAACTCATCTGTTTCAAAGCTTTTGAGGTCCTTCTAGTTGACAAGTACAAGCCCTTTGGAAATCTATTATGTCTAATGCCATAGAGAGTAACTACGTCTCACCTCCAAATGTTCTCACTTGGTTTCAGAGATACTCCTTGGAGCCCTAGTAGATGATACCTATATGAAACTCACACAGTATAGCCAAAATTGAATATAACACCACCCACATAGAGACAAATAAGCATGCAGTTGACTACGGAAACCATCATTCTGCTATCTAGATATGCCTCCCTTTAGCATATCCCTGCTGATCCTGGAAGCTGTTTGTCACTTGCTGCATGTTAAATAGAATTATTACATGAAAGCAAATGCAGGTCAATTCTCATCTGCAAACTTGAACCTATTACTTCAGCCCATGTCACAGTTACCATATCAACATCCTAGAACAATGACTTGGAAAGCGAAAGACACAAACGTCTGCCATACCGCATACCCCAGGCAATGATGGACTCACCACACAGCAGCACCAGTAAAACACCAATATCTAGTCTAAATCTATGGGACCTGCTAAGCAGACTGTGACAGTATAGTGTAATACAGAACAAGATGAAACACAGGATATTAGTACACATCTATGGGACATAAGTACACAGTGAAAGTACAATTTAAAACAGAACAAGATGAGGCATACAGTGTTAGTACATATCTACAGGACCTAATTAGCACACCATGACAGTACAGTATCCCACAGGATAAGATGATGAATACAGTGTTAGTTCTTACACATCTATAAGTGCATGATGACAGTACTTTGTCACACAGATGAAATCAATACACACCGTGATGGTTAGTGCACATCTACAGGACATAATAAGTGCACAGTGAAAGTACAGTGTTACAAAGTGCAAAATAAGATATACAATGTTAGTACATATCTATGGGACATAATAAGTGTACAGTGACAGTACAATTTGGCACAAAATAAAATGAGGATTAAAATGTTAGTACAATCTATGGACATAATAAGTACACAGTGGCAGTACACTGTCACACAGAGCAAAACACTGCATATTCATGTTAATTAGTGCACATCTATGGGACATAATAAATGCTGAGTGAAAGTACATTGTCATAAAGTACAAAATTAGGTATACAATGTTAGTAGACATCTATGGGATGTAATATGTGCACAGTAAATGTAGTGTCATACAGAATAAAATGAGGTATACAATGTTAGTACACATGTTTGAGACATAATTAGTACACAGCGAGAGAACAGTGTTACACAGAATAAGATGATGCATACAGTGATATTTATTACACATGTATGAGCCCCGATCAGTGCATGATGACAGTACAGTGTCACACAGAAGAAAACAATGCACACAATGTTGGTTAGTACACATCTATAGGAACTAATTAGTACAGAGTCACAGTACAATGTAAAACAGAGCAAGATGAGTCATAAAGTGCTAGTCAGTACACATCTATGGCACCTATTTAGTACACAATGGCAGTACAGTATCACACAGAATAAGATGATGCATACGATGTTAGTACACATCTAATAGCCCCAGTCATTGCAGGGTGTCAGTACTGTGGCACAAAGAAGAAAACAATGCACACCATGTTGGTTAGTTCACATCTATAGGACCTAATATGTACACAGTGAGAGTGCAGTGTCACACAGAATAAAATAATGAATATGACATTAGTGCACATCTATGAGCCCTGATAAGTGCAAGATGATAGTACCATGTCATATACATCTATGTGTCCTAATTAGTACACAGTGATGGTACAATGTAAAACAGAACATGATGAGGTATATAGTGTTAGTCAGTACACATCTACAGGACCTAATAAGTTCATAGTGTGAATGAAGTGTCATACAGAACAGAATGATGCATACAGTGTTAATTACCTATCTATGGGACCTAGTTGGTACACAGTGACAGTACATTGTCACACAGTATAAGATGATGTGTATGGTGTTAGTTCACATTTATGAGCCTGATATGTGCAAGGTGATAGTACTGTGTCACACAGAAGAAAACTATACACACCATGTTGGTTAGTACACATCTATGGGACCTAATTGGTAACAATGAGAGTGCAGAGTCACACAGAATAAGATGATGCATACAGTGTTAGTAAGTACACATCCATGAGTCCTGATAAGTGCACGGAGACAGTACCATGTCACACAGAAAAAAATGATGCACACCATGTTGGTTAGAACACAGTGATAGCACAGTGTAACATAAAACAGTGTAATCCATACAATGGTAATTAAAACACATCTTTGAGGCCTAATTGTTACATAATGACAGCACATTGTGACACATAACATAATGCATACCATGTTAGTACACATTTTTGGGAACTTATCAAATGACACTACGGTGTTACACAAAAGAAAATGATGCATACACAGTTAGTACACATCAGTAGGATCTAATTAGTATACAGTGATAGTAAAGTGTCACATAGAACTGCATAATTCATACAGTGTTAGTTAGCATTCATCTATGGGACCTCATAAATACACACTGAAAATACAGTGTCACGTAGGAAAGCATAACCCATACCATTTTAGTTAAACACATATCTGTGAGCCCTAATAAGTGCACAGTGACAGCATAGTATAATGCAGAAAAAAAATTGACACAATGTTATCCATCCATGGGACCTAATAAGTACACAGGAATAGTAAAATATCACACAGAACAGTGCAATCCTTACAATGTTAGTTAGACCTATACTTGTTATACTGTGCATTGTAACATCAATTGCACTAATGCCAAAGGGGTATAATGACATTCGACTGACCATGCTAGCTGGTGGAGCTGACCACTGCATGCAGAGACATAAGTCTCCAAGTGGAGAGTAATGAGTGCCAGTGAAGTTCCTCCATTGACAGAGAGGGAGGTGCTACATGACTATGCTCTTGGCCCACTGCACTGGGTAAATGCTGAGGGAGTAGTGGGCATCAGTCAAGGATGTTGTTTTTCTGTGGGAATAAAAATGTTTATGAAACTCGTAGACAAGGTTCTTGTTCCTGGATGCTGGCATTCATGACGTCCTACAACAGGAGTGATGGATTGTGATGCTCTTAGTTAGGTACTGACTCATGCTATTTGATGTATGCACTAGCTCATGTTATCTGTTGCAGGCACTGACTTGTGCTATCTGCTGTATACACTGACTCACGTTATCTGCTAAAGGCACTGACTTCTGCTATCTGTGGTATGCACTGACTCATGCTATCTGCAATATGCAATGACTCATGTTACGTGCTAAAGGCACTGACCCATGCTATCTGCTACAGGCACAGACATATGCTATCTTCTACAGGCACTGACTCATGTTATCTGCTGCTGGAACTAACTCATGCTACCTGCTGAAGGCACTGACTTATGCTACCTGCTGGTCATTCATGCTATTTGCTGCAGGCACTGACTCATGCTACCTGCTGAAGGCACTGACTTATGCTATCTGCTGGTCATTCATGCTATCTGCGGCAGACACTGACTCGTGCTACCTGCTGAAGGCACTGACTCATGCTACCTGCTGAAGGCACTGACTTATGCTACCTGCTGGTCATTCATGCTATCTGCTGCAGGCACTGACTCATGCTACCTGCTGAAGCACTGACTCATGATACCTGCTGAATGGTCACTCATGCTACCTGCTGAAGGTACTGACTCATGGTACCTGCTGAATGGTCACTCATGCTGTCTGCTGCAGGCACTGACTTATGCTATCTGCTGGTCATTCATGCTACCTGCTGAAGGCACAGACTCATGCTACCTGCTGAATGGTCACTCATGCGATCTGCTGCAGGCATTGACTTATGCTATCTGCTGGTCATTCATGCTACCTGCTGAAGGCACAGACTCATGGTACCTGCTGAATTGTCACTCATGCTATCTGCTGCAGGCACTGACTCATCCTACCTGCTGAATGGTCATTCATGCTATCTGCTGCAGGCACTGACTCATGATACCTGCTGAATGGTCACTCATGCTATCTGCTGCAGGCACTGACTTAGGCTATCTGCTGATCATTCATGCTTTCTGCTGCAGGCACTGACTCATGCTATCTGCTGAATGGTCACTCATGCTATCTGCTGCAGGTACTGACTTATGCTATCTGCTGGTCATTCATGCTATCTGCTGCAGGCACTGACTCATGCTACCTGCTGAATGGTCATTCATGCTATCTGCTGCAGGCACTGACTCATGATACCTGCTGAATGGTCACTCATGCTATCTGCTGCAGGCACTGACTTAGGCTATCTGCTGATCATTCATGCTATCTGCTCCAGGCACTAAATCATGCTATCTGCTGAATGGTCACTCATGCTATCTGCTGCAGGCACTGACTTAGGCTATCTGCTGATCATTCATGCTATCTGCTGCAGGCACTGACTCATGCTATCTGCTGAATGGTCACTCATGCTATCTGCTGCAGGCACTGACTTATGCTATCTGCTAGTCATTCATGCTATTTGCTGCAGGCACTGAGTCATGCTACCTGCTGAATGGTCACTCATGTTATCTGCTGCAGGCAGTGACTTATGCTGTCTGCTGGTCATTCATGCTACCTGCTGAAGGCACTGACTCATGGTACCTGCTGAATGGTCACTCATGCTATCTGCTGCAGGCACTGACTTATGCTATCTGCTGGTCATTCATGCTATCTGCTGCAGGCACTGACTCATGCTACCTGCTGAATGGTCATTCATGCTATCTGCTGTAGGCACTGACTCATGCTACCTGCTGAATGGTCACTCATGCTATCTGCTGCAGGCACTGACTCATGCTATCTGCAGGTCATTCATGCTATTTGCTGTAGGCACTGACTCATGCTACCTGCTGAATGGTCATTCATGCTACCTGCTGCAAGAACTGACTTATGTTACCTTCTGAAGGCACTATTTGATGCTACATGCTGTAGGGTCACTCTTGCTATCTGCTATATAGCCTGATTCATGTAATCTGCTGCAGGCAGTGTCTCATGATACTAGCTAAAGGCTCACCCATGCTACCTGCTACAGGCACTGACTCATGTTATCTGCTGAGGTACTACCTCATACCATCTGCTGCAAGCACTGATTTATGCTACCTGCTGCAGGTACTGACTTGTGTTATCTGCTGCTGGCATGGACTCATGCTGCCTGTTGCAGGTAGTGACTTATGTTACCTGCTGCAGGTACTGACTTGTGTTATCTGCTGCAGGCATGGACTCATGCTACCTGCTGCAAGCACTTACTCATGCTATCTGCAGTATGCATTGACTCATATTTGCTAAAGGCACTTACTCATGCTTTCTGCACTATGCACTGACTCTTGTTATCTGTTGAAGACACAGACTCATGCTGTCTGCACTATATACTGACTTGTGCTCTCTGCTGCAGCTATGATATACAGAGTAATGAGGTTTGCTCTAGCCAGCAAATAGCCATTCTCTTGTACTACTGAGTATATTAGCTTTTCATAGTTTGTTAAAATTATGCCTAAGATGTTGTTTATCATGCCTGACACAAGTGGTGCAGCAGTGTGTGTTGCTGCCTCACAGCAGAGGTTCTCCGGTTCAATTCTCACCTTGGGTGCTTTCTCTGATGAGTCTGCATGTCCTCTCTGCATTTGCATGGGTTTTCTCCGGTGTTCTGGTTTCCTCCCACATTCAAAGACATGCATCATTAGCATTTCTCCATGGGCCTCTGCTGAAAACTGGCTCTGTCTAAGTCAGACTTTCCCGGTAAACAGATGTTAAATAAATAAATCACAAGTTGCCACATTGATTTACTGGGATTAACCCTGAAGTGCTACTAACTAAAATATATTGTTTAATAACTGATTTAGAGGTAGGATTTTTCTGGTTCACCTCAGGGTAGTTTAAATAATCCATAAGAATAACTCGGTTATGAAATAATACAGTAGATATATGTGATAGATATCCCTTGTGGAGAATGGCATTCATAGAGGGCTTCTTATAAGTTAATAAAAACTTTACAGTATCCATAAAGGTTGATCCAAAGATATTCACAGGTATAGAATATTTAACATATTTGGCATTTTTTCTTCACTACCTGTATGAAATAGTTAACACTGAAAATGTTACAAATCCTTATATAATTATTTAGTGTATGATAGTCATTTAGTTTAAATCAAATATTATAAACGGACTGTCAGTGGATATCATCCTTATATGTATTGTTTGCTTATTAGAAACAAGGAAAGCATGTTATAGAGCTGTTTGTGAAGTGTAAATGTTTGTAGTAACTTTTGCATCATTGGCCTACAAGTAAACAAGTAGCTGATGTGAGCTATTATTATTATTATTGTTCAAATATGTAATTATCATAACAAGGAGAAAGAGGGTTAAACTTGATTTGAGTAAATACAAAGCAGGAGGGAATTGCATAGAGTGTATGACTTGAAATGTTAAGGTCCTAACCACTAGCATGAAAAGTGTCACAGGTAAGTGAATATACCTGTTACAGGTAGTATAGGTACATGTGCTACAAAGCCAGTCATTTGTTATAGCAGTAGTCAGCATAGGTATGGATTCCTGCAGGGTTGCCACATTATCAAGTGTCCAGACTGAGACTTTCTTTTTACAAATATATGATTTCCTGGACTAAACATAAATGCAGACATTGTCATGGACTGAAGCTAAATCTTTACCACACAAACAAGGTCAGTGTTGTAGAGTGTAAGTTGCTTGGGATCCATCCTATAATGTTAATGTTAAACATGTTCAAGAGGTGTTTTAGGAAATATTTGTTGCCCTAATGCTTCAGGCCATTTTTACTGTCATTTTGAAAGATACACCAGCTCATACAGTGAGTGTCCTGCATAATGGGAGACACGTGTTACCCTTGCTGTATACTGTGGTGACACTTTGAATGTTCAGTATTGAATGGAAGCACTATGGGCTTGATGGTTTATTTGCCTGTGGGTGTACAATTATTGGACTTATGCATGTAGTTCGTCATGTTAAGGTGCTGTATCATAATGTTATGCCACCAGTGGGTTCACTTCTCCTCGGCACATTATTTGGTACATAATTTGGCATAATATTTTAACATCAGATGTATTTGGCTATTGTGTTTGTCACACTTTACAGTACTATAAGTACTGCATTTCCTAGGAAGTTATGTAAGGGCTGCAGTCTCCATGGAATCAGTAAATATTCCACACATTTACACTTTAATCTGCCTGTACTGCTGACATTAATGCATGTTTAGCAGCAGCCTTCAGTAGGTTTGCACGAGCAGCTCAGTGGCATTGCACATGATGATGCATTCAGGTTCTGTTTCCAGTCCTTGTTCATTTATTGGGGCCTCAAACACATATTCTACTGGCTGTTTAATTGACTTTATGACTATAATGCCCATAACAATGTGATATACACATTGATGTGAGCTGCATGTTGTCTCTTAATTTATTTATTTATTTATTTATTGCAGTTGGTTTACCAGGATAGTCCATTGGGCCACAAGGAACCCGTTTTCAATGGAGTCCTGGGGAGAAAAGCTCCAAAAATACATTTTACATTCTTACAAACATATATTCACACATACATTTAAAGTTTAACAATAGGTAAAAAAGAAAGAAAGCAAAAAAATGTAACAGCTAAATACAAGGTGCAGAAAGTACATAATAATAATATTTATTAGCTCAGAAATATCCATTTAATACAGAGTAGTTAGGAAAAATTAGTTACTGGAAAGGAAGAGGAGGTTCAGTGACATGATGAAGTGGAGGAAGAAGAGAATATATGGGCTTATCTAGTAACTTCTATAGAAATCTGGGTAGATTAAGATGAAGCAGAGCACTGGCGGATGAGAGAAGCAGAAGAGTAGGTTATGTAGGGTGGGAGCAGGAGCATTCCCACTGAGATGCTAGGTGTGTATAGAGAGATTTTTTGAAAGCAGAGTGATTAGAGGTGGTGCAGATGAGTGGAGGAAGGGAGTTCCAGAGGCGAGCTAGGTTGAAAGATAGCAGGTTTTTGCCTGGGGGATATGTAGGTTTATGGACTTTGAGTAGGTTTTGATTGTTTGATCTCAATACTCTATTGGGTAGATGCATATCAAATGCGGAAGAAAGGGAAGGACAGAGGGAGGGGTTGAGAATAAGTTTGTGGGCTAGAGTTAGCTGAGTGTAAGTGAGTTGATTGGGAAGTTCTAGCCATTTTAGTTTCTGGAGGGAGAAACAGTGGTGGGTGGAAGACTTGTGGCTGGTGGCAAATTTTGCAATTTTGTTGTAACAAGAGGAAAGTTGTTTTTTGAGGGAGGATTGCAGATTAGTTAGGAGTGGGGCACCATAGAGAAGGGAGGGGATAAGGAAGGATGAAGCGAGTGTTATTTTAGTAGCAGAGGTAAGGTAGGCATTTTGTCTATAAAGCATACCAAGTTTTTGGTGGGTTTTTTTGATGTTTTTTTGTAGATGAGAGGTAAATTTAAGTTGGTTGTCTATTTGTACCCCAAGTAGCTTGGTCTCTGTCACCAATTCTAGGGGAGAGTTATTTTGGCTAGTGATTGAAAATGTGTTCAGATTGAGATGAGTAGCTTTAGAAGGAGTAAAAATCATTAGCTTGGTCTTGGAGGCGTTAAGAGCTAGGTGATTTTGTAACATCCATTGCTCTGTTGTAGAAAAGGCATCTTGAGTTAGTTTTTGAAGTGTAGAGATAGAGGTGGCTGAGCAGATGATAGTTGAATCATCAGCATATTGGATGATGTTAGAGACTGGGATTGATTTATGGAAGTCATTTATAAATATGTTGAAGAGAACAGGACCTAGAATGGAGCCTTGTGGAACACCTGTGGGGGTACTAAGGAATGAGGAGGTAGTTTTTTTCCATCTTACTGCTTGCTTCCGGTTGGATAGGTAACTAGAGAACCATTGCAAGGAAGAGGAAGAGAGGTTAAGTTCTGAGAGTTTAGTTATGAGCAGGCTATGTGAGATGGTATCGAAGGCTTTGGAGAGGTCTAGTAATAAGGTAGAGACAATTAGGCCAGAATCACGAGCTCTATTTACTGTTTCAAGGAAGGAGAGGAGGGCTGTCATTGTGCTGTGGTTAGGTCTAAAGCCGTGCTGTGTAGGAGTTATAAGGTGATTTTCTAGGAGATGAGGGAGGAGTTGAAGATGGACACATTTTTCTAGGATTTTGGAAATGGGGGACAGGATGGCTATGGGACAAAAGTTGTTGATGTTGTTATTGTTGCCCCCTTTGTGGAGAGAAATAATATATGCTTGTTTCCATATTTGGGGAACTGTGCATTCTTTTAGGGAACGGTTAATTAGGATGCTGATGGGATATGCAAGTGTTTCAGCAGCTACACTAAGAAAGTAGGAAGGTATATTGTCAGGGGCGTTGGTACATGGTTTCAATTTTAGAAGCAGTTTCTTTATAGAGGATGTAGACATGGGATTGAATGAGAGGAAAGTGGAGTTGGGGCACGGAGAGTTGGAGGGTAGAGGTGCTTGGAGTACACGTTCGGTAGTGGAAGTGGTAGAGGAGTTAGAAGATGGGGAACAGGAAGTAGAAGTGATGAAGGATAGGGTTTGAGGCGGAAGGGGTAGGGGGGTGTTAGAGGGCATAGTGGAGCTGGAGAATGAAGAGGTCAGTTTTGCAATTGAATCAATAAAAAATGAGTTAAATTGGGTGGCCAGATCTAGTTCAGAGGCATTTGAGTCAGGGTGGAGTATCTGGTGTACTAGGATGAAGGAGACTGGAGATCCCTTTCCAGAATTTCTGAGGGTTATTTTTATTTTGGTTTTGGAGTGAAGAAAAATAGTTTCGTCGATCAGAGGTGATGAGTTTCTTTGCTTTATTTCGAAGCATTTTATATTCATTAAGGAGCAGACTTGTTTTGAGTTTCTGGTAGCGTGCCCAGACTTTATCCCTATGTCTCATGGTAGCAAGAGTGTGTGTAGAGAGCCAAGGGGCTGATTTAGTCTTTATTCTCTTTGTCCTTAGGGGAGCTTGAGAGTCAAGTAATGTCAAGAAAGTTGTATTAAAGTGTGTCACTGCTATGTCTAGAGGAAGGGTTTTTAGACAGTTCCAGTTAATTGCTTTTAAGGAGTTTACAAAGGTAGTTGGGTTGAAATTTTTTCGGTCACGGATAGTTATATAGTTGTGGGTTTGTTGAAGAACAGTGGGAAGTCGGTTGGTGAAAGTGGGTGTGTGATAATTTGCAGTTATGAAACACACACTCACTCATGGGATTCACATAGACAGATGAAGCTCAACATATGAATGCATTGCCTAACAATTTGCATGAGATAAAGGATATACTGGCACATTGCTGTTAATGCGGGGTGGGCCTTTGTTAACATTGCATTGTAGTGCATGTAACATAGCCCAATAAAGGTTAGGGTTTAGTTGCATCTTTTCACTGTATTTATACTTCATGTTCTCCCATGCTTTTCCTTCCTTTCTGTTATATACATTTATTTTTGTATTATGCATCACTCCACTTATTTTACATTTGTATGTAGCAGCATCCTAACCAGTACCCCTTCAAGGCTTGTTGAACTACTACCAGTTGCAAGTAGACCTCCACCATCAACGCCATTGTTTTCAGTGACTCCACCATCCACTGTCACCTTTGCTGCACTGGTAGAACCTGTAGCGGCAACTGTCACTAGCCCTGTTGATGGGGATACCTATTTCAGATGGTTTCAGATGGAGGAAATAATGGGGGCTTATCGAAATGTAGGTGGACACCTGTATTGGCTGCTTAGAAATCCTACTTTGGTGACTCATTGAGTTGCACTCCCATCCCACACTGTCTTTACCATCAGAGCTAGGACTCAGAAGTAAAGGAGCCTAGGGTGGTGACTAAGCATCCAGTGCATTCTGGCTTGCAAGGTCATTTTGCACATCCCAATTTATATTGCATCCTGGTATCTCCCTTTGTTTTTTGTCTGTGCCTACCCATTGGTTGCTCAACCTTTCATATCGCCATTGCTTTTCTGGTCTTTGCCTGAAGTGTCCTTCTTTGTTGTGTTCTCCCTCCCTTATAGTGTCATCACCTCCACAGTGAGTCTTTCTGCTAGTTTGTGTTCCCCTACTACCTTACCTAACCCTATTACTGCATTCTTTCTTCAGTTTCTACTTTTCCAACTTAACTTCTCTTACGTATTTATGTATGTATGTGTATAAATATATATATTTTATTTATTTATTTTACATTTGTTAACCGGGCTATTCTAGCTGGATATATGTCCATTTTCAGTATAGGCCTGGGGAGAAAAGCTCCAAGCATGAACAGTGACAAAGTTAACAATGCATAGTAACATAAAGAATCACAGTACAGTGTAGTATTAGTCTTAAAAGCAGTTATAATAATACATTTTTAAACTATAACAAATTTAGTAAAAATTCTACTAAATAATTCTACAAAACACAGTAGAACGTATGAGCAAGTCTCGGGTAGGGGAAGAGAACATAAATGTTATTCTCATAAATCAAAGAAAGAGTAGTAACTAGTTTTGGAGACATAGGTTACAGGAGTAGGGAAAGGGGTAAGAGTAAAAGTGAAGAAAAATATCAGTCTGGGTTAGCGCATGGATAAAGCCAATGAGGTTTTAGATGTTCTTTAAGATGTTTTTTAAAAAGAGCAGTAGAAGCAAGGGTAGATAAATCTGAGGGAAGCTGGTTCCAGAGTTTTCCTGCAGTGTTTGAGAAGAGTGAATCCCCAGCTTTGTTATTAGCTTTATTTGAGGAAACTAGAAGCTTATTAGCAGAGCGTAGTGTGGATAGATTTGTATATGGTGTAATTAGATTAGTGAGGATAGGGGTGTTGTTAGGGTGGTATAGGATCTTTTGAGTAATAAGTAATTGTTGACAGAGTATATGCTTTTTCAATTCTAGCCATCCTAGTTGTTTGAGGTTAAGGCAGTGGTGAGTTTTAAAGGGGGAGCTTGTGATGAATCTAGCTATGCTATTATAACAGGTGGAGAGTTTAGAGAGGTTGTTTTTGTATACGTTAGTATATATAACAGAGGCATAGAAAAGGGTAGAAATGAGGTGGGTTTGGGCAATAGTTTTCCTTGCAGAAGGGGTAAGGAAGGGTTTGATTCTATAGAGGGTGCCAAGTTTTTTGTTAGCAGACTTTATAGTGGAGTTGATGTGTTCATCATAGCTGAGACGATTATCAATTGTTACACCTAGTAGGCGGGTTGTAGTATCTGGGGTAATGTTGGTACCATTGTTAGAGGTTATAGAGAAGAAAGGAGTAGGTGATTTGTGAGCAGGGGTAAAAAGCAGTAGTTTAGATTTTTTGGGATTTAGGAGGAGGCAGTGTTGCATAAACCAGTTTTCAACATTTTGAAAAACAGTTTGGGTGAGGGAGTGGAGAGAGACTATATTCTTGGCTGTACAGATTAAGGTGGAGTCGTCAGCGTATTGAATTCAGGTGGCTTGAGGTACGTTCATGTGTAGATTGTTAATAAATAAGGAAAAGAGTAGGGGGCCTAAGATAGAGCCCTGGGGTACTCCAATATTAACTGGGAGTAGTGAAAACAGATTGCTATGCCAAAGTACTGCTTGATGTCTGTTTACCAGATAAGACCTAAACCATTGTACAGCTTGAGGGTCAAGAGAATGGGCATTTAGTTTGTCTAGTAGTAAGTTATGGTTAACCATATCGAAGACAGGTCAATAAATAGCGCAGAGGAAAAAGAGTTATTGTTACGATTTTTATATATAGAATCGGTAAACGATAAGAGGACAGTCGAGGTGCTATGGAATGGCCTAAAGCCATGTTGGCAGTTTGCAAGTAGGTTATTTTGTAGTAAGTGGTTAAGTAATCGTTTGTGAATACATTTTTCCATGATCTTAGCTAAAGAGGAGAGTAAAGCAATAGGGCAATAGTTTGAAAGCTCAGTAGAAGGTCCATCTTTGTGTAGAGGGATGATGTGGGATATCTTCCATAGAGCAGGGATTTTGCCTTCTGAGATAGTTCTGTTAATAAGGATAGAGATGGGATAGGCTATGGCTTTTGTGGCTATTTGTAGGAATTCAGATGGGAGACGGTCAGCAGAAGGCGTGCAAGGTTTCAGTTTTTGAAGTAGCTTACAGATGAGGGATGTAGATACAGGTTGTATCTGAAAGGTAGGCAATGAAGTATTGCAGGTATTTGTTTGGGAAGTAAAGAATTGGCCACAGTTAGAATGGCTTCTGTAAAGTAGTTATTAAAGGCATCAGGGATCTGGTTGGAGTTATTATGGTTGAAACCAGTTGGGTCTGGAGTAGTGGTGTGGCCTGGCTGAAGAAGTTTGTTTATTCCAGACCAAAACTTTTTTGAGGAGTTTGTTGGCTGGTTTGTTGTAGTTGAAGGTAAAATCTTTTTTATCTCTAAGAATATCCTTCTTGGTGGCATTTCTTAGCTGTTTATAGTGAAGGTGGTTTGTTGGGCATTTGGTAGCTCTCCATTTAGCCCATATTTTATTTCTAAGGAGTATCTTCTGCCTAGTTTGTTTTGTGAGCCATGGGGCAGATTTTGTTCTTATTCTAGTAGTGCGATAAGGTACATGGCAGTCGAGGATTTGAAGAAAGTTACTATTAAAGTAGGTAACGGATTCATGAAGTTCTAGATGGGTTAGTGGTGACCAGTCACAGGCTTGCAATTCGGTTAGGAAGCTGTCTGGATTAAAGAATTTTTTTAAGCAGGAGGTTTTGAGGTTATGAGTAGTTGGAATGTGGACTTTTTGTCTAATAATGTAGGTAAGCATGTGGTCCCTAATGTCGTTGGGAAGGGTTCTTGGAGTATAAGTTTCAGGGTGGCTATTAATAAGGATCCAATCCAGAGTCGTTTCCTTGTTGCTAGGTCTGTGGATTCTTGTAGGAGTTGTTATTAATTGTGAGAAACCAAAGAGGTTTATGTGATTGGTAGGATTTAGAGAACTGCAAGTGGACCAGTCTATGTTAAAGTCACCTAGTACAATGGTCTTCTGGGGTAGTTGGGTAGAGAGGTGACTGAGTAGGTTCTCAAGAGTATTGGTATTATTACCTGGGAGTAGATACATACAAAGTAGATAAATAGATTTGGAGTTATTGATTTGGAGTTTGGTTGTTAGGATTTCAGATTTGGTGGCAAATGATGGAAGAACATTAATGGGGGAAATTTGGAGGTTAGATTTATAGATAATGGCTATACCTCCACCTTTTTTGACGTTATGGTCATTTCTAAGGATGTTATAGCCAGGAGGGGTAATTTCCTGGTCTAGAGTAGATGGTTTTAGCCAAGTTTCTTTAAGACATAGTATGTCAAATGAGTGTACATCAAGGAGAGCATGTAGATGGGAAATTTTATTGTTAATACTTCTAATGTTAAGGTGAGCTATCAAGAGGGAGTTACATGGTTTTGTTAGTGTAGAAACTATAGGCAATGTTAAATTGGTTGGGTTATTGGTGTAGTTAGTATTGGGGCCAGGGTTTGGATGAATATCACCATCTAGGAGGGAGTGTTGCTGGGGGTATTGTAGAGATTTAAGGAGTTTATAGAGGTTATTAAAAGTCTTATATATACTGTAGACATATATACGCGTGTGTGTGTGTGTGTGTGTGTGTGTGTGTGTGTGTGTGTGTGTGTGTGTGTGTGTGTGTGTGTGTATTATATATAACTTCTGCAGCAGCAGTTGTCAGATATACTATGTTACAATAGATTTTATCTGAAGCTATTGCTTATATGGTACTTATGCTACTGAAGGTGGAATTTAGCTGTATAAGTTCCTTTGGTAGTGTGATTATGTTAACGTTTGCAGCAGCAGTTGTCAGATATACTATGTTACAATAGATTTTATCTGAAGCTATTGCTTATATGGTACTTATGCTACTGAAGGTGGAATTTAGCTGTATAAGTTCCTTTGGTAGTGTGATTATGTTAACGTTTGCTGCAGCAGTTGTCAGATATACTATGTTACAATAGATTTTATCTGAAGGTATTGCTTATATGGTACTTATGCTACTGAAGGTGGAATTTAGTTGTACAAGTTCCTTTGGTAGTGTGATTATGTTAATGTTTGCAGCAGCAGTTGTCAAATATACTACATTACAATAGATTTTATCTGAAGGTATTGCTTATATTGTACTTATGCTACTGAAGGTGGAATTTAGCTGTACAAGTTCCTTTGGTAGTGTGATTATGTTAACGTTTGCAGCAGCAGTTGTCAGATATATTATGTTACAATAGATTTTATCTGAAGGTATTGCTTATATGGTACTTATGTTACTGAAGGTGGAATTTAGCTGTATAAGTTCCTTTGGTAGTGTGATTATGTTAACGTTTTCAGCAGCAGTTGTCAGATATATTATGTTACAATAGATTTTATCTGAATGTATTGGTTATATGGTACTTATGCTACTGAAGGTGGAATTTAGCTGTATACGTTCCTTTGGGTGTGATTATGTTAACGTTTGCAGCAGCAGTTGTCAGATATACTATGTTACAATAGATTTTATCTGAAGGTATTGCTTATATTGTACTTATGCTACTGAATGTGGAATTTAGCTGTATAGCTGTATAAGTTCCTTTGGTAGTGTGATTATGTTAACGTTTGCAGCAGCAGTTGTCAGATATGTGCTCAGTACACGTAGAGTGAAGCAGCTGGATGCAGAGGCGATCACTTTGGTCAATGGGGTAGAAAAGTGATGACGTCTATATATGTCTGAATAGACAATATAAGCTAATCACTAATACCAAACATGGATTTCGGCCACATCACAGCACCTTCACTGGATTACTATCATTTACAGACATGGTCAATAAAGCTTACAAGTCTAATAAACTTGTATCTGCAGTATTTCTAGATCTATCAAAAGCTTGTGACATGGTGTCTCAAGGTAAACGCCTCTATCACCTAGCCATCCTGGGTATAGCATCTCCATCTATTTAATGGCTCACTAGCTACCTTGCCAACAGGCAATAAGCTGTAAAATGGCAAGGATCCATCTCTGCTCACCTTCCCACTTCCACAAGAGTCACACAAAGATCCCTCCTCCACCACTCTACTGTTCAATATTTTTATCAATAACCTACAGTAATCTTCTTGTGAAGATACCTTGATTCAATATGCAGATGATTCTGCCATCATCTGCTCCTCAAACACTTTAACTCACAACCAAGAAAATCTTACAAGAACGCAACTTTTACTTAAACCCTAAAAAAATAAATAAATAAATAAATAAATAAATAAAAACTCCTCTTTACCCTAAAATCTCACAATCCTAACAGAGTATCTTTCAAAATCTTCTCAATACATGGCACTGAAATTGAAATAGTCCACCATATCAAACTATTAGCAGTCAAAACAGTTGATAATCTTAAATTTGACCTACACATCCAAAGCAATGTCAAGAAATCCCATCAAAAACTAGGCATCCTTTACAAAAACAAATATTTTCTGAGCACACCCACGAAAAATTACTCTAGCTAAAACTTACCTTCTTTCACCCCTACTGTATGGAGCATCAATTCAGACCAGTTTACAATCCCCCATAAAAAACTAACTCGAAAGCTGCTACAACAAAATTGTCTATAAACCTCTGCATATCCTTATTTGGCTGTAACTCCCCCTCCACTTCTCCTACATTTGACTTATAACAATTTATAAAATTATACACAAACAATTTTCCTGCCCAGCTGTGGCACCCTTTCATTGACATATATTTACCTAAAACAACTCTTAGATCAGAAGACAAATAATTTCTCAGAATAAATAAACCAAATAAATCCCCTGGGCAAAGCCTATCCTCATATACACTAGCAAAAATATGGAACTCCTTACCTCTTAACACCAGAACTATTTCTAACCTACCTACCTACCTTTAAATGTTCCCTAAAAGAATACTTTAAAAAAATCTTTGGCCTGCTCCTGTGCTAATCCTGACTGAACTTACTCACTATACTTCACTCACCCCTTTCAACCCAAATCACACTTCACAACCCTCCCCAGCCTCACACTCCACTCCTTCCTTTTGTTTTTGTTTTTCCCACTAACGTACCTTATCCACTTCATCTCTGTAGGCCTTTCCTCTACCTCTTTTCTCTTTCTTCCCTACCCACCTAAGCTACACCCTTCTTATAATCTCCTTCTCTCCAGCCTTGTTTTTTCTATAACCCTAATACCTAATAAGCACCCTCTTTTATACTAAGATATGTCTCAATTTCCCCTAACTGTCTCTAATCATATAATCTCTTATGTCTCTTTAAAATATTTTATCAGAATTGTCTCATGTCTCATTTATCACATACTAATGCATGTAACAAATAATATGATTACTGAGTTTTTCCTCACATATATTCTCCATTTCATGTTGTTTTTCAGTAGTTAATATATTCAATGTTTTATTCTCATTACATTTTTTTCACTCATATGATTTGTAGTATAACACACTACTTTGTGATTATAAAATATCTGTACTTGATGTTTTGTAGTATAACATGATACTTTTCTTTTAAATGTCTGTATTTGATTTCTGAAAGATTGTGATTGTAAAGCTTTCCTCCCCAGGCCCCTACTGAAAATGGGCATTTTCTGTGGCCTAGTTGGACTTTCCCTCTAAACAAATGTCAAATAAATAAATAAATAAATAAATAAATATATTATGGGCACCTGACCTACAAAAAAAATCCTCTTTCCCCTTCTCTGTATTGTACATTTCCTATTTTTACACCTTCTGTTCTACCCTCTGACTTGCTTGTTCCTTTTCATCACATGCCTATAATCCCATTTCCAACCATTATTCTGTTCAAAACATAGATAAGCACACATGCTTTATGCCTCTTTAAGGCTGTCTTCTTGCCACTGCTGTGCATGCAGGATCACAGAGAGCCTCACTAATAAGTGTGCACTATGAACAAGCACTTCTTGAGCTTGTGTTGTCTGTTGTTGTAATGTAGTACTAGGTTCATAGGTGCATATGTGATTACTAGGCTAATGGCACAAGAGCCTTTACAAGCCTAGCCAATAATACCCAGGATATGACAATATTATATCTTAATTCCCAGATATAGGATGGGGTAGTATCAGGGTAGTGGATCGTTGATAGTTGTAGCCCCGATTTATTTTACAGACTGCCTCTGTCCATAAGAGACATGGGCAGTACCCCAGGAGTGAATTTATGGTTCCCCATCCATTTATCCAAATTGTTTTTGAAGAGAGTGAAGGACAGCTTTGTTTTACAAAGGAGGAAAGTTTATTCCATAGATGAGGAAGCCTTTCTGATATGAATCTGTCTCTCCAGCAAGATCTGTTAAAAGAGTCTCAAATAAGATTCAGATCCATGGAACGCATAAACCTCATCAATTTTCTAGAAAATACATAACATTTTCAACAGGACAAATCAGAGAATGTCTTGTAGGTTAGGCATAAATTCCCTCTCAATAAACAATTTGAGATGGATTAAAGGGATAGGGTCTTTAGTCGGTCTGTATAATACATGTGTCTTACACTCTGTATTATTTTATTGAGAATCCTCTGGAGCCACAGCATTTGGTGTAAGTGCCTTGCTAGGTATATGCAGAAGGAAGCATTGTACTCAATTATGAGCGTGATGAGAGCCGAGTACAATGACACTATGACTCCTTTGATCTTGATGCCATGCCTTTACTTGTAAGTTGAGCCACACAGAAAGATTTCCTGACTACTATAGCTACCTGGTGGTCAAAGTTTAATTTGTTAGCTATCTGTGCTCCTAGGTCCCTCATTGCTGGATCTACTTTTAAGGGTGTTCTATCAACATTATAATTTGCAGGAATAACTGATTTACTGAAGGGTACAATTATATATTTTTTTAGTATTTAGTCTCAAACCATGGTTTTGGCACAAGTTGTTTGTCATTTTTTGCCCTGATTGCAGGATGTCAACATTGTTTGGGGATTCGCTGATTGCTCTCAGCTTGCAATCATCAAAAAACTTTGTGAGCCAGAGGCCCTTAACACTGGCCTTTACTTCAGAGAAGGAGGGGCTCCAGCATTGAGATCTGTGGGACACTGCTAGCAACAGGTCTTTTATGAGAAGTAGACTGACCTACCCAGACAACATGTGTCCTGTCAGTGAGCCAGATGTCTATCCATCTGACAATGTAGGAGCTTATTCCTAACTCAATAAGTTTATCTATGATCACTAAGTGGAGGACTGTTTCAAAAGCTTTGGCCAGGTCCAGATAAATGGTGTCTACCATTTTGCCCTGATCCATGGCCCTGGTGACTTTCATGAAGAAGCACACCAGTCTGAGCAGGCAAGACCTCCCTTTGACAAAGCCAAATTGGAAGTGGTCCACTGTTTGCAGAGTTCATATGTCATTTATGACCAGGTCCATAATTCTCTCCTTGGCCTTGCAGATAAGAGTGGCTAAGCTTATGGGTCTGTAGTTACCTGGGTCAGTTGATGGCCCCCCCTTGTGCAGATAGATGACTGTTGCAGTCCTCCATTCCTCTGGGACAAAGCATATCCAAAGGCTCTGTTTAAAGAGTGTTTCTAGTGCCCCTGATAGATTCTGTTTTAAGCTATTTAGGAAGGATCCAGGAATGTTGTTGAGACCGATGGAAGTTGAGTTTTGGCTTTCGAGATTGCAGTAAGGATCTGTTCCATGGTAATGACCAGTAGGAGGATGGTTGTATGTATTTCTTTGGGTGTGGCAGGAAGGTGTGAGGAGGGGAGAAGACTGAACTGAACTTGTTGGCCAGCAGGTTTACCATCATTTCAGGCTGGTGTAAGTGTTGCCATTCATGATTAATTCGGCATCTTGCTGAGCATGTTCCCTGAGGGTTGTTGTTGTTGTATGAACATAATTAAAAAAGCCTGACTGGTTATCTTTCTCCTGGTAGGCAATCTTTGCCTCATTGTTTGCTTTGGCAGATGTGACCACCTCTCTAATTAGTTTGTTTAGCTTGGTGAGTGTCTTTCCTAGTGTTTTGTTGGTTCCTTCTTGGCTTTGGAGAGGATTTGTTTTCATTTTGTTGAATAGCTTATTTATTCTAGGAGTCCACCAGGGTGGTTTATTTTTGTCAGTAATCATAAGTTTGATTCGGGCAAGTATTGCCTCCACTATGCAGCTATGAATGTGGTTATACAGTACTTTTCTGTACAGCTCAGGGTAGGCCTCAGTGTCATCCAGGTTCGGAGGGGCTTGCAAATTTAATAAGCATTCCCTTAGTTTGAGGTAATTAGCCTTGGCAAAGTTCTTAAAACATTTTGAATTTAACGGGGCTGCTGGTTAAGCTTTAATACTAAAGTAGATCATTTTCTGGTCAGATCTTACCAGGGAGGAGTTAATGCATGGGAGGGAGCAGCATTCCACCATGTTCATGAATACCAGGTCTAGGACATTTGCACCTCTAGTTGCAGAGTTAACTAGATGCTCCAGGGTGTTTGTACTGACAAAGTCAATATCCTCTAAGCAAGTGAATTATGGGTTGTATAAGTATCCCAGTTTATGAAGGGGTAATTGAAGTCACCCAAAAGTATAGTGATAGGCTGAATGTTAAGAGACTTCAATAGGTTTAGGTAAGAGGTGTGGTTTTCAAGACTCATGCTAAGGGATCTGTAGCTAGCAAGGATATGATAGGGGTCATAACTATGGTTAGTTGGGCATGGAATAGCTCAAGTGAGTCATGTTGTTGGACAAGTCTAGCAATGTACTTGTCCTTTATGAACACTGAGACACCTCCTCCCTTTGTTTTATCATGAGCTAAGGGGGATCAAAATGTATAAAAAGCATTGTAGTTTTTGATAGCTAGGGTTCTTTCCATGGTTTTAAACCATGTTTCCATGACTACACATATGTCTTCAATCTCCAGGGTGAGGAGTGCTTCCAGGGAGTGCAACTTTTTATTTAAACTCTTAGCATTAAGCAGGAATACCATTTGATAGTCACAAGTGATTTTTGTTATGATGGAGGGTTTAACAACTTGACACGACCTAAAAATGGCACTATGGGGACGGATGAAATTTTACCAGTATCTGGAAGCCAAGTGGTAACAAGTGCAAACTATCTCTGGCAAAGCATCGTGGTTTGTCGATTGTGTCTCATCATGTTAGAATGGAAAAACATTTTATATAAATACTGAAGGTTTTTCATTTAAAACAAAATTGCCTGATATTAAAAATATTAGCTCGATTTTTTTTCAATTAAAGTTGAGAATTTCAGATTTATTTTCCAAAATATGTATTATCCTTTGAGGGAGTACCTAGAGAAATACACTTTCTGGTGATTATCTTGCCTGCAAATCCAAAAATTGGCTGCCTGTTGAAATGTTGGCACTTGAAATGCTGGGTATTGACAAGCTGAAAAAAAACAGAACTATGAGAGAAGAACAAATCTCAAACATAACTCTTGTCCTTTTTTCTGCTGAAGGCACAGACTCATGGTACCTGCTGAATTGTCACTCATGCTATCTGCTGCAGGCACTGACTCATCCTACCAGCTGAATGGTCATTCATGCTATCTGCTCCAGGCACTGACTCATGATACCTGCTGAATGGTCACTCATGCTATCTACTGCAGGCACTGACTTAGGCTATCTGCTGATCATTCATGCTATCTGCTGCAGGCACTGAATCATGCTATCTGCTGAATGGTCACTCATGCTATCTGCTGCAGGCACTGACTTAGGCTATCTGCTGATCATTCATTCTATCTGCTGCAGGCACTGACTCATGCTATCTGCTGAATGGTGACTCATGCTATCTGCTGCAGGCACTGACTTATGCTATCTGCTGGTCATTCATGCTATCTGCTGCAGGCACTGACTCATGCTACCTGCTGAATGGTCATTCATGCTACCTGCTGCAAGAACTGACTTATGTTACCTTCTGAAGGCACTATTTGATGCTACATGCTGTAGGGTCACTCTTGCTATCTCCTATAAAGCCTGATTCATGTAATCTGCTGCAGGTAGTGTCCCATGCTACTAGCTAAAGGCTCACTCATGCTACCTGCTACAGGCACTGACTCATGTTATCTGCTGAGGTACTACCTCATACCATCTGCTGCAAGCACTGATTTATGCTATCTGCTTGTCATTCATGCTATTTGCTGCAGGCACTGAGTCATGCTACCTGCTGAATGGTCACTCATGCTATCTGCTGCAGGCAGTGACTTATGCTATCTGCTGGTCATTCATGCTACCTGCTGAAGGCACTGACTCATGGTACCTGCTGAATGGTCACTCATGCTATCTGCTGCAGGCACTGACTTATGCTATCTGCTGGTCATTCATGCTATCTGCTGCAGGCACTGACTCATGCTACCTTCTGAATGGTCACTCATGCTATCTGCTGTAGGCACTGACTTATGCTATCTGCTGGTCATTCATGCTATCTGCTGTAGGCACTGACTCATGCTACCTGCTGAATGGTCATTCATGCTACCTGCTGCAAGAACTGACTTATGTTACCTTCTGAAGGCACTATTTGATGCTACATGCTGTAGGGTCACTCTTGCTATCTCCTATAAAGCCTGATTCATGTAATCTGCTGCAAGTAGTGTCCCATGCTACTAGCTAAAGGCTCACTCATGCTACCTGCTACAGGCACTGACTCATGTTATCTGCTGAGGTACTACCTCATACCATCTGCTGCAAGCACTGATTTATGCTACCTGCTGCAGGTACTGACTTGTGTTATCTGCTGCAGGCATGGACTCATGCTGCCTGTTGCAGGTAGTGACTTATGTTACCTGCTGCATGTACTGACTTGTGCTATCTGCTCTAGTCACTGACTCATACTACCTGCTGCAAGCACTTACTCATGCAATCTGCAGTATGCATTGACTCATATTTGCTAAAGGCACTTACTCATGCTATCTGCACTATGTACTGACTCTTGTTATCTGTTGAAGACAAAGACTCATGCTGTCTGCACTATATACTGACTTGTGCTCTCTGCTGCAGCTATGATACACAGAGTAATGAGGTTTGCTCTAGCCAGCAAATAGCCATTCTCTTGTACTACTGAGTATATTAGCTTTTCATAGTTTGTTCAAATTATGCCTAAGATGTTGTTTATCATACCTGACACAAGTGGTGCAGCAGTGTGTGTTGCTGCCTCACAGCAGAGGTTCTCTGGTTCAATTCTCACCTTGGGTGCTTTCTCTGATGAGTCTGCATGTCCTCCCTGCATTTGCATGGGTTTTCTCCGGTGTTCTGGTTTCCTCCCACATCCAAAGACATGCATCATTAGCATTTCTTCATGGGCCTCTGCTGAAAATTGGCTCTGTCTAAGTCAGACTTTCCCGGTAAACAAATGTTAAATAAATAAATCACAAGTTGCCACATTGATTTACTGTGATTAACCATGAAGGGCTACTATCAAAAATATATCGTTTAATAACTGATTTAGAGGTAGGATTTTTCTGGTTTTCCTCAGGGTAGTTTAAATAATCCATAAGAATAACTCGGTTATGAAATAATATGGTAGATACATGTGATAGATATCCCTTGTGGAGAATGGCATTCATAGACGGCTTCTTATAAGTTAATAAAAACTTTACAGTATCCATAAAGTTTGATCCAAAGATATTCACAGGTATAGAATATTTAACATATTTGGCATTTTTTCTTCACTACCTGTATGAAATAGTTAACACTGAAAATGTTACAAATCCTTATATAATTATTTAGGGCAGGATTCACGAAGCCTCCGTGTAAGAGATACATGGCTTACACGGAGGTTGCAGTTAAACGGTGTGACGTCAGCATGTCATGCATATGCATGAGGGCATGCTGAATCCCACCGAAGGCTAACACGGTCCGTGGAAGACAGTAGGGGGCGTGTCAGTAGGCCGAGCCCTGCAAGCAGACACGTCCCGAGAAGAGTAAAATTGCCCAAAGTAAACACTCATGACAGAGGCCATGGAAATGTGAATAAACACAACACAACACATGCCCCCACTGACTATGAACATAAAATATATAAATGAACATGTTATATATTTTTTTAAATCGTAAAGATGTTTGCCTGTGAGTGCGCTCGTTTGCGCGGGCGTGCCCGTAGCTTAGCCACAGTTAGCAGTCAGTGGAAAAGCATATAAAAACTAAATAGACAAAGTAAGCCAAGAAGCAATAGCGTAGCGGAAGAGATGTCGGCTGAAGAGCAGGCATTCATGGTTCGAGCCCCCATAACACCAATTTTTATTTCTAGTGAAATAAGCAGGAAACAAGTCCCTGACAAACATGTACACATATAAAATCATAGTTTATGTAAAATGTAATGAAATAGTCCATTTATTTTGAAGAAATGTGAGATAACAAAATAATAAAAGATGCCAGACGTGCCTATAGCTGAGCTACAATTTAACAAGGTGAGTGCATCTGCCCGTAGGTGAGCAGTGGTTTAACAGGTGCAAAATGAGTGCCCGTAGGTGAGCAGTGGTTTAACAGGTGCAAAATGAGTGCCTGTAGGTGAGCAGTGGTTTAACAGGTGCAAAATGAGTGCCCGTAGGTGAGCAGTGGTTTAACACGCTGAAACTGTGTGCCCCTAGCTGAGCTGAGCATAATATGCGTGCTGATAGCCAAATGAGGCGTAAACCAGCGTACCCCATTTGTGCAGCGCTGTGCACTGCGCCAACAAGCTAACCAATGGACTATGTTGAGCATGCCGTATCAAAACTGCCTATACACAGACACACCCCTCAGCCTGTCTAGACAGTCATAAAAAATAAAAAGCAGTGGCGAGGTTTGAACCCAGGATACCATGCACCATAGTCAAAGTACTGAACCACTAAGCCATGACAGCAGTACATATAAATGCAGTAATAACAAATATATAGGAATGAATACAAAGTGGAGCATGACAAAGCAGGTTTTGTGAAGTTGATACAATTCCAAAATGGCCAATCACAGATATGTGCGAGAAAAACGGCATATATAAGCCCCATAAGCGGGAATACACAGCATAAACGATTGTAGAACTGACTTGCAGCCAGAATGACAGGAGTAAGTGAGGGTAGTTAATTTCGAGCACAGAGGTGGGGCATTGAGGAGTCTAGATACATGGTCTGGCTCCTAGTCCACAATCATGAGGCCCATCTCATGCAGGGCCAGGTCCTGTGGGGAGCATATAGGGCTGAGGCGTTGGACCGGTTGGCTCATGATCTCACCAGTGCCACAGGGATTCCAAGGACTGGTGAGCAGGTTCGTCACCACCATGCGGACCTGAAGAGATGTAAGCAGGACCAATTGAACCTTTGGATCCAGGAGGCCCGGCAAATGCCCAACACCCCACTACTGAGTAAGTTACATGTAATTACGTATGTAAGAAATTAAACTAGCTGATATTATGGAGATGTGTATTCAAATATTACTTCATTTATATTACAGCTGCAGGTGTCTGTTCTGCGAACTGCAGAGCCTATGGCGATAGGCTGGTGCGGTTGCGCCACCAGGCAGGTCAGTAATCCTCTCCCAGTAACTGTAAAGAAATATAAAAGTATGACAGTTAGCAAAAGAGTGCAGTGTAGTCACTAAGTAATAGAATGTGCAGGTAACAGTGTAAGAGTGTTTGCAAGTATTGCTTGATTACAAAAGTGTGTTGCAGTCTGTAATCCAAACAAAAAAATGAAAATGTCTGAAATAAAGATGCCCCACCTGTAATATAATAGTACACAACCTGCAGCAGGCTGAAAAGTACAGATGCAGAAGATGAGCAAATCACATGTGTGAAATATACCCCTGTTGAAATACTGAAACATGACAGAAGTGAGACTGCTGGAAAGGATTGTAATAACTACAGGTAAACATGTCAATAAAGCCTAGAAGTAAGTACCATCCTGAATAGTAAAATGAAAACAAGTGAGAGAGTGTGAGAAAGTGTTATGAATCCATCAATAAAGTAGTAATAACCCCTGAATAAAGTATACTGCAGTCAGTACAGAATGAAATGCATGTGAGAAGCAAAACCAAACAGCGAAATCTGTTTAAAGTGTTGCTGCAGCTGGAATGTGTATCCTAAAATCTGGATATGTTGCTCTCAGTCTGCAATATGCAGATAGTATGATTGTCTGACATACCAAACATCCACAGTTGTCTATAGCTATATAAAGCAAATGTAGCAGGATGATGTAGCTGAACAAAGCCAGATATGAATGTGTATGAAGAACAATAAAATGTATACTGATGTAGCAGTAACAGTCCTATCACCAAATTGAAGTAGTTATCATATAGGAAACTGTAGTTAGAACAGTAGTGTGTATATATGTGCAGCTATTAGAAATGTACAGCATATGTATTGGTATTCAAGGTGTTAATATTATTTTCTTCACCCACCCTATAACCACATATAACCCATTCCACGTGAAAATGGTATGTGCAATCACAATTAACACCCCTGGACATTTGTCCTGTTGGGTCATAAATGTTTGCATGACCGTTGATGCATTTGCCCTGTTCATACATCCAAACCTGATGGCCTGTTGCCATCAATCAACCCTGCATGTTGTTGGACTGTGTATTGCTGTTCAAATTATGCATGTATTATGCTCGCTGTTCAATGGTGTGAATATCTGGGTGTTTCGTTAATGGGAATACTAATGCACGCTGTTACAACTAATTGTGAATGGTATTATATGTGACTAACCCAAACTGTCATGACATAATGCAAAACATAGGACGACAGGGAAGGCGGGTTCCAGCAGACCCACCTCTCCCACTTCAGCTGGCGAGTGCACTTGGCACTAGTGCCCAGTCTGGACCCTCCTCCGGTGGCCCTGTGCCACCTGCGGGTGGAAGCGCTGCAGGGGATGGAGCCCGTCCCCCCTCTGCAAGTGTGGCCAGAGGAGAAACACCACTCACCCTCCGTAGCGTCCGGACTGTAGTGCGTAGGGAGATCCGGGACTCTGTTCTTGGGCCCCTATGCCAGCTTGAGGCACAGGTGGCATAACTTACGGGCATGCCTGTTGCCCAGCCTACACAGCCCCCAGCACAGCCCCTTCCTGGGCAGAGAAGGAACACTGGCAACTGCCCATGGGTGGGGATATCAGTTCCACTGTTGCTGTCTCTGGGCTCATGAGCTCTGGATATCCAAACATCCATCCCCGTCAATTGTGTAACCCCCCCCACATGTGTCATACACCACCCCTGTATGCATCTTGTTTGTCTTGTCTGTTGACCTACCCAACCTACCTCCCCAGCTATACCGACTTCCTTCACCTGACATACCACTCTCACCTGAAAAAAAAAAAAAAGGGCACTCTGTACCCACAAAAATTACGCCCATACATAGCTGCCCATTCCGCACACATGTCTGCTGGACATGGAAACTATCAATTACAATTGGCTGTACAACAAGTATTATTGTTGTCCTGACACCTCTCTCAGGGGTGGAAGGTTTCAAATGTCACACCAAATTACATACATATGCACAGCTGTTGCTGATGAAGAAATGGGCAGCTATGGGCCTTACCTACATCCCTCCTGCAAATCCCAAGCTTGTTTCCCTACTGTCTTACCTTCTTTGTAACCCCTTTTTCACCACTTTCCTGTCTCCCCATTTTCATTTTTTTCTAAGAAAATAGCTGGTGTGCCAGAGTAAGCACTGTTAAGTGGTTGTAAGCTGTGCGCGTAATGTCGTGAGCTAAACACCAGTGTGCATGCTTGAGCTCTGCGCAAACCAGCGCTAACCCGTTTACAACTGCTTAAAAGTGCCTTAGTCACTCTGATTGACAGGTCCTGTAGTCAGTTCAAAAGCAAAATAAAATCCCACTGTCAGTCCCCAACCCAGGACCTTGGAAACACTAGTCTGCATGACCTAACACTAAGCCATGATTCTTATACAAGAACATTGGGCTAAAATAAATATATCATGTAATAGTAGGAATGAATGTAAAGGGAATATAGAATGTGTAGTACACAAAGCATGTCATTTAGAATTTCTGTCAAAACTAGTGGATTTCCATAATAGTAGTGTGTGAACAGAAACAGTCATGCTAGTTGGTAGCTAGTAGGTAATAATGTCAGTTAATGTACATATATAAATGTATGTATAATTACATATATATATATATATATATATATATATATATATATATATATATATATATATAGTTGTAGGTGTCATTGTGCATACACAATTACTACAGGGAACAGGAGAGAGGAACGGAAACATGTGAATCTACAACACAGCCTGAATCATGAGAGAGATACTAACCTTTACACTCACAGAACAGTGTCCACAGCATACCAGCATGGTCCCCGCCCTTACAATCTGAAAGGGCAATGCCTATCTTACATACCCTTTTATAGCACTGTCCTGAAATCACAGTGAGAACTGCAATCAGTACACAACTGGCTGCATGCAATTAGCAAATGCTGGCTTACAATTGGTGCAGAGGCCATCACATGGACCTATGCAGATACCTACAAAAGCATCCTGTACTAACACTCCACACATGCAATACTTTCATTGCACTGTCTGGAGGCAGACAGAGGGAGACAGACAGACAGAGTCAGAGACAGAGAGCGAGAGGAAAAAAAAAAAAAGAAAACACACACTACACACTGAGTCTAAGCTGTCAGCAGTGGCAGTAGCAAGCCGTGCCAGCAGCAGCAGGAAGCAGAAGTAGTGGTAATGCAACCAGCTGTGACACACACAGGTAATGTAAAGTAGCAGGTTAATAGTCTGCATACTGTGAACCCTCCAAATGTGTCATAGGTCTGTATCTATAGGTATGTCCATGTGATATGTTGTGTGCACGTAGTTCCACCAAAAGGGGATGACTATACATTACATGTCAAGTCAGTGTTAGGCCATGATCCTGGCAGCAGTTTTCTGTGCATTGCCCTCATCAATGGCTGTAGTGACTGTTTTGAAAGGTCAACCAGGTTCAAAAGGCAGGATCAGCCCATCACAAAGACAAACTGGCTGGGAACAAGTGTCTGCAGGTACCCAATATCGCTGTATATGCGTCCCATACTGAATAATTCCATAGCTTAGCAGACCAGGCCAGTTATGCTTATGGTGCGGTAGTTCCCAGGGTCAGTAGAGGTGCCTCCTTAGTGGTGTGGGACCACTGTTGCTGTATGCCAGTGTTCAGGTACATATCCTGTAGTACGGCCAAGGTTAAATATCAGTCTTATATGCAGTTGTATGTCCTCTTGGAGTGCATGTAGCACACATCCAGGGATACCATCAGGTCACAGTGATGCTGTGTGTTCTGCTTTGCTGAGGGTGGCCCTCACCTGGACATGTGAGATGATAGGGAGGTTACATTCAGCTGTGATAAGAATTTCTACTTGTGGGGGGGAAGGAGGTGGGATACGTGAACCAAACCTGTCTGCGAGAATGTTGCCAATATCTGTGTATTCGGTGAATGTTAAGTAGGTGTGTATTAACTCAAAGCATATCTGAGGCGTTTGGTCCATATGTGTAACATAACTGAAGAAGGCCTTGTGGTTATCTATAGTGTTTATGGCCATTTCCCTCCCAGAGTAGGCCGTGGCTGTTGTTATGAGAGACCGTAGCGTATTACCAGTGCTGACCACAGATGCCTTCCCTTAATGTGAATCTGCTCTGTCCTGCAGTAACCTCCTGCTATTGTTATACAATCTGCCTCTGTCTGGGGTCCACCGGACAGGATGCCTAACCTTTGTGCATAGGGTCTGGGTTAGAAATGTGTGTGCAAGTTCCATGCAATCTGTGGGATGTCCATGGTAAGCATTCGCAAAGGGGTCAGCAGTGTGGGTTGTGGCTTCCACTGGCCCAGTGGGCTGCATGGATACCATCTCAGTCCTAACAAGTGAATAACTGTCTAATCACATACATATCAAAGTAGTCTACTGTGCTGGTGGTGGTGTTGGGATATGTATATCCAGGCTGAGTAACTTGTGTCCAGATCACACTGGTGGATGGCGTTCCACATACAGTACCTTGGTATGAACCCCCAGAGTGAGGTTGTGCATTGGACCTGTCGCAGTGTGCTGACCGATGGGGCATGCTACTATGTTGTATGGGATGTGGCAAGTATTGTTGCACAGGTGTTGGCTGAGTACTGATATCTGGCCATGTACTTGTGCATCCACCACGAGACACACACATGCAACATATGGGAGTAGTACTACACTTGAGTATCATGTTTAGTATGTGTGCCATATATTGCTGACATAGTCTGCTGATATCCTGTTTGTGTTCTCTTCTAGAGAAATGGCGCGTCAGCGTAATCCCGCCTACTCTGCAGCGGAAGATGAGGAGATACACCAGAGCCTGGTGCGGGATTATGACATACTGTTTTCCCGCACCAGCCAGAATCAGCAGGAGAGGGCTGCACTGTGGCAAGACCTTGTCCATAGGGTAAATGACATTGGCACGGATAATAGGACATATGAGCAGGTACAACATCACTGCAGTGATTTAATCAGAAATGTCCATCAGCGTGTGTCGGATATCCACAGGCAACAGGTTGCCACAGGAGGTGGGGTGGCCACACATCCCCCCTCACCAGACTGGAGGGGATACTCCTAAGTATTGTGGCTCCAGCCCCGGAACAGCAACAGCAATACACCTGCATCATGATGGAGGCTAGATCCACACAGCAGCACGACATGGAGCATGCAGGTAATATGCCATATGTACACTTGACTGTTCTGTACACTGTTAGTTTATGCATGTGTAAGGTGTGTCCGTGGTATGTAGCTGTCAACATAGTATGTAATTGTGCAGGTGTGATATTGGCAATATCAGCAGCTGACGTGTGAAAGGCAACTGGTGTACTACTGCATTGTATCATATGCAGTATCAATGACACAGTTGTGCCCACTGACATTAATCTCCTCATTTCTGCAGGTCCCTCCGGTGTTACAGCAAGGCAGGCCATCCATCCTGGTGAGTGTGTTTAACAATACCTATAATAGCCCTGATAGTGCTAGTAATACTAGTGTAACTCAGTAGTGCTCTGTGTGTATACTGTGGGGTGTGCATGTGTGCATGCATGCAGGTGTGCCTGTGTCCACGTGTGCATGTGTGCATGTGTGCATGTGTGCCTGTGTCCACATGTGCATGTGTGCATGTGTCCACGTGTGCATGTGTGCATGTGTGCATGTGTCCACGTGTGCATGTGTGCATGTGTGCATGTGTGCCTGTGTGCCTGTGTGCATGTGTGCATGTGTGCCTGTGTCCATGTGTGCATGTGTGCATGTGTGCATGTGTGCATTTGTCCACGTGTGCATGTGTGCATGTGTGCATAAGTGCATCACTGGTAACATTGTGTGGACACTGTAAACTGTGTTTCCTGTCTTCCTCCCACAGGTTCTGGTGCTGCTCTGGTGTCCTGCAGCAGGGAACCTGAATCTGGTGCCACAGATACTGGTAATGATAATATCTGTGTAATGGCACAGGAAGGTGTGTCAGGGTCCGCCATTGGTCAGCCAATTGACAGTACACAGCTGTCAACCCCATCATTGCGCACAGTCATCCTGCCAGTACATCCTTTGTCACCATTGTCCCTAGGTGATGGACAGGATACAGTGGGCATTGACCAGGGTAATGTGGTATCTGTGGCACATGCTTCCCCACACAGTAGCCATGGGCAGGGTCCTGCGATGGTACCACACAGACAGTTGCCCATGGGTTCTCGTGGGAGCATCCATGGGCGTACTGCCTCTGGCAGACGTGCCCAAAGAGGTCTGTCAACCTCAGCTATGTTTTGGGCTGTCATGCAGCCACAGTCGCGTATGGAAAGGTACACCAGACAGGGTCTGAGGGAGCTGAGAGCATGTCGCACAGCCATGACTGACAGTATGCGTGACATCAGGGATGCTATCCGTAATTTCACCGATGTCATAGACAGACATTGTGGGGACATATTACAGCAGTTCCACAACCAAATGTCCATGAACCAGGGCAATGGTGGGCGGTTGCGGCATCGACATGGCCGTATGCCAGCAACAGCAGCAGCTGGCAGTCGGCACGGATGACAACAGGCCCGCGCATGCCCCCATAGTGCCAGCAGCAGCCCCAGCAATGCTGGGTCTGTGCTGTCATCGGAACACCCCAAGAGACCACGTGCACTTGGCTTTGGACAGTCCCAACAGGGACCTGTGTCCAGTCAACACACTCCCCCTTCTGATGACAGTACCCAGTCTGGCTTAGTACTGGATATGGTCCGTAGCACCCCTGCCAGGCACAGGTACCGTGTCTGTGCCCACAGACACTGATCTGTATGACCTGCCAGGTGCAGTCTGTGGCTGTCCACAAGCCCCTGTATATGGCAGCCATGAGGTGGAACTGTGTGCGTGCATACACACATGCAAAATGTTAACACCTAGGGCTACCACCTACACGCACACACTGCACCAACAGTTCCCCACCCTGTACTGCTGTCCCTCACCAACACACATGCACACACATGTCAATTGGTGGTATCAGTGGCAGACTCAGGCATACCTAATTCACACCCTGTGCATATGATGAAACTGTGCCACCCCCTGCAATCTCCAACATCAGTGCAGGTACAGGTAAACACGTTGCTGATGCACAGGATGATTACATAGAAGTGTATTAGTAGTATCATGTTGGTAACAGTACAGTGTGCTGATATTACTGTGTGTATATCCCAGCATGCCTGATGCAGTAACCGTATGACTGTCCTGAATTGTTATCTGCACCCATAGTACGTACCAAATTGTAACAGCTGCACATTATTGCATACCGGTGGTAAGGATGTCAACAGATAGCTACATACATGGGTAGCACAGGGTGGAAGGTAATGCAAGTAGTGATACGCAATGATGGACATGTACAGTAATGGTGGCAAGTTGCCCACAATGACTATGCAATGTGGATGTTTGCACATATTGATATGTGTGCAGTACCAATGTAATCCAAATCTCAATTAACTATGACATAATATCAGTTCTACCATGGGCATCCACGCTTGTGTATTCCTGGGTACATGTTGATAGTGCCCACATATTTGCACTGTAACCTACTGTCAGTGTTACCCCTTCTTTGTTGTACAATGGACTACTTCCAGCCCTGCTTACTGTAGCTTTGTTTGCATGCATGTTCGCTTGGGTTCCCTGCAACACTGCTTCCACCTGCAATGCAGAGTTACAGCGCTTCTGTGGACTCCTAGTGACATCTGCATAGCGTACGATACATATGTCAAGTTTACACATGACAGAACGTCACTGTCTGTCTTGTTCGCATGTATGTTGCCTGTGACACATTGAACATGTCTTACCTGGCATTTACCCACGTGTGCAGTCATATATGCCAGTGCTATGAAAGAGTAGCAGTACACCCACACATACACACCTTCAGTATGTTGTTCCCCATTGGCCCTATGTGTTGGTACTCACCATGGCAATCACACTACTAGGGTAGCATGTGCAAATGTAACCTGTGAATCACCTCTATGGTCCAGTTGTGGTTTATGTGAGTCATGTGGCAATGTCACAGCTGCCACATGTATGCAGTCAACCATCATCCTTGGCCAGGAACGTACAACACATGTGTGGGATGCCACCACATAGCCAATCGGAGGACTGAGCACTCTGAACCCAGTAATGCCATACCCTGTCAGGTGGTATGTCATACTACAGTGACTACGATACCAGTCAGACATAAACACGCACTGACAGCAAGCTGAACACACTGGGGCATACTTGGAGACTCAGAATAGCATCCTGCCTGAGCATCACAGACCTCCGCAGCTGGCACACAGGCATACGTTACATTGGAACAGAGCACATGCCACACATGGCACACACATCCCATGTGCCATACACTCACAGCCTGTAGGGCTACACAACACACCTGCTACAGATGTGTCAGGTACCTCTCTTGGCCGCTGCAGTGGGGTCCCGCTCAACAGGCTGTACATGGTGAAGGTCACAGTGATATGCCTCTGGAGCACTATGGTCCACCACAAAACACATGCATACAGGTCAGTCAGAGGCATGGACACATATGACTCAGTCATTGACCATGCCACTATGGATGACCTGAGACATACCTCCCTGGACTACATGATAGGGAACATAGAAGGGATCTCTCAGCATGTGGCACGGGCCAGTATGAGCCTGATCTTGGTTGCCATCATACCCTCACCAGGTATGCTACCACTATATGTAGGAAGGGTGTTCTATGTCTACATTCTGCTCAATCTCCAATGTCATTCATAGGGTATCCATTGGCTGTCAACGTGTGCTTACATGCTAGGGAAGCCAGAATGATTTGCGAGGGGCAGCTTGCACGTGACACCCATGGCCCAATGTATATTGGCGAAGCCCCTTGATACACACATACTACCTTATGCTGCTGGACATGGATTACATAGCCTCCTCCGTGGGTATCACATAGGATAGGACACTAACAGTGATGCTACACAACACCAGCAGTGTACACCGCAAGATGCATGCACTGGACACTGTCCTCAGCATGGTGAACTGCAATGTCTCTGCAGTACCAGAGTCCTGATTCATGGCTCACAGGTGCAACCCATCACTGCCAGGTTATACCTCATACCATGCCTGTCGTCCCCTACACATGTAACACACATGGACAGGGGGGTGGTATCCCAAGGCACCACAAATTCACACACCTCCAGGTTGTTGGCACAGCACAAAGCATCAGGGCCTATTCATGTGCAGCTAGCAGTGTGTCGGACTGCCATCTGGTACATAGCCTGACACACACAACCCTCCCATACACAGGAAACCCACCTATCCTCCATAACAACACTGGCAATATGACAGTCTCCAGAACTGTCTTTATATGGCTGGACTGCATCCAGCCAAACATTGTGCGTGAGCATTACTGTAGCTACAACACACTAGTTAAAGGATTCCCAGCATGTTGTCACTGAATTGCGGCGGAATGACATGTTACCACTCCCACAACAGGTTGGAACATGCAGCACCTGTACATTGACTACATGTAGACTATATGGCCCAGACCAGATGTGTATCCCCTGTTGTAGGTATTTTACCATATACACCCACACTGTATAGACACATACCGCGTGCGGCCCCTGCACAGTAAGACACAGTCATATTGTTATACATTGCAAATACCATTTATCCACTCGAGGCACGTGTCAGACATGGTAACTACTGCAGGTCACAGGTATTTATGTGTATGTGTCACACGCATACATCATGTGTGCATTGCCATTGCTGGTTTAGGCAATGGTATGCATTGTTATGCACAAAGACCCACACAAGGTCATAATGTGTGACACAACCACACGTGGCAGTTGTGGGTTACCAAAACATACCTATCTGTACTCTGACAATGGTAATAGACCCAGTAGCAGAGCCAACTATTGGCATTACTGGCCAACTAGCCCTGTTTGGCTGTGCTGATAGTGTGGTGACATCCCCTGTGTTTACTGGGGGAATATGCAGCATCTGGTGTATTGTAGTATTTGCCAAAAGGATCTGTTCTCTCACACTTGCATTTACACACACCCTACTACCCCCACACACACACTTGCCGGATTCATACCTCTACCTAAGTCACGACATGTGAGAGAGACGCATTAGCGAAGCGCACTATTCGGATTACTAGAAGGTTCCTCTTCTCTGGCTGTACTTATAGGGTGCTGACATCATCAGTGTTTTGAAAGGGTAATGTGCATCAGGTAGTGTGATCTCCTGATTGCCAAAACTAACATGTTTTTCATACAGAATTGCACACACACAAACTCCCCACATCCAAACATGCACACACTTGCCATTTGCAGGTTTCAAACCCCTACCTAACTATGTTATGATACTTGAGAGTGATGCTGTAGCAGACTGCGCTATTCGGATTACTGGGAAGTGTTTCTTATCCAGCTATATGTATAGGGTGCTGACATCATCACTGTTTGGAAAGGGTAATGTGCATCATGTAGTGTGATCTCCTGATTGCAAAAAAACACATGTTTTTTTATACAGAATTGCACACACACAAACTCCCCACATCCAAACACACAAAGTTGCCATTTGCAGGTTTCAAACTCCTACCTAACTATATTATGATACTTCAGAGAGACGCATTAGCAGAGTGCACTATTCAAATTACTGGGAGGTTTCCCTTCTCCTGCTGTACTTATAGGGTGCTGACATCATCCGTGCTTAGATAGGGGAATGTGCATCCTGTAGAGTGCTTTCACAGTTGCCAAAAGGGACATCTCCCTCACACAGACTTGCACACACACTAACACCCCTCCACACACACTGGCCAGTTGCAGGATTCAAACCCCTACCTAACTATGTTATGACACTCGTGACAGACGCATTAGCAGAGCACACTATTCGAATTACTGGGAGGTTTTCCTTCTCCTGCTGTACTTATAGGGTGCTGACATCATCTGTGCTTAGATAGGGGAATGTGCATCCTGTAGAGTGCTTTCACAGTTGCCAAAAGGGACATCTTCCTCACACAGACTTACACACACATCAACCCCACTGACACACACACACACACACACACCCACTGAGCAATTGCATGGTTCGAACTCCTACCTACCTATATTATGGCACTTGAGGGAGACGCATTAGCAGAGCGCGCTAACCGAATTACTGGGCATCTGGTATGCACCTGCAGTATTTATAGGGTGCTGACATCTTTATTTTTACAGAGGTATGTACATCTAGTACTACCTGTCAGGTGGGGGATAGCATATATATGCATTTGCAGCCACCTACGTCAGGGTCAGATATGCACATCGCACTGGCAGGTTATGTTCTATACCATGCTTCGTGACCACAGGACCTGTAACACACAACACAACCTGTCCAGAACACCACACCCACATCCAGGACACACACTTAGCTTCCCTGGGAACAGTGCCGGAATATGCAGGTGTTCACATACACCAGTCCAGTTGTTAACATTAGGTACAGCCATATTGTGTGTGAGAACTACTCAGGCCTCTACCACTTTACCCTACAGCCACTACAATTTGTGGGTCCATGTGCTATGGCAGAACCACACACCACAGCCACATGGGGGAATACATATTGCACCTGTTCATCTGCAACATGGGTACTCACTGTTCCACACCAGAGGTAGACCACCATTGTTGATATCTGATCATACCCACCTTTCCCTGGACATCCATATCCCAGCCCCACCCCAGGCAAGGTTGTCACTGCACACAAACTGTATTTAGCACAAGCAGACTCTACAATTGTGAAGACTGGGGTGGACGACGTCAAAGGACCCATGCTGGGGGACTATACTGGCCACTCAGCATAATCCTTGACAATTGCATTCTATGAGCATGTGTACGGTTTGCATTGATCATGCTATCCCACATATACCCATGACTGCTCCACAACAAGACACCTGTCAGGTGTACACCAGCCATATATGAGCCGTCCAATTGACAGAGTGAGCTAATACATTACAGAGCTGTATCCTACAGAGGGAGGACATCTGTGAACAGTTCCAGCACGACACTTCATTCCCACATAATCATCACAACACAGTGTTGACAGTGGAATTGTCCAGACAATGCAGATAGGGCTCCACTCAGTCTGTTATTGACAGGAACCTACTGTTAGAGATCCTCAGCAACCCTCTTCCAGCACACACCAACAACATGGCTGTGGCTTAGCACATTCAAACCCTGGGATCTCCACTGTGCCCCTGCTTGACAGAGGCACAGCTCACTAGCCTCACACGTTGCCTTATGTGACCTACTTTACAGTGACACAGTAGCCTACTGTACTGGGGATGCAGATGCCAAGCATACTCTGGCTGAGCTGTCATTCCCTAGGGCAACAAGCCTAGTATTGACCACTACACCCATATGTTCAATTTTCAGATGCACAATATTTGTTGTGCTGTTCTACTGTTTGCAGGTCTTTATTGCCATAGCATTCCCTGTTCCTATGACCAACTTGTGTATCTGTGGCAGATGTTTGCATATGACGGCGATCCACTATATCACCTATGTCTCTGTAGTCTTTTACTGTGTGCACTGGGCAGATTGCTGTGTTGTGGTTGGTTCCTGGAATGACACGTACAAATACCAGATATGTGTGGCCAACTGCTAAACGGAGATATGGCCTAAGTGTGTGAGCTTGCCCAGTTCAGCCTTTCCATGGCATGTTGTCTGACATATGCCTCATTTATCAAAGTGTGCGAGCATGCCCAGTGTGAGCTTTCCATATGTTGCACTCTGAAGTCCACCACATATTTGGGTGTGTGTGAACTTCAACAATATCTCACGTTTATGGTTGTGTGTTGGGTGTCATGTTGTGTACTAACTGGCCAACTGCTTCATGTCTGCCACAACAGGGATTATACTGTGCCTGCAGGGATTGCATGGGATACTTTGCAGACAGTTGTCAACATACTTTCATAATGATCTAACACTGTAGTACAGTATAGTGTACTGGTTCAGTACTTTCACTGTGGTGGACAGTATCCTGGGCTTTAGTCCTATCACTGCTTGATATCTTCATAGTGAGCACAACAGACTGTGTAGGGGCCAGTTGTGCACATATGACCATGTTGCATTATGTTCAAATATGGACTACCTACACCAGGCTCGTCCAACATTGGTAGTGTATTCCACAACATTGGTGGACATTGGCAAACACTAGCGATGTTCCCTAGGCCATTTCTGATGCTAGTCACAGGGTGTGTTTGTCCTTCGCCACACATTGTAACTGGAGTTTGCCATGACATATGTCATGGTTAGTATACTGTGCCTCCGTCTACCTCTGACATAACAGTGATACCCAGGGTTAACCTACCATCTCCCATCCACTCATCGGGATTCCTCTTGAGGGGTGTCGATAGGTGACTCTCTGGCTAACCTGTACCGGGAGTATACTCAAGAGTGGGGGTGCCTTCTGTGTTATGGATCATTCTGTACAGCTTGTCCTATGTATGTCAGTGCTGGGGTTCAGGTCTCTCATGTGCATAGCTCACTGCCATTCAGATTGTACAAGGTGCAGCATGTTCATTGATTCCAGCTTGGACATGGCTTCATACATCAGGCACAGCTTGCCTGTAGCTGGGCAGTATGCCAATGTGTGGGGCTGCAGTTTGTTTACTCAGGCAACACATGGCATCTGTTCATGCTCTTTGCTACTCCTGGTGGGGTACTGTTGTGGATTTTACAGTTGATGGAGGTGTCTGCTGAGGTATAGTCCACAGGGGCTATTGTAGTCAATTGTGACGCTGATGAAGGATGACTGCAGAGCCACAGTGACTTCCCCTTATCTACATCTGACAACCTTCATGATTGGGTGGGTATATGGTATGTTTCTGCGAACACTACAGCCACATGTTTGTCCAGTGCAGGATATCTATCACCTTGTGTCCCCAGGTCTCTCATTACATGTTAGGTATGTAATGGGCTAACACCTGTGTGGTAATTTGTGGGCACTTACTGTATATCCACGGTGGTTGTCTATACACAGTTCTGCAATTAGCTTGCTGACATGGCTATGGCTCCAATTGTCTGTTTGTAGGTGGCCCTTTTGTGGGTTGCTTGTGTCAGCTGGGGGTTGGATATGGTGGGCTGTTTGTACTCCTCTGCATACATGTTCAGTCACAGTCCTTCCATGTTGGCCTATACCTATGGGACATATATACAGAACGGGGGTCCCAGGACCAAGCCTTGTGGGATGCCACTCATATCTGCTTTGTAGTCTGACATGGATGCAGCATGTCTGACCATGTCAGTTCTGTCCTTGGTCTGGTTTGCAACCCCTCTACTGACATAGGGGTATATATTTAAGCTGGTGAACATATCCATACTGAACTCGTAGGGTATTGTCTAGAAGCATATGCACGGTCCAGCTACGCAGTTTGGACCACATTGCCCTCATCAATGACCTTAATGACTGTTTCAAATGGGTCAAACATGTTTAGGGGCAGGATCTGCAGTTACAACAGCCGCACTGTGTAGGGTCCGGTATCAGTAGGTCCACAATAGCTTTATGTCTGTGGTACATACTGATCCTTTCCATAGCTGTGCAGACCAAGCTTGTCAGGGTCCTGGGGTGGTAGTTTGCAGTATCCATTCAGGCAACACCTTTGTTGTGAAGGACCACTGTTATTGTACACTGCTCTTTGGGTACATATCCTGTGGTAAGGCTGACACAGGGCAGTAGTGTGATTTGGCATTCCATTATTCTCGGAGTCCAGGTTGGCCTCAGCCCAGGACACCATCACATACCTTTGCTGCTGTGTGTTTTGCTTTGCAGATGATGGCTGTTACCTCAGCATCTGCAATGTCAGGGGACCAGCAGTCTGCTGGGATAGATATTTTGCATTCTGGGCAGGGGGTGGGGGGGGTTTGCACTGCACCTGTCAGGTTGTATGTTAGCAATATGTGTGTGTGTGTGTGTTTGATATGTTGTTTGTAATATCTGTGTGATTCGGAGCATATCTGTGGATTCCCAACATGGTTCCTACCATCAATTTAGTAAGCCTTGTGATTATCCTTAGTGCCTTGTACAATTTGTATCTTCATAGGTTCATGGGTTCATACTAAGCTATCCACCCTAGGGCATTAGTAAGCCAAGCCAGAGTGTGTGTGTCTTTCACCGCCCCTTGCTATGTGACTATTATGGCCATTTATGATTTTCTTTACTGTGCCTCTGTCTGGTCGTGACACAGTGAAGACCCCCAGTATACATGTACGATCATCCATCCACTTGGTAATATTCCTGTTGAGGGGTGTCAGTGAGGGGCTCTGCCTAACATGGATTGGGATCCTGTTTCTGGGTGTGGGGAGCCTCTGGGTTATGTATCTGTCCCTCCAGCACATCCTATTTCATTATGTGTTGAGGCTGACATCTGTCACTCTCACAGCTCCAATGGCTTTGATTTCCTGTGGTGGAGCATGTCCATTACTCCTGTGTTGGACATGACCTTGTACAACAGACATACAATGCCTCTGTATAGGCAGTCTGTGACTGCATTCAGCTGGGGTGTCTGCAGCCAGGCAGCATATGACATATATTTGACACCCTTTATCCTCTTGGTGGGGTACCTTTGAGGTCTTCCAAACTGCTGCAGGTGTCACATACGGTACATCCCATATGAGTCATTGTACTAGATTATGGGCCTGATAGGGGAACAGTACAGGGGCACAGTGACCTCTGTTGATGTAGATGTGAATATCGACAATCTTCCTAGCCACATTGGCATTGTGAGTGTCACATGACAGATTACTGTCGACTTGCGTCCCTAGGTCCCTGATTACTCCTTGCATACATAATGGTTTACCACCTATGCGGTAATTTGTGAGTACCTTGTCTGGCATTTGGTGGGACATTCATACTGTCCAGTGTCTTCAGGATGTCTGGGTGGAGTTCTTGTGTGTGAGAGTGTGGTATGTCACATGCTACAGACTGTACAGCAGTTTTTACTACACTTAGGTGCACATGGGTGGTCTCCGCTGCTTTGTGCATTGTCAGTTACCTGGCCATATGGGTGTCTGTGCTGCATATGGATACTCCCCCTCCTTTGATGTTTTGGTTCAGGTGTTGGGGCCATAATGCATGATATGTGGTATAACCTGGTAGTGCTGGTGTGCTATCACTAGGCTTGCAGCAGGCTTCTGTCACTGCACAGACATCGATGTTCTCCATACTGGGAAGTGCCTCAGGGGCATGCATATTGCAGTTTACACATCTGGCATTGCTCAGCATTACCCTTATGTTTCTTACCACTTATGTTTTCTAGTGTGGTGGGTAGTCTTTTTGGCCTTGCCTACATACGGCTCTATGGAGGTGGCAAAGGCCTTATCCAGTATCCAGACGCCCAGGGGTAACAGGTGCAAGCCATCCCTGGAACAGCAGCATGGCTTGTCATGCATGACATCTCAAGCAGACAGACATTAGACCCTCTTGGACTGACAGCTGTAACTGTGCCACCTGTTAATGATGATCATTCTGTGTTTGTACTGTGGCATCATTCTTGGTGAGGGTTGGATGCTGCACACGGCCAGTGTCATACCGGTCTGGGGTACATACTCAGAGAGCTCATCCATGTCTCTTTTCATGTAGTCCAGGGAGGTACATCTCAGGTCATTCACACCAGCATGGACATTGAGTGCATCGTATTTCTGCTTGCTTTGGGGTGACCTGCATACTTGTGTTATGTGGCATATTGTGGCAGCCTACAGGCAGCTTACTGTACCCTTTCCCTTGTTCAGTCTGGTGAGTGGGACAGCAGTGTGTCTGCCTATATAGACACCTATTACAACTGTATCAGGCATGTTGTTTCTCCTTCTGGTCTGTGACTGTTTGGCACACCAGCTTTGTGTACTATGTGTTGCATGTGCTATGTTTGGAGGTTGTGGTTGCTTGGGATCTGCTTTGGAGGCTTCTGTTGGTGTGATGTGTTTGTAATTAGGGCCTCCGGGAATGTTTTTCTGTGTTTATGTATTTGGTTTACAGTTGTGGTAGGTCTATGTGGGACTGGGTTTGTGGTGTATGTGGTTACCTTCTCCTCCTGACTAGTTTTGACAGTACTGAGTTGGGGGAGCTCAGCCTCCGGTTTGGATACATGGTTGCATCTATCACATTTATTTGTATTTATTGGGGGGAGTTGTGGGTTGTCTGTGTACTTGGGACAGGTGTCACATTGCCTCTGGATTCACAGATTCTTCTTGTTGTGGCTGGCCTTAGTGGATTGTATGTGTGGACATATTTTATTGCCATACTACTGATCAGTGATTACTTCCCTTTTTATGTTTGCTCTATCATGTGGTATCTTCCTCATTCTCTTGCATGGTTTGGTAATGGCTGGAGTCCAGCATGCCAGATGCCTGCGTGTATGGCATTGTGTCTTGTTGTTATTTGTGATTGCATACTCCAAGCATTCCTGGCTGTGTTCATGGAATGCCTGTATAACATGTTCTGCGGTGTGTCCCATATTCTGCACTTGCACAGGGCCTTTCGTGGATTCCACATCGGTTTGGAGGGGGTGCAACCTATGCTTTACACATGTTTTTCATTGTGGTATTCTGGCCAGGGACTGGGGTCAGGATGTGTATATCCAGTGTTTTTACTCTATGGTCTGGTCTTACCAGTGAGGGATACACTTCTCATCTTGCCATCCAGTACACATGTTGCTGATTATCACATCCAGTATGCTTACCCCTCTTGTGGGAGTGGTACATTGTTCCTGGGCATTTTGGCATTTTAGTTAATGGATTCTGGGAACTTTTCCCCGACTGTGTTGGTGCTGGTATAATGCTCCCGGTGTATGTCTGGGTATTTTCAGTCAAGCAATATAATGTGGTTTGGGGGGGCTTGATATATTCATGTATTCCAACACAGGCCAGGTGCAGTTCCTGGTATTAGGACAGTAGTCTGCAGCAGGCTATATACTGGGAGGCGGTTTTATCCATTGGTATTTGACCATGGCTAATCCATGCTGCTTCCTGTTGTGGTACCAACATGGGGGTGTGGTTATCCTTGACATTTATTGCTAGTCACCCTCCTTTTGTAGCTTGTTCCATGATTTGCGGCTGTACAGCACAGTATGAGGTGTGACCTGGTAGTGTTAGGGTGCTGATGTGAGCCTTGACCCAGTTTTCTATTACAGGACTGATATCTACATTCTCCATACTGTGTGTGTTTACACTGCACACATCTTGCTGTTTAGACTTCTGGCATTGGGTAGCATTACATCTAGGTTCCTATCCCTTGTGGTACCTATGAAGGTGGGTTTGTGTTTTGAGACTTACCTTTTCAGGGCATGCTGTGGGTACTGACAGCCTTTGCCAGTATCCATGGGGCATGGACTGATAGGTGCATGCCACCCCTAGCAGGTGGTGCATCATGTCATGCTCCGCATGTCTTCCCAGCCTGAAACACATTGGCTCCCATTTGACTACCTGCATTACTTCAGCCAGTTATTGCACTTGATCATCCCATCGTCATTTTGTGGCTTCATGCTTGGTGAGGGTGGATGTTAGTCAGGGTCCTCAGGTGTGCATATAGTACATGGTGTTACATTACTTAACACATGGCATTCATACCTCAGGTGGTGCTGCAGGGCTGCCTCTGTCGGATGCGCATATTACACTCCCTGTACATGTTTGTGAGCAGGTCATGTCATTTTAGGCATCCCTGTTATTATTTGAGTGAGTCAGAGGGGGTATCATTCCCAGGGTTCCTACTGAGCCAGTGTATGTGCTATGCGTTGCCTCTTTGCCAAGGCCAGGGCATACTGGGCACGCCTCCTTCGGCCTACTGGGGCAGGCTCAGGTTGTTCCTCCTCCAAGTCATGCTCTGCCTATGATGGCCTTGGCAATGGTGGGGGGCTGTTTGGCCCAGCCCTATGCTATTCCTGCTGCAGCTGTTTTCGCAAGATCATATTATGTAGCATAGCACATACCATGACAATTTGGGTACATGTAGTTGGTTAGTACTGCAAGGCTCCACCAGATGTGTCCAGACACCGGAACCGTGACTTGAGCAGCCCAAACACACCCTCTATTACATTACGTGTTTGTGCATGTGCCTCATTATGGCGTTCCTGTTCAGGTGAGTGTGCGTTTCTGATGGGTGTCATCAGCCATGGCTCCAGTGCATAACCTGCATCCCCCACTAGGTGTCCATGTGGGATGTCCCCATTGGCAAATGTCTGGTACAGCTGCGTCAAATGCCAGATGTGGGAATCATGGTATCTCCCAGGGCAGCCAGCACACACATTCATTAGTATGCCCTGGGCATCACACATGACCTGGCAGTTGATGGAGGTGAAGCCCTTGTGGTTAATGTAGGCCCTACCCCGCTCACTGGCTGGTGCTTTGATGCGTATGTGCGTGCAGTCTATTGCACCCACTATCTCAGGGTATTCCGTTGATGGAAGAGATGAATATTGCTGGCCAATACCTCACGGGCATTGGGGAAATATACATGATCACCGACATGTGCTGACATGGCATCCAGGAACTGGTGCAGTACCCTGGAGGCTGATGCCTGTGATATCCCCATCATATCACCAATTGGTCTTTGGAAGGTACCTGTTGCTAGTATTCTTAGGCCAACACATACCTTGGTTTCCACTGGGATGGGTTCCCCTCTGTTGGTTGTGTGTGTGAGGCGTGGCCTGCACAGCTGTACTATTTGCTGCAGGAGCTCTCTGTCCACTCTATAGCGCTCTACTATCTCCAGCTCATGTAACCCATGGTAGGTGACCCTGGGTCTGTACACTCTTCTCCGTCTCCTCACTGTGGGTTGTCTGGCACCATCTGCATTGACACCACACTCAGCAAGTCACCTATGTCTCATTATGACAGCTATGGCAGCCCCTAGCATTTCTGCTCTGAGTTAAGCTTTTTCAGTTTTCACTTCTAATAGCTTACTCCTGTCTTGTAGTGTCTCTTGAGAGAAACATCCTGCAGTGCTGTTTGCAGAGTTTTAAGTGCTGGGCTGGGCTACTATTCTGCCTGTGTAATTGCCTGCTTCTAATTGTTTTCACCTGCTAGCTCCAGCAGTGTTCCCTGCTAGCTTCCTACTAATTCTGTTGCTTCCTTTTTCATTTCTGTTTCCTCAGGGGAGAGCAGCGTGCATACCAGCAGAAACACGCTCACAGTGGCTTACACGCACGCACACATGCTTACACGGTTTGCATTCGTCTTATCTGGGTTAAAACGTGCGCACACCAGCGCAAACAGTGTTACAAGTCTGCCGACAGGCTCCTACATGCTCAGTCTGCCCTACACGCGCGCACACCAGTGCAAACAGTGTTAAACATCTACCAACATGCTCCCACATGCTCAGTCTGCCTTACATGCGTGCACACTGCCCTACTCGCGCTTCATGGTGTGCACACGTGCGCATGCACGCCCAGCAAGAAACTTTAGTGTAAGTAACAGTGTACACCTTCCATTTCCTGACTTTCCCATGCGTATCTTGTGGCACTCCTCTTTCCCTGATCTGTGTAAAAGTAACAGTGTACACCTTCCATTTCTTGACTTTCCCATGCTTATCTTGTGGCACTCCTCTTCCCCTGATCTGTGTATAAGTAACAGTGTACACCTTCCATTTCTTAACTTTCCCATGCGTATCTTGCGGCACTCCTCTTTCCCTGATCTGTGTATAAGTAACAGTGTACACCTTCCATTTCTTGACTTTCCCATGCTTATCTTGCGGCACTCCTCTTTCCCTGATCTGTGTATAAGTAACAGTGTACACCTTCCATTTCTTGACTTTCCCATGCGCATCTTGCGGCACTCCTTTTTACCTGATCTGTGTATAAGTAACAGTGTACACCTTCCATTTCTTGACTTTCCCATGCTTATCTTGTGGCACTCCTCTTATCCTGATCTGTGTATAAGTAACAGTGTATACCTTCCATTTCTTGACTTTCCCATGCTTATCTTGCGGCACTCCTCTTTCCCTGATCTGTGTATAAGTAACAGTGTACACCTTCCATTTCTTGACTTTCCCATGCGTATCTTGCGGCACTCCTCTTTCCCTGATCTGTGTATAAGTAACAGTGTACACCTTCCATTTCCTGACTTTCCCATGATTATCTTGTGGCACTCCTCTTTCCATGATCTGTGTATAAGTAACAGTGTACACCTTCCATTTCTTGACTTTCCCATGCTTATCTTGCGGCACTCCTCTTTCCCTGATCTGTGTATAAGTAACAGTGTACACCTTCCATTTATTGACTTTCCCATGCTTATCTTGCGGCACTCCTCTTTCCCTGATCTGTGTATAAGTAACAGTGTACACCTTCCATTTCTTGACTTTCCCATGTTATCTAGTGGCACACCTCTTTCCCTGATCTGTGTCTGTCATCTGTCATGTTACACTGACCTCAAATGAACTGCATTTCTTTCTACCATTCCCCCCTGTGATGTCACCTATCTCCTACTCTATTCCTCCCCCTTATGTATGTCTTACACTACTCAGACTGTGCTCATTTGCTATGTGACTGTGGGATTCAGTATCCTAACCCTCATTTATATGAGATTGCCTACTAATGCTTAATTACATGTCTTAGACTCAGCTTTCCCCCTTAGCAACCACTACACGGTGGCCATGTTGTTTTTGGTCTGCTAGTCCCTGTATTGTCATTCCATGTATTGCATAAAACCCACATTTGTGGGTTTATAACCTTCATTTTTATGTTTTATACAGCACAGCCCGTTTGCGCGGGGCTGCACTGCGTTTAAAAAAAAATTATATTTTTATTATTTTTGCATCGGGTTACCTTGCCAATGGCCACATATTTGGCCATTGGCATGCTGCCTGATACATATGCACCCTTTATTTGGAGCTGACATGGCTCCATTGTGATTTTTGCAGAAACGTACTCAGTTGTCAATTGAGTACATTTCTGCAGCTAAAACGTCTCTTACACGGGCTGGCTTCTACTTTGTGGATCCCTAATATACCTCATTTGCATACCTTTTGGCTGCAAGTGAGGTATTTAGCATGTCCACGCCCAGTCTGTGTAAGAGACATTTTAGCTGTTCTCTTACATGGAGTTTAGGGCTGTTCCTGGATCGCGAGGCTTGCATGGAGTGTTACACGTCTCTTACACTCCATACAAGCCTTCGTGAATCCTGCCCTTAGTGTATGATAGTCATTTAGTTTAAATCAAGTATTATAAATGGACTGTCAGTGGATATCATCCTTATATGTATTGTTTGCTTATTAGAAACAAGGAAAGCTTGTTATAGAGCTGTTTGTGAAGGGTAAATGTTTGTAGTAACTTTTGCATCATTGGCCTACAAGTAAACAAGTAGCTGATGTGAGCTATTATTATTATTATTGTTCAAATATGTAATTATCATAACAAGGAGAAAGAGGGTTAAACTTGATTTGAGTAAATACAAAGCAGGAGGGAATTGCATAGAGTGTATGACTTGAAATATTAAGGTCCTAACCACTAGCATGAAAAGTGTCACAGGTAAGTGAATATACCTGTTACAGGTAGTATAGGTACATGTGTTACAAAGCCAGTCATTTGTTATAGCAGTAGTCAGCATAGGTATGGATTCCTGCAGGGTTGCCACATTATCAAGTGTCCAGACTGAGACTTTCTTTTTGCAAATATATGATTTCCTGGACTAAACATAAATACAGACATTGTCATGGACTGAAGCTAAATCTTTACCACACAAACAAGGTCAGTGTTGTAGAGTGTAAGTTGCTTGGGATCCATCCTATAATGTTAATGTTAAAACATGTTCAAGAGGTGTTTTAGGAAATATTTGTTGCCCTAATGCTTCAGGCCATTTTTACTGTCATTTTGAAAGATACACCAGCTCATACAGTGAGTGTCCTGCATAATGAGAGACACGTGTTACCCTTGCTGTATACTGTGGTGACACTTTGAATGTTCAGTATTGAATGGAAGCACTATGGACTTCATGGTATATTTGCCTGTGGGTGTACAATTATTGGACTTATGCATGTAGTTCGTCATGTTAAGGTGCTGTATCATAATGTTATGCCACCAGTGGGTTCACTTCTCCTTGGCACATTATTTGGTAAATAATTTGGTATAATATTTTAACATCAGATGTATTTGGCTATTGTGTTTGTCACACTTTACAGTACTATAAGTACTACATTTCCTAGGAAGTTATGTAAGGGCTGCAGTCTCCATGGAATCAGTAAATATTCCACACATTTACACTTTAATCTGCCTGTACTGCTGACATTAATGCATGTTTAGCAGCAGCCTTCAGTAGGTTTGCACGAGCAGCTCAGTGGCATTGCACATGATGATACATTCAGGTTCTGTTTCTAGTCCTTGTTCATTTATTGGGGCCTCACACACATATTCTACTGGCTGTTTAATTGACTTTATGACTATAATGCCCATAACAATGTGATATACACATTGATGTGAGCTGCATGTTGTCTCTTAATTTGCAGTTATGAAACACACACTCACTCATGGGATTCACATAGACAGATGAAGCTCAACATATGAATGCATTGCCTAACAATTTGCATGAGATAAAGGATATACTGCCACATTGCTGTTACTGCGGGGTGGGCATTTGTTAACATTGCATTGTAGGGAATGTAACATAGCCCAATAAAGGTTAGGGTTTAGTTGCATCTTTTCACTGTATTTATACTTCATGGTCTCCCATGCTTTTCCTTCCTTTCTGTTATATACATTTATTTTTGTATTATGCATCACTCCACTTATTTTACATTTGTATGTAGCAGCATCCTAACCAGTACCCCTTCAAGGCTTGTTGAACTACTACCAGTTGCAAGTAGACCTCCACCATCAACGTCATTGTTTTCAGTGACTCCAACATCCACTGTCACCTCTGCTGCACTGGTAGAACCTGTAGCGGCAACTGCCACTAGCCCTGTTGATGGGGATACCTATTTCAGATGGTGGCAGCTGGAGGAAATAGTGGGGGCTTATTGAAATGTAGGTGGACACCTGTATTGGCTGCTTAGAAATCCTACTTTGGTGACTCACTGAGTTGCACTCCCATCCCACACTGTCTTTAACATTAGAGCTAGGACTCAGAAGTAAAGGAGCCCAGGGTGGTGACTAAGCATCCAGTGCATTCTGGCTTGCAAGGTCATTAGTTGCACATCCCAATTTATATTGCATCCTGGTATCTCCCTTTGTTTTTTGTCTGTGCCTACCCATTGGTTGCCCAACCTTTCATATCGCCATTGTTTTTCTGGTCTTTGCCTGAAGTGTCCTTCTTTGTTGTGTTCTCCCTCCCTTATAGTGTCATCACCTCCACAGTGAGTCTTTCTGCTAGTTTGTGTTCCCCTACTACCTTACCTAACCCTATTACTGCATTCTTTCTCCAATTTCTACTTTTCCAACTTAACTTCTCTTACGTATTTATGTATGTATGTGTATAAATATATATATTTTATTTATTTTATTTATTTATTTTACATTTGTTAACCAGGCTAGTCTAGCTGGATATATGTCCATTTTCAGTAGAGGCCCGGGGAGAAAAGCTCCAAGCCTGAACAGTGACAAAGTTAACAATGCATAGAAACATAAAGAATCACAGTACAGTGTAGTATTAGTCTTAAAAGCAGTTATAATAATACATTTTTAAACTATAACAAATTTAGTAAAAATTCTACTAAATAATTATACAAAACACAGTAGAAGGTATGAGCAAGTCTCAGGTAGGGGAAGAGAACATAAATGTTATTCTCATAAATCAAAGAAAGAGTAGTAACTAGTTTTGGAGACATAGGTTACAGGAGTAGGGAAAGGGGTAAGAGTAAAGGTGAAGAAAAATATCAGTCTGGGTTAGCGCATGGACAAAGCCAATGAGTTTTTAGATGTGCAGAGGAAAATGAGTTATTGTTACGATTTTTATATATAGAGTCAGTAAAGGATAAGAGGGCAGTCGATGTGCTATGGAATGGCCTAAAGCCATGTTGGCAGTTTGCAAGTAGGTTATTTTGTAGTAAGTGGTTAAGTAATTGTTTGTGAATACATTTTTCCATAATCTTAGCTAAAGGGGAAAGTAAAGCAATAGGGCAATAGTTTGAAAGCTCAGTAGAAGGTCCACCTTTGTGTAGAGGGATGATGTGGGATATCTTCCATAGAGCAGGGATTTTGCCTTCTGAGATAGTTCTGTTAATAAGGATAGAGATGGGATAGGCTATGGTTTTTGCGTCATTTGTAGGAATTCAGATGGGAGACGGTCAGCAGAAGGAGTGCAAGGTTTCAGTTTTTGAAGTAGCTTACAGATGGGGATGTAGATACAGGTTGTATCTGAAAGGTAGCCAATGAAGTATTGCAGGTATTTGTTTGGGAAGTAGTGAAAGGTGGTAAAGAATTGGCCACAGTTAGAATGGCTTCTGTAAAGTAGTTATTAAAGGCATCAGGGATCTGGTTGGAGTTATTATGGTTGAAACCAGTTGGGTCTGGAGTAGTGGTGTGGCCTGGCTGAAGAAGTGTGTTTATTCCGGACCAAAATGTTTGTGGAGTTTGTTGGCTGGTTTGTTGTAGTTGAAGGTAGAAGTCTTTTTTATCTCTAAGAATATCCTTCTTGGTGGCATTTCTTAGCTGTTTATAGTGAATGTGGTTTGTTGGGCATTTGGTAGCTCTCCATTTAGCCCAGATTTTATTTCTAAGGAGTATCTTTTGCCTAGTTTGTTTTGAGAGCCATGGGGCAGATTTTGTTCTTATTCTAGTAGTGCGATAAAGTACATGGCAGTCAAGGATTTGAAGAAAGTTAGTATTAAAGTAGGTAACGGATTCATCGAGTTCTAGATGGGTTAGTGGTGACCAGTCACAGGCTTGCAATTCGGTTAGGAAGCTGTCTGGATTAAAGAATTTTTTTAAGCGGGATGTTTTGAGGTTATGAGTAGTTGGAATATGGACTTTTTGTCTAATAATGTAGGTAAGCATGTATTCCCTAATGTCGTCGGGAAGGGTTCCTGGAGTATAAGTTTCAGGGTGGCTATTAATAAGGATCCAATCCAGAGTCGTTTCCTTGTTGCTAGGTTTGTGGATTCTTGTAGGAGTTGCTATTAATTGTGAGAAACCAAAGAGGTTTATGTGATTGGTAGGATTTAGAGAACTGCAAGTGGACCAGTCTATGTTAAAGTCACCTAGTACAATGGTCTCCTGGGGTAGTTGGGTAGAGAGGTGACTGAGTAGGTTCTCAAGAGTATTGGTATTATTACCTGGGAGTAGATACATACAAAGTACATAGATAGATTTGGAGTTATTGATTTGGAGTTTGGTTGTTAGGATTTCAGATTTGGTGGCAAATGATGGAAGCACATTAATGGGGGAAATTTGGAGGTTAGATTTATAGAGAATGGCTATACCTCCACCTTTTTTGACTTTACGGTCATTTCTAAGGATGTTATAGCCAGGAGGGGTAATTTCCTGGTCTAGAGTAGATGGTTTTAGTCAAGTTTCTTTAAGACATAGAATGTCAAATGAGTGTACATCAAGGAGAGCATGTAGATGGGAAATTTTATTGCTAATACTTCTAATGTTAAGGTGAGCTATCAAGAGGGAGTTACATGGTTTTGTTAGTGTAGAAACTATAGGCAATGTTAAATTGGTTGGGTTATTGGTGTAGTTAGTATTGGGGCCAGGGTTTGGATGAATATCCCCGTCTAGGAGGGGGTGTTGCTGGGGGTATTGTAGAGATTTAAGGAGATTATAGAGGTTATTAAAAGTCTTATATATACTGTAGGCATGTGTGTGTGTGTGTGTGTGTATTATATATAACTTCAGCAGCAGCAGTTGTCAGATATACTATGTTACAATAGATTTTATCTGAAGGTATTGCTTATATGGTACTTATGCTACTGAAGGTGGAATTTAGCTGTACAAGTTCCTTTGGTAGTGTGATTATGTAACATTACAGCAACAGTTGTCAGATATACTGTGTTACAATATATTTTATCTGAAGGTATTGTTTATATGGTACTTATGCTACTGAAGGTGGAATTTAGCTGTATAAGTTCCTTTGGTAGTGTGATTATGTAACATTACAGCAACAGTTGTCAGATATACTGTGTTACAATAGATTTTATCTGAAGGTATTGCTTATATGGTACCTATGCTACTGAAGGTGGAATTTAGCTGTATAAGTTCCTTTGGTAGTGTGATTATGTTAACGTTTGCAGCAGCAGTTGTCAGATATATTATGTTACAATAGATTTTATCTGAAGGTATTGCTTATATTGTACTTATGCTACTGAAGGTGGAATTTAGCTGTATAAGTTCCTTTGGTAGTGTGATTATGTTAACGTTTGCAGCAGCAGTTGTCAGATATATTATGTTACAATATATTTTATCTGAAGGTATTGCTTATATTGTACTTATGCTACTGAAGGTGGAATTTAGCTGTATAAGTTCCTTTGGTAGTGTGATTATGTTAACGTTTGCAGCAGCAGTTGTCAGATATACTATGTTACAATAGATTTTATCTGAAGGTATTGCTTATATGGTACTTATGCTACTGAAGGTGGAATTTAGCTGTATAAGTTCCTTTGGTAGTGTGATTATGTTAACGTTTGCAGCAGCAGTTGTCAGATATACTATGTTGCAATAGATTTTATCTGAAGGTATTGCTTATATGGTACATATGCTACTGAAGGTGGAATTTAGCTGTATAAGTTCCTTTGGTAGTGTGATTATGTTAACTTTTGCAACAGCAGTTGTCAGATATACTATGTTACAATACATTTTATCTGTAGGTATTGCTTATATTGTACTTATGCTACTGAAGGTGGAATTTAGCTGTATAAGTTCCTTTGGTAGTGTGATTATGTTAACGTTTGCAGCAGCAATTGTCAGATATGTTCTCAGTACATGTAGAGGGAAGCAGCTAGATGCAGAGGCGATCACTTTGGACAATGGGGTAGAAAAGTGATGACGTCTATATATGTCTGAATAGACAATATAAGCTAATCACTAATACCAAACATGGATTTCGGCCACATCACAGCACCTTCACTGCATTACTATCATTTACAGACATGGTCAATAAAGCTTACAAGTCTAATAAACTTGTATCTGCAGTATTTCTAGATCTATCAAAAGCCTGTGACATGGTGTCTCAAGGTAAACTCCTCTATCACCTAGCCATCCTGGGTATAGCATTTCCATCTATTTAATGGCTCACTAGCTACCTTGCCAACAGGCAATAAGCTGTAAAATGGCAAGGATCCATCTCTGCTCACCTTCCCACTTCCACAAGAGTCACACACAGATCCCTCCTTCGCCGCTCTACTGTTCAATGTTTTTATCAATAACCTACATTAATCTTCTTGTGAAGGTACCTTGATTCAATATGCAGATGATTCTGCCATCATCTGCTCCTCAAACACTTTAACTCACAACCAAGAAAATCAACAAGCTGTCATCTCCATTGAATCCTGGCTTACAAGAGCGCAACTTTTACTTAAACCCTAAAAATAAAAATAAAAAATAAAAACTCTTTACCCCAAAAACTCACAATCCTAACAGAGTATCTTTCAAAATCTTCTCAATACATGGCACTGAAATTGAAATAGTCAACCATATCAAACTATTAGCAGTCAAAACAGTTGATAATCTTAAATTTGACCTACACATCCAAAGCAATGTCAAGAAATCCCATCAAAAACTAGGCATCCTTTACAAAAAACAAACATTTTCTGAGCACACCAACGAAAAATTTCTCTAGCTAAAACTTACCTTCTGTCCTCCCTACTGTATGAAGCATCAATTCAGACCAGTTTACAATCCCCCATAAAAAACTAACTCTAAAGCTGCTACAACAAAATTGTCTGCAACCCTCTGCATATCCTTATTTGTCTGGAACTTCCCCTCCACCTCTCCTACATTTGACTTATAACAATTTATAAAATTATACACAAACAATTTTCCTGCCCAGCTGTGGCACCCTTTCATTGACATATATTTACCTAAAAGAACTCTTAGATCAGAAGACAAATAATTTCTCAGAATAAATAAACCAAATAAATCCCCTGGGCAAAGCCCATCCTCATATACACTAGCAAAAATATGGAACTCCTTACCTCTTACCACCAGAACTATTTCTATCCTACCTACCTTTAAATGCTCCCTAAAAGAATACTTTAAAATAATCTTTGGCCTGCTCCTGTGCCAATCCTGACTGAACTTACTCACTATACTTCACTCACCCCTTTCAACCCAAATCACACTTCACAACCCTCCCCAGCCTCACACTCCACTCCTTCCTTTTGTTTTTGTTTTTCCCACTAACGTACCTTATCCACTTCATCTCTGTAGGCCTTTCCTCTACCTCTTTCTTCCCTACCCACCCTTCTTATAATCTCCTTCTCTCCAGCCTTACTTCTTTCTATAACCCTAATACCTAATAAGCACCCTCTTTTATACTAAGATATGTCTCAATTTCCCCTAACTGTCTCTAATCATATAATCTCTTATGTCTCTTTAAAATATTTTATCAGAATTGTCTCATGTCTCATTTATCACATACTAATCCATGTAACAAATAATATGATTACTGAGTTTTTCCTCACATATATTTTCCATTTCATGTTGTTTTTCATTGCACTTTAGGATGAGACATATATTCAATGTTTTATTCTCATTACATTTTTTTCACTCGTATGATTTGTAGTATAACACACCACTTTGTGATTATAAAATATCTGTACTTGATGTTTTGTAGTATAACATGATACTTTTTTTTAAATGTCTGTATTTGATTTCTGAAAGATTGTGATTATGATTGTAAAGCTTTCCTCCCCAGGCCCCTGCTGAAAATGGGCACTTTCTGTGGCCTAGTTGGACTTTCCCTGTAAACAAATATTAAATAAATAAATAAATAAATAAATAAATATGTATATTATGGGCACCTGACCTACAAAAAAATTCCTCTTTCCCCTTCTCTATATTATACATTATTTATTTTTACACGTTCTGTTCTACCCTCTGGCTTGCTTGTTCCTTTTCATCACTTGCCTATAATCCCATTTCCAATCATTATTCTGTTCAAAACATAGATAAGCACACATGCTTTATTCCTCTTTAAGGCTGTCTTCTTGCCACTGCTGTGTATGCAGGATCACAGAGAGCCTCACTCATTTGTGTGCACTATGAACAACCACTTCTTGGGCTTGTGTTGTCTGTTGTTGTAATGTAGTACTAGGTTCTTAGGTCCATAGGTGCATATATGATTACTAGGCTAATGGCACAAGAGCCTTTACAAGCCTAACCAATAATACCCAGGATATAACAATATTATATCTTAATTCCCCAGATATAGGATGGGGTAGTATCAGGGTAGTGGATCATTGATATTTGTAGCCCCGATTTATTTTACAGACTGCCTCTGTCCATAAGAGACATGGGCAGTACCCCAGGAGTGAATTTATGGTTCCCCATCCATTTATCCAAATTATTCTTGAAGAGAGTGAAGGACAGCTTTGTTTTACAAAGAAGGAAAGTTTATTCCATAGATGAGGAAGCCTTTGGGATATGAATCTGTATCTCCAGCAAGATCTGTTAAAATTGTCTCAAATAAGGTTCAGGTCCATGGAACGCATAAATCTCATCAATTTTCTGGAGAATACATAACATTTTCAACAGGACAAATCAGAGAATGTCTTTTAGGTTAATCATAAATCCCCTCTCAATAAACAATTTAAGATGGATTAAAGGGATAGGGTCTTTAGTCAGTCTGTATAATACATGTGTCTTACACTCTGTATTATTTTATTGAGAAATCTCTGGAGCCACAACATTTGGTGTAAGTGCCTTGCTAGGTATATGCAGAAGGAAGCATTGTACTCGATTATGAGCATGATGAGAGCCGAGTACAATGACACTATGACTCCTTTGATCTTGATGCCATGCCTTTACTTATAAGTTGAACCACACAGAAATATTTCCTGACTACTATAGCTACCTGGTGGTCAAAGTTTAATTTGTTATCTATCTGTGCTCCTAGGTCCCTCATTGCTGGATCTACTTTTAGGGGTGTTCTATCAACATTATAATTTGCAGGAATAACTGATTTACTGAAGGGTACAATTATATATTTTTTTAGTATTTAGTCTCAAACCATGGTTTTGGCACCAGTTGTTTGTCATTTTTTGCCCTGATTGCAGGATGTCAACATTGTTTGGGGATTCGCTGATTGCTCTCAGCTTACAATCATCAAAATACTTTGTGAGCCAGAGGCCTTTAACACTGGCGTTTACTTCAGAGAAGTACCTACCAAATAGGAGGGGCCCCAGCTTTGAGATCTGTGGGACACTGCTAGCAACAGGTCTCTTATGAGAAGTAGACTCTACCCAGACAACATGTATCCTGTCAGTGAGCCAGATGTCTATCCATCTGACAATGTAGGAGCTTATTCCTAACTCAATAAGTTTATCTCTGATCACCAAGTGGAGGACTTTTTCAAAAGCTTTGGCCAGGTCCAGATAAATGGTGTTTACCATTTTGCCCTGATCCATGGCCCTGGTCACTTTCACGAAGAAGCACACCAGACTGAGCAGGCAAGACCTCCCTTTGACAAAGCCAAATTGGAAGTGGTCCACTGTTTGGAGAGTTCATATGTCATTTATGACCAGGTTGATAATTCTCTCCTTAGCCTTGCAGATAAGAGTGGCCAAGCTTATGGGTCTGTAGTTACCTGGGTCAGTTGATGGGCCACCCTTGTGCAGATAGATAACTGTTGCTGTCCTCCATTCCTCTGGGACAAAGCATATCCAAAGGCTCTGTTTAAAGAGTGTTTCTAGTGCCCCTGATAGATTCTGTTTTAAGCTATTTAGGAAGGATCTGGGAATGTTGTTGAGACCGATGGAAGTTGAGTTTTTGGCTTTCGAGATTGCAGTAAGGATCTCTTCTATAGTAATGACCAGTAGGAGGATGGTTGTACGTATTTCTTTGGGTGTGGCAGGAAGTGAGGAGGGGAGAAGATTAAACTGAACTTGTCGGCCAGCAGATTTACCATCATTTCAGGCTGGTGTAAGTGTTGCCATTCATGATTAATTCGGCATCTTGCTGAGCATGTTCCTTGAGGGTTGTTGTTGTTGTATGAACATAATTAAAAAGCCTGAATGGTTATCTTTCTCCTGGGAGGCAATCTTTGCCTCATTGTTTGCTTTGGCATATTTGACCAGCTCTCTAATTAGTTTGTTTAGCTTGGTGAGCATCTTTCCTAGTGTTTTGTTGGTTCGTTCTTGGCTTTGGAGAGGATTTGTTTTCATTTTGTTGAATAGCTTATTTATGCTAGGAGTCCACCAGGGTGGTTTATTTTTGTCAGTAATCATAGGTTTGATTCGGGCAAGTACTGCCTCCACTATGCAGCTATGAATGTGGTTATACAGTACTTTTCTGTACAGCTCAGGGTAGGCCTCATTGTCATCCAGGTTCGGAGGGGCTTGGAAATTTAATAAGCATTCGCTTAGTTTGAGGTAATTAGCCTTGGCAAAGTTCTTAAAACATTTGGAGTTTAATGGGGCTTCTAGTTAAGCTTTAATACTAAAGGATATCATTTTCTGGTCAGATCTTACCAGGGAGGAGTTAATGCATGGGAGGGAGCAGCATTCCTCCTTGTTCATGAATACCAGGTCTAGGACATTTGCACCTTTAGATGGGGAGTTAACTAGATGCTCCAGGGTGTTTGTGTTGACAAAGTCAAAATCCTCTAAGCAAGTGAATTATGGGCTGTATAAGTATCCAAGTTTATGAAGGGGTAATTGAAGTCACCCAAAAGTATAGTGTTAGGCTGAATGTTAAGAGACTTCAATATTTTTAGGTAAGAGGTGTGATTTTCAAGACTCATGCTAAGGGATCTGTAGCTAGCAAGGATATGATAGGGGTCATAACTATGGTTAGTTGGGCATGGAGTAGCTCAAGTGAGTCATGTTGTTGGACAAGTCTAGCAATGTACTTGTCCTTTATGAGCACTGAGACACCTCCTCCCTTTATTTTATCATGAGAGGGGGATCACAGTGTATAAAAAGCATTGTAGTTTTTGATAGCTAGGGTTGTTTCCATGGTTTTGAACCATGTTTCCATGACTACACATATGTCTTCAATCTCCAGGGTGAGGAGTGCTTCCAGGGAGTGCAACTTTTTATTTAAACTCTTATCATTAAGCAGGAATACCACTGGATAGTCATAAGTGATTTTTGTTATGTTGGAGGGTTTAACAACTTGACACGACCTAAAAATGGCACTATGGGGACGGATGAGATTTTACCAGTATCTGGAATCCAAGTGGTAACAAGTGCAAACTATCTCTGGCAAAGCATTGTGGTTTGTCAATTGTGTCTCATCAGATAGACTGATATTGGACCCCCTTGTTGTGACACCATAAACTCAGCCAATGGTTGAATTCAATCATTTTTTGCTAGTACTGTGGTATCATCATTGGTGAAGGTAAGATGCTACTCAAGGTTAGATTCATGCCCATGTGGGACACATATTCAGAGAGCTTCATCATGTTTCTTTTCATAAAGTCCAGTTAGGTACATCTTAGGACTTTTACAACTACATGAACTATGGTCATGTCATACTGGCACTTGTGGTTTAACGTCCTAGGTCCATGCATGCTCTGTGGATCCTGACCCCAGACAGACAGCTCATTGATTTATTTTCCTTGTTTAGCCTGGTAAGGGGGATATCAATATGTCTTTCAATGGGAAACCCAATAAGTAGACTGTTTGGTTGTGTGGTGTGTTGCCTTATAGCTTGGAAGTGGGGCTGCTATGATTTTCAGAGTTGTGTGTTATGTTAGGTGCTCTCTTTTTTGAGTGTGCGCAGGGCCACCAAGAGATGTTTTTTGGAGGTCTTAGAGGTCTGGGTATATTACAAGTGAGCTCCACCTCATATGTGGGTCTATATCTTTGTTCCTTAGCACTAATAGTGAGTGTTTTGGTTATAATGTTTGTAGTTTGGGTTACATTTTTTGTGTGTGTATGAGAGCTTTACCTCCAATAGCATTGTGCATCTACATCTCTCACACAGTGTGTTTGTCTGTTCTAAAATTAAATGATTGTTAGTAAACATGAGACAGTTACTACCCTCCCTCAGGATGCCCATATCTACCAGATCAGACACAGAAATGACAGAGAAGTGCATATCTATTATACCAAATCTTTAGTAGATGGGAAGGAATGAGGGAGAGTCACTTAAAGGCCTAAGTGAGAGTGTTTAGTATTATAATATAAGATGACCTGCAGTAGTTCTGCCCTCTATGCAAAACTGGCAGCTCTATGAGCAGCTATGAACAGTGGGAGACTATGGAGAGTGTTTGCTATAAAGGATTTTAAACTGGAGAGGATTGCTTATATACAAGGTATGGGTAAATGCATTTGTGCACGATATCAGCAGGGCAAAAGACCTTTACACAGTTAAGCCCTCAGTCCAATCAGATAAACACACAATAAGCCTTTCAACAACAGTTCTCAACTTGGATGGTTGAATTCACCCTCTTCTCTGAGCAGATTAGAAACCTTAATGTAAAACAAACTGGTTTGAGCTCAATTGCAGTAACAAATTATTTACAGCAAAAGGTAGAACTCATGAAATATCAGGAATCCTTGGAAATAAATTCACAAACCCTGAGAAACATTCCCAAATACAGAAATACCAGCAGTATGAAAGACTTTTGCATGGTTAAGTTCTCAGACCAAACAGACAAACACACAATAAGCCTTCCACAGCAGTTCTCAACTCAAATTATTTGAATCAGCCCTCTGTTCCTACCAGAGGGTGAAAAACCTTCATAATGTAAAATGAACTGGGTTTGAGCTCAAGTGTAGTAACAGTCTTTACAACAAAAGGTACAACGCATGCAATATCAGGAATCCTTGGAAATAAACACTGAGAAATATTCCCAAATACAGAAATACCAGCAGTATGAAAGACTTTTGCATGGTTAAGTTTTCAGGCCAATCAGACAAACACACAATAAGCCTTCCACAGCAGTTCTCAGCTCAAATTATTTGAATCAGCTCTCTGGTCCCACCAGAGGCTGAAAAAACTTCATAATGTAAAATGAACTGGGTTTGAGCTGAAGTGCAGTAACACATGCTTTACAACAAAGGGCAGAATTCCTGCAGTATTAGGAATCCTTAGTAATAGGTTCAGACACTGGCAAACTGAAAACAGATGTAAAGTGACATAAGAGCAGTGCAGTAACAAACAGATTGCATTTCTTTACGAAGTGAAGGCTGAAAAGTGCCCTTTCCAAAGCCCCTGCTGCAGGCACAAGCAGGATGTTTAATGAGTTGTAATACTCATGCTCTTTCCTCCACATGTTAATTCTTAATGAGCATTGGGTCACGTTAGACAAACAATGTTAACAGCAGTAAGATGGCTGTGACCATGTCTGCCATCTTTCTGGATCCCAGCCAATTCATTTCAAAGTCTTCACCTGATTAGAGGTGATTGTATCAGTAAACTACTGATGTTCTGAGGTCAAAGGTGAAAGAAAGCAGATTACCTACTTTAAAAATGAAGGCCTCGATGGCAGACATGTACAAGCCAAAGTCCTTCTGATCAGAGTGTTTGTTATTATTATTGCTTGTGTTAGTAATATTGACTGTTACAAAGAACATTTGTGCCAAGTTCTGTTAGAATGGAAACACATTTTATATAAATACTGAAAGTTTTTCTTTTAAAACACAATTGCCTGATATTAAAAATATTAGCTCAATTTATTTTCAATTAATGTTGAGAATTTCAGATTTTTTTTCCTAAAAATGTATTATCCTTTGAGGGAGTACCTAGAGAAATACACTTTCTGGTGATTATCTTGCCTGCAAATCCAAAAATTGGATGCCTGTTGAAATGTTGGCACTTGAAATGCTGAGTGTTGACAAGCTGAAAAAAAAAAACAGAACTATGAGAGAAGAACAAATCTCAAACATAACTCTTGTCCTTTAAACTTCTTTTTTGCAGATGGACAAGTCTCCCTGCACACTGCTCCACTTATATATATGAACTCTGAGATCACCATATCTTGGCGGAAAGGGAATATTCTGATAAATGGCCATTTTGGACTTAGTACATATTAGTCCTTTTTTCAGCCATTCAGTAACCATGTTTATGGACTTGTTCTAGGGGGTCACAACATTTCAAATGGTTACCCCAAAAATTATATTTCCAAGTTTTAGATGTCTGTTTCTTTCATTTTTTTCTTTATTCTGCTTCTTGCTCACTATCATGGTCCTTGTTTTCACCCAAAGTCAAATTATTTAACTCTAAATTGAATTGCAAAATCCAGATCTCTGTTTTCTCTTAACATATGCACACACTTCTCTCTATATACTATCTAATAATGTAACAACTCAGTAAAATCACAATTTTAAGAACATTTAATTCCACACTTTCTACCACCCTAACTTCCATCTATGTCTAGCTCCTTCAAATTAATCTTTAGTGGAGTCCTGTATAACAAAACATCCCTAGTGTATATTTGGTGTTTTACACACTGTAGTATCTTAATGACCTTTTGGCAATTACTACCTCACTGGACCTCTGAAAGGTTATAAGGGAATAAGAAAGATGCAGAGGAAGACAGAGAGTGAAAGAGAGATCAGAAGATAGAAAAACAGGTGAGAAGGTGAGGTCAGGAGATGAAAAGACAGATGAGAAGGTATTTCCTCAGCAGTTTTTGCTAACTAATGTATTGCTCTGTCTTTCTGTCATAGATTAGTACTAGGTTAACTCCCTTGTGGGTCATTTTAAGCCTAGCCAATTATTCCATGTGGAAATCAAGCCCTGTACCTTGTGTCTGTAAGGTAAACACCTTAACCTTTATGGCAACCTCCCACTCTTCAGTCCTTCTGTCTCTCCCTCCCTGTGTCACATTGTATTGCTATCCCTGAGAGCATGTTACATTCAGCAATCTTAAATGCTTGTTTTGTAATGTAGTGAAGTCATTTTTTGATGTTTATGTTTCTCTTCACAGGGTGCCACGCATCAGTAATAGGCGTGCATCAATAAACAGCAGGCCAGTTTGTTTTCTGGAATGGGATTCAGTATCTAAGAATATGCATTTCAGCAATTCTGAGCAGCTGCCATACTTATATTCCTTTGTATATCCAATCAGTGCATTGCGTTATACCTTTAACAAATGGATTGTTCTGAGTGCATTAATCCTGTAGCCATTCCCAGATAGCATTAGCATCACTTTCATGATCTTTTACTGGATACGTCTGGTCATGTTACTAACGTGGTTGTTGCTGATGTCTAGAAATAAACATATGGCCTTTGCCTCCTTTTTGTTCATGTTACCACAGTACTGTCCATGTTCTGAGCCTCTGTAGCACTATCATTGTCATTTAACTCTGAATGTGAACATATTCTCTGTATCAGTGACATGGTTCTTATCTGGGATGCATCTACTGTAGGGGTGTCCATGCCAATTATGTCCCTGTTTGCCTGTAAAGTTTGATGTGCACCCACTGGTGGATCCAGGAATTTGAAAAAGGGGAGGGGGCAGTCTGGTTTGTTGACTACTGGGTGAAAGCGGGAAAGTGAGACACATGGTTTGGTGGTTGTGAAAAGATTACCTTAAGAAGGTCTGACATCACGTGTGGAAAGACATCAGTCTAATATCTCTGATGTGCAACACCTAAAACAACATAAGGAGGTTGCAGGGGAGCTTGATGGACAAATATATTTTCGCTGCACTTAATTTTATGTAATCCTTGTGTTTTTTATGAATGGAAAAATTGGTGTACAGAGCATTCCTAACAAAAGACACTCTTTCTGTAAACTTATCCCCACAACAACTGCCCACTTTATGAATTTCCTCTTTCAGTGGGTCTGGTCTCAAGGGTCAGATCAGCGAGAGTGGACTACAGGACTGAGGTGAAGAAGAGGCCGTGGGGCTACAGCAAAAGGTAAACAGTGGTAATGTGTTTGTTTGCATGTATTTAGGATGGGATCAAAACCTATATATTGTGGAACATTCATCTTGCATCTCAAAGACATTCCGCAGGTGAGAAGCCATCCTCTAAACTGCCCACAGGTGTTCGTGATTTGTGTGTGAATTATTGTGTGTGTGTGTGTGTGTGTCTGTCTTGCAATGGGGTGGATGACTGACTGCCCTTGGCTGCTGCTTTGTCCATAAATGTATAAAGCAATCCTCCGTCCATAGGATTCAGTGTTAGTCCTCTTGCACTCATTTGCCATATAATTCTCTCATTCTCCAATAACCTTTTTATCCTATGGAGAGTTGTGGGGGAGCCAAAGCCTATCACGGCAGACATATAACAATAGCTACAAGAGAAAATCACTCATGGGCTGGATGTATCGTCACACTATAGTTAGTGGTGTTTCTAAGATTAGATCCGCTGCCATTCCATTTATCAGTACAGTTTTTCTGTTTATTGCTGTGGTGGATAATTTGTGCTGTCTTGTTTGTGGAAGCAAGTATCTTCAGCATCAAAGATCTTTCTTGCAAACTATGATGACAGATAAACAAACGTCCTTAAAAGTGCAAATTGCTGAAAATGATTTAAGGATGTAGTACTGGATCTTTATTCATACTTCCTGCGAAGACTGGTAGAGATGGGTGAATGCTGCCAGCCTAGCCAAATAGAAATTTGTACATAATTATGTCATTTGTAAATATGAATGTTGAACTACAGACTTCTTTTCTTAATACTGTGAAATGTTGTAAACTACAGGCTTGTTGTCTTAAATGTAAAGAAATACTGTTACATGTGGAACTGGAAACAAATGTGACAGCAGTGCAATCTACTGACCAAAGTAAAGCATGCGGTGACCCTATGAAGTAGACAGTGGTGTCCAAAAATCTAGATGAAGAAATTATTTCTATTGTTTTAACCAAGAGTTAAATTGCTAGATTTAAACATGCAAATGTATTTTTATTGCTCTGTTCCTGACCAGCTGCAAGATAACAAAAGGTGTAAAAGAATGTAAATGCAGTTCCTGTTAGCCTGGGAACTGAATCAAAATGATGTAATGTGTAGCCTGGGAACACCAGGAAGGTGTAAGAATGATGTAATGTTTATCAGAACTGCAATTTCAATTTAAACAGAGAAAATCAGAAGGCATTAAGCATTTTTGTCTTGACAATCCAGCTCACAGCACTCTGTCTTGCTCTTATGTAAGTTATCTTAGACTTGTGTTTTCTTTTAGTGATAGCTAGAACTAGAAAGATTAGACTAAGTATTTTTATGTGATGTCAGAACTGTACTACTGATTTGTTTTAAGTATTTCTGTGTGATTTTTGAACTCTTGACTAGCACTGACTGTGTAGTAGAAAATATTGTCTTGTGGTTTTAATTATTTATTATTAAGTATTTTAAAACATTTTAAACTGTGGCTGGTTTGTGTAGAGATAAGTTAAGCTCTAGAGTACATTGCATATGTATAGGGTTTACTGTCTAAGTCACTCCAAATAAGGTTTGACTGATTAGTCACACTTACCAGTTGGATAATAATATTGCACAGTAATAATTGGACACCCTTTTAAGGGCCTTTTAGTAGCTGATAAATATTAGCTGGGTGGTGGCAAGTGGTACTACTGTATAGTCTGGGTAAAAGGGGCACAGATGTAGAATCTGTGTCAGCCTTTCCCAGGAGTGTCTGTGTGGTTGTACAAACTCTTATCTCAAAGTGTGCATGTGTCAGCTACTTGGGCAGGGACACGAAGCACTAGTTGTACAGAGAGGGTGCTGGAGATATTAGCCAGCTAGGCTGAGATCTGGACCCTATAGCAGTGCCTGTGGGGAGTCTGATTGGGGACCGGGAGTGCAAGGGAGCAACCAGCCCTGGACTGACTGTGATCTCTGTGTGCTCTTAAGGGAAATTGCACTTTACTGTGTGTATTTGTTATCCTTTCCTCATATATGAGATGCCCTCTCTGGTGTTAGTAGTGAGAACTGAGGCTCCTTGATTGCTGGGCCAGGGTATGGGTGTCACACTTACGTCCATACCAACTGTCCCCAATTTTGACTCCATTTTTAGCTCTGTCTCTCTTAATTTCCCCATTTTGTAAACGCCAATAGCAGTGCTGTTCAAAAGTAGTGGACATTTGAAAACAAGGTCTTAAACATTGCTTTACCTTTCCTGGCATCCCCCCCCCCAAAAAAAAGTCATTTCTTTTCAATATGGTCTGGATTGTTTCTTTATACCTAAACAATACATATTATTCCCATTCCTCACACACACACACACACACACACACACACACACACACACACACACACACACACACACACACACACACACACACACACACACACAGATGCTTTTGGTCCCTGTCCACCAGAATGGTTGGAGGCTGTAACATCTCATCCCCAAGTCCCTTATGTCACAGGTTATCCCAAGTGTGATGCTTAAGGTGGCTGTATCTGCAGTGTAATAATTTGGTCATATCGTATTTTTAATTACTTGTGTCCCCATCAACATCGTGATGACCTCTAGGCAGTCTCTTGCTAGAATTCTTTTGGGCAATGCTAATTGCTAATAAATTCTTTTTTACGCTTATATCTTAGATAAAATACAATGTACCATGGGCAGAAGGGCAGTGTCCTTGCTGACATCACCCTCTTTTTCCAATCAGTATATGCAGTTGGGGTGTCACATAGACAGTAGTCAATGTGACTAAATCACCAAGAAGAAGAATACTAAGTGATCTGTCTCTGGCATACAAAGCATCCTCTGACCATAGCCCTCAACATTAGTGCAAGAAATCTTGACAATGCCTGGCATAAAGGGGGAGCGGAGATGGGCAACAGTCCAAAGATAGGGACATATTTTATATATTACTCTTTTAAACTTAGAAATTTGTGAGAATAACAGGGTTTGTATTAAGATGCATTTTCTGAAGGATTCAAAGTCTGAAACGCAAATGCTTTTAATTATTTAGTGACCTAAATCCTGAGAGCATCCCAGTGGTTTGGCAGAAAACCACAACCAAAAATATGGGGCAAAATCTTGACATTCTGCAAAAATCTGGACAGTTGAGAGCTATGCCTCCAACCCATTATTGGTGGATTTACTGCACATCAGCAAGTCAAATGGCATCTGAAATACACTGTCTAGGGATCTAAACCTCCTATGCGACATCAGCAGTTCAGTTTGGAGTGACAAGTGTATCTCAGAGAGGATACCACTACTGTGGAACAGATTTCTCATCCACATAAAACAGAGTTCATCCCTGTCCATATTCAAGCATAACTAGATCTATGGAAAATGGATGGGAAACAGAAAATTTACTCTAGGACTGCCCCTTGTACTATTAATGGACAGAGCCAGTTCCTAAATACTTTATCCCATGCATGGGTTTCCTCAAATTATCTATGGTATGCTCCCAGTTATTCTCATTAAGGGTAACAGGATGGGATGAGTAAGGGCAATCTATACCCAAATGGGATAGGTTCTTTCAAGCACACAAAAGGAAACTGGCTAGGATTAAAATGGCCCTCAAGGACACATAGCCTAGTACTTGCCTATCACCCTATAGGAAGGGCAGTGTGGTGACCTTCAATGACTGCAGCTAAGCATGGCTTAGGATACGTTTCGGTAAAACACAAACTGAAGAAGGAAACAGATTTATAATGCTGATAGGATAGATGCGTTTATATAGCCCACATGTCCTTTGTATCATTTTGTTTTAAGTATCAGAAAAGGCATGAGGTGCTAGACACGCTTGTTATGCCATTTTATATTACAGTTTCAGGGTAGGGAAACTGAAATGTATTTGCATAACGGTTCAAAAGTACTACTGTTACATCAAACTTAAATGATGTTGTTTGGATCCGAGAGAATGAGAATCAGCATTAGAGTGTCAAGGAATTAATAAAACGTGTTGGATGTCTATTTTATTTTATCTGTTTATTGGTCTTTGGAGGGTATTTTTAAGTTTTTTTTTACATAGGTGAATAAGGTTTAAAACATATAATGTAAAAATAATAATAATGAGGGTATTGCTTTTTAAAATACAAATGCTCCAAAGAGAAGGTTATAACTATCTGTAAAACATTTTACTTAGTATGGACAATTATAATTGCTCATTAAAACAGCTGAATGTTATGGGACCAGGACAAGCAACTCATATCATTGCAGTGTTGTAATGGGAATTACAGCTCCCACAGTCTCTGGTTACGATTCTATTCATAGTTTGTGATTAGCTAGACAGCTGTCATAAATTGACCAACAGAGGTGTTGTAGTTTGTCCTCCAATATAACCTCTAGTACAATGCAGTTGCTGTAAAAAACTTGGGAGCTGTATGTTAAGCCCCGACATCAGTGCCACACCTTGTATTCAGCCAGTTGCATACCACTCAATTGTACAGATCTTTACAGAATGTCCAGATTTTGGTTTATATTTTTGTCCCATTTTTATAAAATTGTGGTTTTCTGGCAAATTAGTGGCAAATCATTTAAAGATTGAAGTCTGAAAATAATGACATACACTAGAGTTTCAGACTTCATATGCTTTACAAAAATTCATGCAAACGCAAAGCATGTTATTCTATTGACTTTCTAAGTCTGTAAGAGAAATATGTTAATATTTAAAAATCGCCCCCACTTTTGAGCCTTTGTCCCACTTTTTATGTCTTTGTCCAGATTTTTTCCTCTAGTAGTGGAAAGGTACAGTTAGCCGTATTCTCTACGACTATTATACATTTGCTTCCATATCTATAACTGTTCAATGTGGATTTTGACTGTAAATCACGCACATGTTTAATGACTGTTCTTGCTGCATATGTACACATAATCAAGATGACTTCCAGAGGTACCTGTTGACTAACTAGTACTGGAGACTTCAGAAAAACAGCAACAACAAGCTATGCAGTATGAACAGCATGCAGACTGAGGTCTCACATTTGCATTTTTAAACACGAGTTGTGCCGTTTGTACAAAACACAGGGAACCTTATTCAGAAAACAAATGCTTTTTTAATTACCACAGCGTAATGTTAGATCAAGGAATGAAGAGGTAGGATGGACCAGACAGCCATTAAGTGGCACCTAGCATCTACCTAAATTATTTTTAAACAAAACTTGATCAACAGGATCAAGTATGTCAGCAAGCTACTCTCTTTCCACTAATGGTTTTCATTTGGTAACAGTTCTCAGCGCTGACTACCCCCAGCTCACGAGATTGTATTCATAAGCCATATGTACATTGGTGCACATTCACCATAAAAGCGAATAAGCCACAAGCTCGCATATTATTTTATAAAGGACCTGTGTCAGGTAAGTGCCTGTGATAGCTAACCTAATAATTTGATGCAAGCGAAAGGCTGACTTGGATCTAAGAAGTGAATGGTTAAAGTCCTTTATGGATTCAGGTAAAGACAGCAATACAGCAGAATACTTCAACCTAAGAAACGGCGGTTTCCCATTTCATGCTAGTACTCGTTCTATTTATTTTTGTCTATTGTTTGATAACTGCGAATGCTTATGGATGTTTTGGTACTTGTACTGCATGGATCTAAAGACAACTTATCCCTCAAAGGCAGAAATATCAAAGTATAATTTTGGGAGGTGGCGACCAAGCCCGGGGGTACAAAGTACATAACCTAACAGAATCACCAGTCACCAGAAGATACAGTTACAAAGCATGATATGACAAGGGGGATCACCCACCCTCACAACACAGAATGGACAGCTGATACTCTGACAGCATGCAAAATGGTTATTCACATCTTAATAACAATGCCAGAAATTAAAACTAGACCGAGGTACCCTTCATGCCCCACTGACTGTGCTACCAAAAATGCATGGAGGGAGGTACATCACAGGGCATCTGGCATCGTTTGCACAACCTCGTAAATACAAATAAAACAAATAGCATAAATATTCCTAGGCCTTGCAGCTTTATTTTGTGTTGCAAAGTACCAGAAAAACACACACTAATGTGTTTCCCTAAATTAAATATTGCGCTATATGCAAATTTGGTGTAGTGTTCAGTGTAGACCAGTACAGATCAAGACCAGCTGCTATGCAAACTGTCACTCTGACAGCTGAACCTGCACAGCGGACATATTCCCTCTGGCCTTGGAGGGGCTCTGACATTTGGTAGCTACACTGGTACAAGTCAGTACCCAGGGGTGCCAACCAATTATCTCTCACCTCTAATGTGTAGTAAGCACGGACTTTTCAGACTCAAAATGAGGAACATTCCTCATAAGGAGGATGTAGTATGGTGAATGTGATATAAGATTGAACTCCCTTAGTTAAACTGAGAAATTATAGAACAATGTTTGACTTTAACTAATGGCAGATAGGTTGGCATGGCCATCTCTGAGAACTGGGAAAGTATAACTAAGTGGTGGGGAAAAAAAAGCTTCTTTGGCGCTTTATAATAATTCTCTTCAATGAAAATTAGCAAATAATATTACCTCAATGCAGATCACGCCCTAAGAGTGGAAGAGCAGTTTGAAGTCTGGTTTTAAACTGTCTTAAGAGAATGATGCAAAGAAAGTTTCTATTTACTCGTTATGATAATATCACAGCCACCAACGTGCCTAAATTACAATGGAGATGCAGTTAGAGGATCGTTTTAAAGAAAAGTCATCTGACTGCAACCTCCAATCACATCTCCGATGTACAGTATTTAGGCACATTATTGACAGGATTCTATGTAAGACAAGCATTTAAAAAGAAATGTCTAAAAAGGGGCCGGGCATGCCCCTGCGCCCATGCCTAAATCCGCCACTGGCACCTACCAATACTGTGCTGCTACAACACTCCATGCTGATGTGTTTAAAATGTACAAGCTGGAAACGTGTCCAGTACAGGATTCACAGGCTTTATAAGCAGAAAAAAGATACTTTTCATAACTTTATCATAATGTGTGCTCTGAACTGTGTTTTGTACTGTAACATTGGCACACAATGATCTGAAGATTACACTCTTTGCATTTTTATGACTTACAGATAATTATGCTGTCCAAAGGAAGAAATTATGAAATGCCATAAGCATAGCTTGCCATTGTAGTAGCATGCAATCCAACTCAGATACTCAATATTCCATCCTTACTGCTCAGCTTTTTAATGAATGTTTATTTGCATTATATTATGATAATGGAAATTATCAAATGTGGCTTAGCAAACCAGTGTGTAAACCTTGGCTCAAGATGATTGCCACTGCAGAAGTGATGCCCCAACACCATGTGCAAAATGGGAAATGGGGTTGAGGATGAATGGATGGATGAAAAATTTACTTTCAAAATTGTTGCTCTGAGCTGTTGTGAACAACACACAGTTCCAGTGCTGTAGTCACATCAATACTGCAATAAATACAGCAACATTATTATTACTACCACTACTAGCATTACTACTAAGAGTGTGTGTGTGTGTGTGTGTGTGTGTGTGTGTGTGTGTGTGTGTGTGTGTGTGTGTGTGTGCGTGTGCGTGTGCATGTATCTGTGAGTCTTTGTGTCTGTGTACCCACTGTGTTCCGGGGATAGAATTTCTGGCCCTAAAATTCACTTTTTATTTGAGGGCAGCATCCCATTTTCCAGCAGCATGTCTTATGTTACAAGACAACACAAATGCACTGTTCACGTGGAGTGTTTTATTATGAATGTTAATAGAGTAATCCTTATTGGAGAAATTGCAAATATAACTAATTTGTATTCATCCTATGCCACAATATTACTATAAATATGGTGCGAAATGTAGAGAAAGATCCTTGTAGATTAAAAGCCAGTTTGTAATGTACTCTTCATTTATTTGGTCTGATTTCCATGCTGCCGTCATAAATCATAAATCATAAATAAAATCATTAATATGCAGTTACTTAATGAAATACTCTGCATACCTCTTAACCTGTTAGTACAAGAAATCTGGGCAAAGCCTCAAATAAAGGGGCAAAGACACAAAAAGAGGGACAGATTTTAAATATTGGTCTTATAAATTCTGAAAGTTGCAACAATAACAGGATTTATGTTAGCATGCATTTTCTGAAGCTTATGATATCTGAACCTCTAATGTATGCCATTATTTACTGACTTCAATCTTCAGTTGTTTATCAGGAAAACACAAACTTTATGAGGAACAGACCAAAAATATGAGACAAAAATCTGGACATTCTGACAAAATTTGGACAGTTGAGAGGTATGTTCAGAAGTCTTAAATTCTGGATATTACATTATAACTTCCTGTCTGCAATATGAAATACTGCCTTTGAATGATGGTCTACTTTCATTTTAATGTCCACAGGAAAAGCTGGATGCTGCCATTAGCAGATAAGTATATTTTATGGAAACCCTTCAGTCTCAATAACATGCCTGTCAAAACTGGTCTTTTGGCTAGTAAGCCAGGGGCATGTATTCTAAGGTGGATGCTGTCTTTTAACTTGAAACAGTTCATTCTAACTGCAAGGATGATAGTTCAGTGTTCCTCAGTCAGTATCTCACTAATGAGCTGCCACTAGTTAAAACTGAATACAATGTGTTACAGTTGGACAGGTCAGTCCTGCACATAAAGTTAGAACTGCCCCCCTCAAAGAATGTCCCACTAATGAAGTGTGACTACTTAAAAGCAAAGAGTGGGTGTCACGTCAGGGAGGAGAACATTCCTGTACATAGTTAGAATGGTACCCTCAACGAGGGTCCCACTAATGAAGTGCTTCAAGTTAAAACTTAAAAATTGTGTGTTGCAGATGGAGGTAAACAGTCCAGTACATAGATAGAACTGCTCCTGTCAGTGAGTGTCCCATTGATGAAGTATCACCAAGTTAAAAACAAAGAGTGAATGTCACAGAGGGAGGAAAACAATCCTGTACATGCAGATAAAATTGTTCCCCTTTCTCTTTGATGCTGCAGAGACTGAGCACATTTATACAGATAACAACAAGGAGAACACAGTCTCTAGCATGGTATACGTCACTCGTCTGGTCAGGATTAAACAGACGAATAGCGTGGAGTTGATTCATGCAGCTTTATTACATATAAACACATCAGGACTGAGTCTTAGTAACTTAAACTTAAACTAATAAACTGACTACTGCACTCATACATGTTAACACTCTGGGTGTTCACTCAAAATGGCACTGCTGCCTGCACGTGCTCTGTATTTATAAGCACATGACCACTGACTGGAAAGCTTCTTAAAGACACAGCACACTCTCTGATCTACATCCTCCCTCTTTGAGATTTTAAATGTGACAATAAGATTAAGCATGCAGTTATACAGAACTAATTACAGATAATCATGTCCAGGTTGCTGTGTATTTTACACTAGGTCTGGAAATACGACCTAATCATGTGACATAGAAATTATGACTGGTTTTAGCAACAGCGACAGTCATTGGTGAATCTACAGTTTCTGGGACATCAGGGACAACATTTGGAACAGGAACGGATACTGAGACATGTCCTTCTACAGGAGCATCATCTAAATTGTTCTGAGATCTAGAGTCTGTATCACATATATGATGCTGCAATATTGATTTGGACACCGGAAGAAGATGCATTAGATTCCTTCTGTATTCTACACCCTCAGATTCTACTATGTAAGATCTCAGCTCGGCACATACACCTTTCACTTGACCAATTCAATCAAAACCTTTCACAGTTTGCATTCTCACTATCTCTCTTTCTTTCAATTGACTAAGAAATCTGCTTGTTTTATCATAATAGGGCTTCTGGGATGAACGTTTTTTGAAAAGTTGGGCTTTGATTGCTCTGGTGTTTTTAGCATTGGGCACCAAAAACTTGTACTGATAGGAAAGGTAGTTCTTGTTTGCCTAGATAGAATTCTCTGAGCAGCAGGTGAGCCAAGTAAATTGTCTCGAGGTATATTTCTGAGATTAAGCAAATTCAAGAAAACATCAGTTTTGTCACATTTTGACCTCTCTAGTAATTGCTTTGCACTTTGTACTGCACTTTCAGCTAGACCATTTGACTATGGGTACTCAGGGCTACTGGTAACGTGGATAAAGTCCCACTCTTTCACAAATTTCTGAAATAGCTGACTAGTAAACTAAGCACCATTGTTAGAAATAACTTTGTGTGGACTACCATGGATTGAGAAATGATGTTTCAACTTAGTAATGACAGTACTAAATGCCAAGTTAGGTAGTAGATCAATCTTGAACTAATTTGAATAAGAGTATATTAACAGTAAGTAATGCTGACCATTCCATTCGAATATGTCAGTGGCTACTGTTGACCAAGGTAGTTCGGGAATCTGGTTTAACTGATGTGGTTCTCTTTGTAAGTGTGGTTTAGTACTATTGCATACTGAGAAAGATGAAAGTACTTTCTCGATATCTTTTGACATAGAAGGCCAAAAAAATAGTTCTCTCCCCCTTCTTTTGGCAGAGACAGAATCTGGCTGGTCACAATGCAAAATCTGGATGTACTCTTGTAAGGAAGTAGGAACGACAACTTTAGGACCTTTGAAAATAATACCATCTTTCATTAACATCCCATCTCTGTAAGGAAAATAAGGTTACACTTCAGGCTGTACACAAGATTGCTTTGACAGCTATCCAACACTGATGATGTGGTTGAGCTTTTGCAAAATTGGATCAGACACTGTGTGATCTCCCAGCTCATCAAGTCTCATGGTAGAAAAATTACACACTTCCATGACATTGAAGTCAAAAGTTTCCTCATCAAACTATCCTGTGGTATTTCTGGGTGATCTGGATAAGGTCCAAGCCAGATAAAGAAGTTTGCCTTTTGTATAGACCATTTTGAAGTTGCAATTTTGTAATCTCAGCATCATTCACTTTTGTCTTGCTGGAACTGTATGCCTAGGCTTCTTTAATATAATAACCAGAGGTTGGTCATCAGTCTCAATCTGGATAGGTCAGCCATAAATATAATCATGGAACTTCAAACATGGGAATACAATTGCCAAGAGTTCCTTCTTTGTTTGAGCATACTGCATTATAGTTCTCTCTTGCATAGGCTGCAGGTTTACCTTCTTGAAGAATAACTGCACCTAGACCAAACTTTGAAGCATATCACAGGAAAGAGTTACTGGTTTGTGGACATCATAATATCTTAACATTGGTGGACTGGAAATTTTCTGTTTCAGGTCGTCAAATGCTCTTTGTTGTTGTTCTTACCAGGACCAGGTAACATTTTTGCATGTCAGCTCTCTTAAGGGTGCTGATAATTCGCTGAAGTCTGGTATAAACTAGCCTAAATAATTGACCATAGCAAGAAAATGTTGCAAGGCTTGGCCATTGTTTGGAGCTGGCTTCTCAAGAATGGCTGTTTTTTGGAAGGATCTGGTCATAAGCGTGAAGTGGTAAATAAATGTCAAGATAAGTAACTTCCGTAAGCCTGAATTTACACTTTTGAGGATTGAGCTTAAGATTCACTTCACGTGCTCTTTCCAGAACTTCCCTGAAGTTTCTGTCATGTTCTGCTTCACCAGTATCTCCTACTAGTACATCAGCTACTATAATAGCACATGGAAAACTAGAAAAAATTTGTTCCATTGCATGCTGAAAGACTTCACTGGCAGAATTTATTCCAAAGGCACGCTGAGAAATCTGTATCTACCAAATGGCGTACTGAATGTAGTCAGTAGTGAAAATTTTCTATCAAGTATTATTTGCCAAAATGAACTTTTGGCATCTAAGACAGAAAAAACAGTGGCATTTGGCATGAGGGCACTAACTTTCTCAATTGTACGCATAGGATGGTGAGGTCACATTAATTCTTTGTTCAAGCCTTTGGATAATTACATATTCTAATATCATCTAAGCTTTTATTGTGAACAACTACTATAGAGGATACCCACTCTGTTGGCTCTATTACTGGACAAATCACTAAATGCACCATTTTGTCTAACTCTGTCCTACAGACAGTAAACTGTTTTTAATAAGTAAGGGGGTCTTCAATGTGTCACTACTAGTCAAAGGCACAGTATTCTAAATTTATTCTATACACCTTAGTACCACTACATGGGGTGGCGAAAGCCACATCTCTAGGGCTAGGCTTGCAAATGCCTCAGGGCAGATAGCCTAGTACTAAACTATGAAACTATGAAACATGGCTATTGGACCTTTTCTAGCTGGTCTGACCACTGGACTGACCTCTGGGTCTAACTTCATGGAATACACAACTGGGATTTTGCCTAATTTGTCTTTGAAAATATAAACATACTCTGAGAAAATAGCATCAGTGAAACTGGAACTGGGACATGTGCTTACACGATGGACTTCTTTGGTAAAAAAAATTGTCTCATTTTCAAACTGTCTTGGAGACCTAATAATGACTGTACTGGTCTTTTAACTGCATAAAACTGCAAATCATAACTCTTCCCAGCAGAGTAACATGAAAGCACTACTGAGCCCTCCATCTGAAGCTCTTCACCTCCATAAATAACAAGTTTTGCACAGTTGGCCAAATGAAGTTGTCCCCCAGCTCTTACTCTAGCTAATGTTTCTGCTGACGTTACATTGCACTTTGAACCAGTATCTTCTTTGCGCTCTTTGGGTTTTCCATTAATCAGGACAGTAAACAACACTTCATTTTTTGCCAACAAATCTGCTGCATTGACCTCTTCACCAAGCACTGATACACCATCTACATAAAAGGTAGAGTTACAGCTTTCTACATGATCAATTTGCTTCTTTGAATAACTTTTGTTAATAAAAGATTGAGGCTTGCTTGACTTACAAAGCTTTTGAAAGTGGTTACATTTTTTTACACTTGTGGCATTGTTGACCAAAAGATAAGCAATTTTCCCTTTTAGACTCATGATTTGCAACACAATTATGACAGTTAACGATAAAGATTGTCTTGGGTTTTGCTGAGTCTCCCCTGTGCTGTACTGAGCATGCCTGTTTTACTGAGCTTGCCTTAGAACTTGGTGGAAAGGTATGGGGTTCCCAAGGAATATCACAGAGCTTGCAGTCGCTGCCATGTGCTTGGGCCTGTTTCTGTTACCTACATGTTGCATACTGTCTACATTTGCTCTAGAAGGTGCTGAAACCACTCTCTTATCACTTGCAAGCTTATTGGTATGCCTTTCTGTGAGGTTATGTATCTGACAAATCTCTATGGCTTTGCTCAGCATTAAATCACTGTCTCAAAGCAAAATATTTCTCACTGCATCATTAACACCACACATAAGCCTGTCTTTTATCAACTCATCTCTCAAATCACCAAATCTGTACGTTTTAGCATTGTTTCTCAAGTCATTAATACATGCTGCAAACGTTTCCCCTGGCTTTTGATCTCTTGTGTAAAAGAAGTGCCTCTCTAATGTAACATTCATTTGAGGGTTACACATTTCTCTAAATTTACATTTTAAGCACTCAGGGTCCTCCCTTGATTCAGCTTGTACCACAATATGATGGTTTTCCCCCCTCTCCTGCATATATACTGCTGGTGTATACACAAATGAACTGTCTCTCTCAATTGCTTCTGACCCAACTAAATTAAGCAGAATAAATGCCCTCATATGTGCATCTTTGTCAGAAAAAGATGCTTGTATGAAAATATATTCCTGCTCAAGCACCCTCCAATCCTCTGTAATATTATTATCAAACACAAGTGGTAAGGGTCTGCAAAATGCCTCTGCCATGCCAACAAACAGTACTAAAGACCCTTGTAATTATGTATGAACATACTCATATGCCAGAAACTCGTAGTTATGCTCAACTGTACAATAAACCCTTTGAAATAACTGTACTTTGCAAAATAACTCTCTGTAGCACAAGAAACTCTTGAAATGACTGTACTTTGACTGTACTTTGTGAAATGACTGGACTGTAATAAAACACGCATTGCAAACACTTTGCAATACTTCAAATACTTTGAACAACTTTAGTTATACTTCGAATAGATTTTAAATAATGCAAGATAGTAGCTCATATTGAAAAACACGTTGTTTGCTAAAATGTAGTCATTTAGCCCTTTTCATGCTTGTTTTACTTTTTATCATTGAGTGTTATGCTTGTTTCACCTGTTTTATACTCATTATGCAAATGAGAAATTACTCTGAGTATTTTCATAAATATTTTAAATATTTTTATCAAATATCATAGTTTCGAACATTTCATTTAATTAATAATGTGTTTTGTGCTCTTTGAATGTTTCATGTTATTTTCTTTGTGAGATAAATCATTTATGTAAGCTTTAGTACCTGATATTGTTTGTGACCTGTTTGCGAGTTGTTTGAACAGTTGCGGATGATCCACTCATGTATATATGTATATATATATATATATATATATATATATATATATTCCTCCATCGTTAACTCTGCAACTCATGGCTTGAAGAAGTTTCACCATTTATCCCACTTTTGACATCATGTCACTCTTCTGGTCAGGATAAAACAGATGAATAGCATGGAGTTGATTCAAGCAGCTCTATTACATACAAACACATCAGGATTGAGGCTTAGTAACTTAAACTTAAACTATTAAACAGACTGACTACTGCACTCATGCATGGAAACACTCTGCCTGTTTACTCAAATTGTACTGCTGCCTGCATGTGCTCTGTATTTATATGCAGATGCCCACTGACTGAAAAGCTTATTAAAGACACAACATACACTATGATCTACAGTATGCTCCATTACAACAATGGTTATCTGTTAAGATTTGTAGGCCATTGTTTTGAAAAGCCAGATGTTGAGATATGGGCCCCCCAACAAGTTGATTTTCTAAGAAGTATGACAAATATAAGGCATTTGATATATGGAAATTAGTTAACGAGAACTCGGTGAGTTGGCTGTCAGAATTATGGACCAGACCTCTATTTGAATATCAAGATTTGCAGTGATACATCTTTTCCATGTCTCAAAACATCAACAAAAGTGAGGACCAGTCCCTATATCAGTAATCTTTCATTAATTTATTTATAACTAACTAACTGATGCATGTTAAGAGAAAATGAGCAGTTTGTAGTTATGAAAACTTGCTTTGAAAAAATGTGTGGCAAACAGGGTGAGAGAAATTTAGTCCTCCAGGCTCAATATCTTCATCACTTTCATATAAAAACACAGCTCCCAAGTTAATGCTTAGTCTCTCCAGTTCCCCATTTTAAGTGAAATGAAAATAACTTCATGGATATGTCATATCAAACTGAAGATTAGAAACTAGAAATAAGAGTTTCAGCTTTCATACTAACATGAATGCACCTTCTTATGATGAATGGATGGCATAAACAAACACATAGATTTGTTCATGTTTGGTTGAACCATGGGTAGAGCAGTTTGAGTTATGCAATCAACATTAGTGGTCTAAGTTCAGAAACTGAAAGATATGCTAATGCAGCAACCAGATAAGACAGCGTAAGAACAGCAAAATCCATTTCCAATTTTCCCAAGGGAGGGTTTGATTGGCGAATCATACTAACAAAAGATGAGACCTTGCTGGGGCCTAAATACCCTTCTCATGCATCAGCTGTTTGCTGCAGTGGTGCAGCTGTTTGTATTGTCGCCTCACAGCAAGAGGCTCTCTAGTTTGATTCTTGGCTAGGGTGCCTTCTGTGTAGAGTCTGTATATCTTCCTTGCATTTCTGTGGGTTTCTTCTGGGTGCTCTGGTTTCCTCCCACATTACAAAGACATGCATCTGGAGTGATTCTTCCTGGGCCTTTGCTGAAAATTGTCTCATTCCAAGTTGGACTTTCCCGGTAAATAAAATAAAATCATATTAAACCTTCTGTCTGCCTGTATGCATCTGTGTTTGCATGTACATGCATATTATATGTGCATATCTGCATGGGTGCATTTGCTTGCATCATGCCTATTGTGTGTATGTATGGAAGTTATCTACTCTATCTTCTTGCTATACTTGCTGTTAAACCACCTCTTTAACATGTATATATTAATGTAGCCTGTGAATGTTGGCAAATACACTCTTTGGTTAACTCACTATCTTATATTTACTATAATTCTATGTTGTATCTTTTGGCTTTTTCCTGGTTATGGGTCGCCACAGCGGAACTCCGGTCCACTAATGATTGGCAGTTGATTTTTACATGCTGAGTTTCCGGCTCTGACGCACAACCTTCAATGAAGGTACGCCCATTCACGCATGTCTCCACACAGAAGACGCTCTAGCTGAGAATCGAATGGGACCACAGGCTGTGAGGCAACAACGCTACTGCAGCACCACCACCACGGACCTATACTTCTATAAGAAGTATAAAGATTGTGTATTCTATATATTGTTTAATGAATCTTTTGGTTAACATGTCTTTCTCTTGTTAATAATTTTACTTCTCTGGAACTTTTCTCCCCGGGCCTCCACTGAAAATGGACATATATCACCTGGTTAACAAATGTAAAATAAATAAAATAAATAAATAAATAAGTGTGTGTGTGTGTGTGTGTGTGTGTGTGTGTGTGTGTGTGTGTGTGTGTGTATATATATATATATATATATATATATATATATATATATATATATATATATATATATATACCATTGCTCCTATGTGTAAGTTTATATAGGTTTACATGAGCATGTGCCTGACCATCCTCATAACTCTCAACTGTCCAGATTTTTCAGAATGTCATGATTTTTGGCTCATATTTTTGGTCTGTTCCTCATAATATTTATAGTATTCTGGCATTTGACTGGGATGATATGAAGACTGACATCATTAAATACAATATTTATCCTTGTACAATTTTGGATAATTTGTTTGAAAAATTGATGGATAATGTATTTTTGTATGAAAAGAAATTGTTAGAACAAAAACAGACCAAGATTAAAAGGGATACAGAAGATTTTAGTAGGGGACAGGTGTTCACTTGGCCGAGAACAAGTAATAGTAACGGCCTAAATAAAAATGTGAGGGAGCCACGGAATCCAGATGTATCTGCTGATAAAGAAAGCAATGTTATTTCTGAATGTAATGCTGATGGGAAAATGTTAGGAAAGATAAAATCACCACTATTATAGAGAACACACGGACTAGTAGAAAAGGAAAACTAGTGGTTACTACAGCATTGATACACAATGAAAATACTGATAGTAATAATGAAATAAGTTTACTAACACCTAACATAGATGCAAAAGACACCAATTGTGCAATAAACACTGAAGGTGAAGTGAATAACGTGATAGAAATGGTAGAACAGGTGACCAATGATGTGTTAGTGAGAGAAAAGGCCCAGGAAAATAACTTTGATCAAAAAAGACATAGTAATTGTAATGAAAAAGCCCCTTTCCCTATAGTGGATCATTGGAGAGGAGGAAGGGACCGCTCTATGAGCAGGGGGTGGCAGAAAAAGAGAGCAGCCAACCAACAGTATGTGGGGCCAACTTTAAAGAAGATGTGGCAAGGGAATAAAAATACCTGATTTGGAATATATCAAGTAGACAACTCTCTAAAGAAGAATGTAATGTCCTAGAAAGAGGTCTCACGTTTATACCATCCACAAAAAGTGACATTACAGAGAGTATTTTAGACTTTAAACTATTTACACGTAATATACAGTTAAAATTAGACTTTGGAAAAAATATATATGAGAAGTCTCAACTCAGAAAACCTAGTACATATGTACCAAACTTGTATCCTCTAGTTGACGCATATACTAAATTAGTTGAACAGGAACTATATGAACAAGATGAGATAAACAGAAGAAAAAAATGGTATGGTGATTTAATACCTAGACAAAGAGAGGCATTAAGAACCTTAAGGAATGATCCAAATATAATAATAAGGCCTGCAGATAAGGGTGGGCCTATAGTAATATTGGATATGGAGAAGTATATTGACAGCATGAATGATATGTTAAGTGATGAGCAATATTATAGTAAAATCAAGTTAAATAAGGTAGATAAAATTATAGAACAAGTATTTATATCCTTAAACATCTTATATAATCAAAGAGGAACTTTATAATTATTTATTGGTTGACCACCCCACTATACCCTGTATACAAGGTGTTCCAAAAATCCATAAACATCCCTCGAACCCACCTATGAGACCGATAGTTGCAGAAAGAGGATGGGTAACAGAACCCATATCCTTATATTTGGAATCACAGTTAAGACCAATAGTTAATAAATATCAATATATTCTGAGGGATACCAAACAATTTCTAATCAAGCTGTATGATGAAACTTCTAAAGTTACTCCCGATGAAATAAACTGGTTAGTTACGTTAGATGTCCAGTCCCTCTTTACCATGATACCCAATAAGGAAGGTATAGAGTGTATTCAGAGATTTCTGAAAAGAGATCGGACATATACATGTACACATATTGATGTTATATGTGAATTATTGCAAATAGTGTTGTATAATAATATATTTGTATTTAACACCCAGGTATACATACAAAGGGATGGCGTAGCTATGGGCACTTCGTGTGCTAATAGTTATGCCAACCTTGTAATGGCAGACTGGGAAGAAAGTTATTTGTTTGAAATTATAGAGTTCAAGAGAGAAGTTTTATTCTACACTCGATTCGTAGATGACCTCTTCCTTATTTGGAAGTCTGGAGAGGTGGAGCTAAATGACTTTTTTAATAAGGTGAATGAATCAATATATTATTTGAAATTTACCATGGGAGCCTCAAATAAATTTATATCATATTTGGACGTATATGTAGAGAAGTTACCTGGTGGGATTCTAAATACTGGAGTATATAGAAAGGACTGTTATAGGAACTCACTTCTGCATAGAACCAGTATGCACCCAGGCTTTATTTTCAAAAATATAGTAAAGGGACAAACAATGAGGGCTTCAGGCCTGAATTCAACAGAAACTGGATATAGGCGTGAACTGGAGAAATTAAAAGAGAAGTTTTTGGATAGATCATATAGGTTAGAGGAAGTAAATGAAGGGTTTCAACCCATAGATGAAATGAGAGAGAATGTTGCATATCTATATTTTGCTGATAGGAATACAAAGGTAGGAATTACAGATATTAAAGATCATAGGAACTATGACCTTGAAGAAACTAAGGTATGTATATACCATACCCAAGTTGTGGCAGGTGTACGAGAAGCTTATAAAAAGTACTGGGAAATATGGACCCCAATATATTAAATGTAGTTGGTAGTTGTCCAAAATTTATATATAAAAATAAATTAAATTTGTATAGAATGTTATGTGGCCCCAATAAAATGAGAATCAGTGTGATAACACTGGAAAAACAAAACCATGTAAGAAGTGCAGATATTGTCCGTTGATAAATGATTCAGAGAGATTCATACATCCTATTACACAGCAATGTTACAGATTTTCAGTACAAGCTCCATGTAATACATCTCATGTAGTCTATCTTGCCTCATGTGAAGGCTGTTCAGTATTCTACAGAGGCAAGACAGACCAGAGAATGAGAGATCGTATTAGAGAACATTTATACAATATTAAAATGAAAACGAGTAATAATGCATTATCAAAAGACATAATGGAGACTTCCACACAACACAAGTTTAAGTTTATGGTAGTTCAGCATAATCATGTAACCATTAGACGAGGAGATATATCTAATAGAGCTGAACAAAATGAAATGAAATGGATAATTAGATTTAGGGCTGATCAACCACCAGGGCTGAACAACAGGATTCCCATAAAGCCAGCATTAAAAGGCAGGAAGTTGCAATGTAGAACCCATCAGTGAAAATAAAATAAAATTTCTATGGTTATAAATTTTGGTATTACCATATATGTTTTATTATTATGAATTTATATAAGAATGTATATTTATATGAAATTGATAGTAGGCTGCGCTAACAAATGTGGTTATTAGTGTATATACATATCTTACAGTTAGGATGTATACATGCGTATAAATTTACACAAATTTACACATATATATGAATATATTTTTATATGTTTATGTGTTCATAATTATGTATATGTTTAGATATAAATATATGTATTTAGTTTTAAAAATAATTTAAAAATGATTTAAACTTTTCTGTGGCATTTGCATATAAACATTCAAAGACTTTAGATAATTATAGTATTTTTTATATATTTTTTATATAGGATTGATTTCAACTAATTGATTGTTTATTAATTAAAGTACAGGAAATGACTATAGGATAATTGTTACAGAATACGTATAAAAAGGCCATGTAAGCTGTATGAGTTATTGGCCTGAGCAAGCCTACGGGTGAAAGCGCTAGCCTATTTTAACGTGTTAAATAAAGCTTTTATCGTTTTTCTGCGGCTTTATTTTCTGTTTAATAGTGAAAATTGGTGACTTTGAAATAACCTGTGGACTAAGAGAAGTGGAGTGAAAATTTGTTTGTGAATTAATGGGACTGCTGTGCCGAAAGGCTTTTTGTTTTGCTGTTGTGTTTGTGCACAAGCATATTGAACTATTTGCTAGCTGAGAGGCGTACTGAACTGTTCGTTGGCTGAATAGCCTATGCAAAATACTGGTACCTGCCTTTATATTCTCCCATCAGTTGTTTCATTAAATAAATAAATAAGTGTGTGTGTGTGTGTGTGTGTGTGTGTGTGTGTGTGTGTGTGTGTGTGTGTGTGTGTGTGTGTATGTATATATATATATATATATATATATATATATATATATATATATATATATATATATATATATACACCGTTGCTCCTATGTGTAAGTTTATCTAGGTTTAAATGAGCATGTGCCTGACCATCCTCATAACTCTCAACTGTCCAGAATTTTCAGAATGTCAAGATTTTTGGCTCATATTTTTGGTCTGTTCCTCATAATCTGGAATCATCTCTGTGTCACTACTGGACAGAGGCACAACAAACTAATGGGCACAGTATTTTTTCATATAAGGGGTGGTGTAAGCCACAAAAATTTGGGCTAGGCTTATAAATGCCTTAGGGCAGATAGCCTAGTATAAACCTATGAACCTATGAACCTAATATTTACAGTATTCTGGCATTTGACTGGGATGATCTGAAGACTGACATCATTAAATAATGACACACATTTCAGACTTCAAATCCTTCAGAAAATCTATGTTAAAACAAGCTCTGTTACTCTAAAAACTTTCTAAGTTTATAAGAGCAATATTTAAAATTTCTCCCTATTTTTAGGACTTTGCCCCCCCCCCCCCATTCTGTTAGGCTTTGTCAGGATTTCTTGGGCTAAGAGGTTGAGAGGTATGCCATCCAGGGTTCCTATTACATTATCGAAGTTCTGAAACTCCGAACACCATAAGGTCGAAACCTTATGTTCGAAGTTTCAGAACTTCGATTCAGTAAAAAAATAAAAAAGAAATAAAAAAGGAAAGAAATAAACTCTTGCAATCTCGATCTCTGAGTTGGTATATTTAAAGAGCGGGGAGTGTGGTAGGTGCAGTGGGGCTTGCCCCCCTACTTACAAGAGTTACTTTATGTTTCTTCTTTTTTATTTTTTTTTTTTGTTGTTCGAAATTATAAAACTTTGAACATACAAGTTCGAGCTTGTAGTGTTAGAAGTTTTATAGCTTTGATAACGTAATAGGTATCGTGCCATCCATATATGCTCATGACTGTAAATGTATATACATATATATATATATATATATATATATATTTATATATATATATATATATATATATACATATATATATATATATATATGTGTGTGTGTGCGTGTGTATATGAATGCATGCATGAGTGTATATTAAAATGACATGCAAATATGAATAATGTGTTTATCCTGTATACATGCATGACCATGTCAGCAAGAATGAATGTAGATATGAGTGTGTGTGTGTGTGTGTGTGTGTGTGTGTGTGTGTGTGTGTGTGTGTGTGTGTGTGTGTGTGTGTGTGTGTGTGTGTGTGTGTGCGTATAAATGCATATATGAATGTATGCATGATTATATAATGAAATAACAGGAATATCTGAATATATGCTTATATTTGTATATATTATGTATGAGCATATCAGTTAGAGCAAATGTGTGTGTGTGTGTATCTGTGTGTGTGTGTGTGTGTGTGTGTGTGTGTGTGTATGTGTGTGTGTGTTCCTGAATATAAATGTATATATGAATACATGCATGAGTATATATAGAAATGACAAATGACATGCATATCTGAATAAGTATGTGGTTATATCTGTAGACATGCATGAGCATATCATCAATAGTGAATGTACATATGAGTATGTGTGTGTGCCTGTGTCTGTGTGTCTGAATATAAATGCATATATGCAAGCATGCATTGTTATATAGTGAAATGACAGTAATATTTGAATATGCATTTATATTTGTATACAATAGAACCTCCATTGTTGGCCACCTCCCTACATTGACCACATCCTTAGGTTGACCTAATTTTCATAGACCACCACATGTACTCAATGGAAGAACAACCTCTCTATATTGACCACCTCTGTAAGTTGTATCTTGACCACTTGGACTGTGACACACAATATTAATTTACCCTTTATAACTTGGCCAGTTGAGTCCACTCTTCACCAAAGGGGAGAAGGTGTGGACTGTGCCCCTTAGCTGTATTATTTGCATTTATATTTGTATACAATAGAACCTCCATTGTTGGCCACCTCCCTACATTGACCACATCCTTAGGTTGACCTAATTTTCATAGACTGCCACATGTACTCAATGGAAGAACAACCTCTCTATATTGACCACCTGTTTAAGTTGTATCTTGACCACTTGGACTGTGACACACAATATTGATTTACCCTTTATAACTTGACCAGTTGAGTCCACTCTTCACCAAGGGGGAGAAGGTGTGGACTGTGCCCCTTAGCTGTATTATTTTTTCTTTAGTATAAGTACTTTTTTCATGTTTTATTATTAACGTGTTGGATTTCATGTTTCATTATTAACACGTGTTGGATTAGGCTTAACATCCTATTGTTTATCGTGTTGCTGAAGATTCTTTCAGTGTGAAGGACTGGTCTGAATTGTAGGTACATCCTACAATTACTGAAATATTTTACAATTACTGAAATATTTTACAGTTAATCAAGACATGATGGCCCAAAGGAAAGAACTCAAAGAGCTGACATCGAAGGAAAAGGTTGATGATCTGCATTTTCTGGAAAACAGCAGCCAAAGAAAGTCTTGTGTCGTGAATCCAAGGAAGTTCCAGTAGAAGTTGTGGAAGAGTTAATCAAAAAGTTCCTGGACTTTGTCAGAAGTTTCAAAGATGAAGACATCTTTAACACTGATGAGTGTGGACTCTTTTTCAAGGTGATGCCTGACAGGAGCCTTATCATTAAGGATGACAAATACAAGAGCAGAAAATGTTTCACAGAGCCTTTCACAGTTCTGCTTTGCACTAGCTCTACCAGAGAGAAACTAAAGCCCTTGATGACTGGTAAATTGGCAAAGCCATGCACATTCAAGAACCTGAAGCCCGAGGACCTCCCGTCACTTGGAGATCAAATAAATGTGCATGGATGGCTGGTGCCCTACTTGACAAGTGGGTAAGGGGTATCGACTGAGAAATGAAGAAGAAGAAACAGTCTATTCTGACAGTAGACAACTGACCTAGCCACTCTCAAGTGAATCCTCTCACAAACATGACACTGAAATTTCTTTCTCCAAACACAACCTCAAAAATCCTTTCTTGACCAAGGCATCATCAAAAAATTTAAAATGCACTACCAAGTCCAGCTTCTGCAGTGAGTCATTACTAAAACACAAACTTGTGGTTTGACTGTGGAAGCAACTTAATCCGCTACATCCTTTAATGCTCTGTCCTCTGGATCAGTTCTGCATGGAATAAAGTTTAGTCAGAAATGATACTGAAGTGTTTCAAGGAAGTTGGATTTATTACAACCCAAGAACATGATGTTTTGGCCCCATCAGCCAGTCCATCTCCCATGGCACAATTCGAAGGAGTAGAGTTTGAAGGTTTTGTTACAATAGATGATGAGATGGCACCCTGTAATGAACCTGACCCAGAAGCAATTTTCCAAGCAATATTGACCAAAGTACAGACCAGCATAAAAGTGCATGAAGCAGCTCATAAAGTGGAAGAAGCAAGTGAGGATGACACAGAAATTGCAGAGACTCCAAAAGACGAGGATGTCAGGCATCTGATAATGCAATTGAAGTTATTTGCTGTGGAAAAATCCCCAGGTATGCTGAGTGGTGTAGCCAGATTGGAGACTACTTTCTCCACTTTCCTTTGTAATAAGAATAAGAAACAGACCAACCCCGGGATTCATGCACGCTTCTTGCAAGAAGCTCTTCTTGCACGGAGTGTTCTGTGTCCGTGTACAGCAGCAGCACACCTTCAATATTAATGAAGGTGCGCTGCTGTAGTGCTACATGGACACAGAGCTGTGTAGGAGCGCAGGGGGTGCAATATACATGCCCCTGCATGGAAGTCTGCATCAGCAAGAGTGTTTCATCCATGGACACTAAACATTAGTGTCTGTGGATAAAACAGAAAGAAAAGTTTGCACAAGCAAAGCACTTGCATAGTAGTACCCATGTAAAAAACACACACACACACACACACACACACACACACACACACACACACACACACACACACACACACACACACCTAGAAGGCAGCAGCCTTCACATACATACCCCCAAATGTCTGTACTCTTACCCTACATGCATGGAAGCAGTACGGCAAGTGGAAAATACTAAAAATGGAAAATAACTTTTTTTTTATTAAATTAAACAAAAATGTATCGGTGCGCAGCTTGTTTGCACGGCGTGCCACTATGCTTAGCCTGGCTGAAATCCTAAAAATGAAAGTCAAGTGGTACTGTGATTAAAGACATCATAAAGCTGCTGTAGTGCAGTAGTACTGTTATGGTCTAGCATGTAGAACATGCTCAAGTCCCCCTCTGCCAATGTATTTAATTAGCATTTAATGAATTTGAGTGACAGATGTCAATCATATGGCTCACATATAGCACAGTAAGGGTGGGAATATGTAAAATAGAAATGTAAAAAATAATGTATTTTAATTTAAAAAAAATAGACTTAAGCATCTGGTTTAAGCATTGCTATGCGGATTTGCACGGAGCTAAGCAGCATTTTAAAACCGGCAGATCAGGAAAATGTGTGGGAAAATGGCCCTATATAAACTGCACAGTCAGGAATACAGCCATAACCATTTGGGATAGCTCAGAGCAGGACCAAAATGGCAGGAGTTGGTGAAGGTGTTTGCTTCCGAGTGCAATATTGGGGTATCCAGGAGTCCAAGATCATGGTTGGCCTCCTAGTAAAAAACCATGATGCCAGGCTACTGCAGGGGCAGTACCAGGGCTCCCAGTACAAAGCAAAGGCCTGGGACCAGCTTGCACATGAACTCACCAGTGCCACTGGCATATCCCAGACTGGTGAGCAGATACACCACCACCATAATGACCTGAAGTGGAGGAGGGGTGATCTCTTGGACCAGTGGATCCAAGAAGCATGAGTGCAGGATGTCCCACGTGTCTGTAAGTATGCAGTCTGATGTATCTCTAAGTATGGAAAAAGTTAAACTTATGACTGTGCAGGTGTGTTTAATGTGACTTATCTCCCCATACAGCTGCTGTAGAGAGGTCTCAGAATGTTGAGGCTCATGCCCAGTGACTGGCCGGCTGCATCGACATTATGGTGAGTACAGAATACCTCATAATATTAGCAGTAATAAATCAAAAATGTAGTAATGGTAGTACTCGTCTGTATATATAATTGTGCCATAAAAGTCAGGAATAGATCCCTGTGTCAGACTGCCAGTGTTAAAATGGAGTATTAACAGCTGCTGTGTAATACATATGTCACTAGCAAACAAGGTACAATATACAGGAGAGGAATAGTAGAATATGTATGAGTGTGTCTAAGTGAACCTGCCAAGAAAGTGCCATGTTAGGGTTACCGTAACACATAGAAATGAAAAGCATTCCCCTGTGCAGATCATGCAGTAATAGTAATTGTGGATTTCTGAGTTGTACACAGATATGTATATCAAAATGAATAAACTTACTTACTTATGCCCGTCACCCTTGACAGGGTATGGGCCACCAACTACAGCTCTCCACCGAATCTTGTCCTGGGCCAACTGTTCTATTTGGTTCCATGTGTAGCCTCTAAGCTTAGCATCCGCCTCAAAGTCTCGCCTCCAGGTGTTTCGTGGGCGGCCTCTTCCTCTCTTCCCCTGAGGATTCCAGCGCAACGCCTGTCTTGTAATGTTGTTTGCTGGTTTGCGAAGAGTATGCCCGATCCATCTCCACCTCCTCCTCTTAACTTCTTCCCCAATCAAAAGTTGGTTGGTCCTTTCCAAAAGGGTGGCGTTGCTAATAGTGTCTGGCCATCGAATCCGTAGAATCTTCCTGAGACAGCTATTTGTAAATGTCTGAAGTTTTTTAGTGGTGGTCTTGTTTAACCCCCAGGTCTCTGCCCCATACAGCAGTACTGACTTTACGTTAGAGTTAAACAGCCTTATCTTGTTGATCAAGGATAGTTCTCTTGTTTTCCAGACCCTATTTAACTGTATGAAGGCTGCTCTTGCTTTTCCTATCCTTGCCCTGACATCAGCTTCTGATCCGCCCTGCTTGTCAATTATGCTGCCAAGGTAGGTAAAGGACTGCACTTCCTCCAGTGGCTTCCCTTGCAGAGTGATAGGGTTAGTATTTGTGGAGTTTAATTTAAGGATCTTTGTCTTCAGATTGTTAATGTTAAGACCCACCTCTAGTGCTGTAACTGCCACCAAATTTGTCTTGTTTTGCATTTGCTGCTGGCTGTGAGAGATGAGGGCGAGGTCATCAGCATAGTCCAGATCTTCCAGCTGATTCCATAGGGTCCATTGGATCCCATTTTTTTGTCCTGCAGTAGATTTCTTCATAATCCAATCGATAACTAACAGGAAGAGGAATGGTGACAGTAAGCATCCTTGCCTGACCCCAGTTTTTACTTGAAAGCTTTCAGAGAGCTGCCCTCCATGTATAACCCTGCATGATAGACCATTGTATGAGTTCTTTATCAAATTTACTATTTTCGTTGGTATACCATAGTGCTTCAGAAGGCTCCACAGTGTCTCTCTGTCCACGCTATCAAACGCCTTTTCAAAGTCAACAAAGTTGATATACAATGGTGAATTCCATTCAACTGACTGTTCCACAATTATTCTGAGCGTTGCAATTTGATCAATACACGATCTATTTTTGCGGAAGCCTGCCTGCTCTTCTCTCAGCTTTTTGTCAGTGGTGTCCTTTATCCTTTCCAACAGGATACGGTTGAAAACTTTTCCTGGAACTGATAGAAGATTGATGCCTCTGTAGTTGTCGCATTTGCTAAGGTCCCCTTTCTTGGGAAGCTTAATGAGATGGCTCTCTTTCCATTCTGAAGGAACAGTTTCCTCTGCCCAGATTCTTTCAAAGAGTGGGTACAACATCTCCACTGATGTATTCAGGTCTGCTTTAAGGGCCTCTGCCGGGATGTTATCTGGTCCTGCCGCTTTCCCATTTTTCATTTGGATGATGGCTTTCCTGATCTCCTCCTTGCTTGGCTTTTCACAATTGATTGGTAGATCTTCATTGGCTGGCTCAATAATTGAGGGTTTAGAGGTGACGGTCTGTTTAGAAGTTCTTCAAAGTGTTCCACCCACCTTTTCAGTTGATGTTCTATACTATTGATGGTTTTCCCTTGCTTATCTTTAACAGGTCTCTCTGGCTTACTGTACTTTCCTGAAAGTCGCTTGGTGATATCATACAACATTTTTGTGTTACCACTGTAAGCTGCCAGTTCTGCCTCAACTGCCAACTGTTCCACATAATTGTTCTTGTCTATTTTAATGCATCTTTTGACCTCTCTGTGGGCATCTGCGTATTCTTCTTGGGCCTTGCTCTTTGAAGCTCTGGTTTTACTGTTGTTTACTTTTGCCTTCTTCCTCTTTCTGTCTTCTATCTTTACCAGTGTTTCTGCAGTGATCCACTCTTTCTGATGATACTTTTTAGGTCCCAATGTCTCTTGACAAGCTAAGTCTACAGCCTTTTTCACATTCTGCCATGAGCTGTTTACTCCACCCTCCTCAACCAGTTCTTGTAGCACTTCAAATTTGTTCTTCAGTGCAATGTTGAACTGTTCTTTTGTCTGAGAATCTTTCAATAGATGAACATTGTATTTGATTCTCCTAGATGACTCTTGAACCTGGGTTCTTTTTAGCTTTTGAAATGAATAAAGGTGATTCCAAAAACTGGTGTGTGTCATTTCACTTGTACCTGAAAATAGAAATGTGTAAGTCCTGCAGAATGCATTAACTAAGGTGAACTGATTTAGCACTGCTTGTCTGCATACTTCAGAATGGGCATGTCAAACAACTGAAAAAAAGCAACAGTACATATTTCCATCAGAACGTGTTTTACATGTGTGTCTGACAGCATTGTCGTGTGTTAACCTATCAATTTTAGCTGTATGTAGCTGTGAATATACTGAAAATGTATAAGGCTAACAGGTACAGACTTAAAACCTATGCTGTGTGCTCAGGAATCTAACTAGCAGTATGTAGTTGTAAAACAGTCAAATGTGCAAACCAGTTAATCTGCATATGTATTTCAAACAGTGACACCAATGTCTGTTGTGTATGTATAATTTGTATTAAAAATGGGAAAAAAATAATGCAACATTTGATAAGAAAAGTACTGTGCACAACAGCATGTACTAGATAGAAATGTCACAGGCAGCACATAACACCTCCCCAATAGCTCAGTTTAAAACGGACTAGGCCTGTAGTCCAATTTTTCACACACACCACTGTTCGAATCAAGGGACTGTCACTAACATGTCAGTCTAGTTCTACAGTTGTAAACTGCAATCTGAATAGAAAAAAGTGTACTGCAACACATATTTTCCACACGGGGCAGACAGGTAAAAAAATCTGAATAGAAATACTAGTATGATGTGTATAACTATGAAAGGTGTACAATTGTTGTGTTGATGAGCCCCAGTCCTACAAATAGATGCAAGCTAGCCATCCACACTCTGCAGTCTGGCCCAGACAAGCCCCTCAAGTGTCACGCTGTCATGGATAGTTTCCCCAGTTGTCAAGAAACCCGCACACAGAGAATGTTACAGTAGATGTATGTCAAAAGCACAACACACACTCCAGGGCCTGCAAATAATATGTGAAATTGAAATATGTATCGCGACAGTAAGGTCATGTGCACAGGGCCCAAAGGTAAAGAAATCTGTATAGAAATAGGTATGATGTGTAAAACAAAAATAAGTGTACAATTGATCTGTTGATACATACAGCTGTTGGTGTGCTGTAGCAGCCTCATGGTCCAGGTACAGTGTAAGTGTGGTCAGGATGTAGAGTATTGAATAGTACTGTTCTGACAAATATACTTGAAAGCAGTTGTCAATTGAATATGTTCCCTTCCCCCACCACTCAAATGTTCTAATCACCACACTGAAACCAACATGGGTATGTTCTTAAAAAACCTCAACTGTTGGGACCGTTCCATTTTGTATATCATTATTCAAACTGTGTGCACCCTAACATTCCCTGTCGAATAACTATTGTTATTGCCTGCCTGACATACCTCTAACTGGCATGCTGTTGCAACTCTGAATGCCATTCCATATATGCATGGGTTCTGTTTTCTATGGCACTGTTATAATTGCACTGTTTTGGGTAAATGGGAATGTCCATGCATGCTATTTTGACTAATGTTGTAATGTGTTTTGCATGACTAACCAATATTCTTTGTTAATTTCCATACCGTAGCACATACGGGATGACAGATCCCAGTGGATCTGCCTCTCCCACCCCACCTGGCTGAGGCAGCAGGTCCCAGCACATCTGAGACCCAACCCAGACCTCCCTCATCAGCTGGTCCTGCACCACCCTTGGGCAGAACCGCTGCAGGGGATGGGGCTCGCCCCCCCCGCAAGTGGGCACAGTGAGGATGCTGTCACCAGGGATGAGGTCTGTGGCATGGTGTGCAGTGTCCTCCAGATCAAGCTGGATGACTGCCTGCACCAGGTGGAGGCAGGCTGGCGCAGATAGAAGGGCAGGCAGCCCCTCCAGCCCAGCCCCCAGCACAGCCACCTTCTGGGCTGTGAAGGAGTAGTGGCGACTGCCATTGGGTAGGGAAATCAGTGCCACTACTACTATTTGGGGCTCATGAGCCTCAGATTGCCAACCACCCTCCCCGTCAAAGTGTTTACCCACCTCATGTGTCATACACTGCCTCTGTCTGCTGTCTTGTCTGTCTGCAAATGCAACCTCTCCTACCAAACCTCCTTGACCACACCTACGTATAATCTTTCCTTAACATCCCACTCTCACCTTAAAAAAAGGACATCTCTCCCCCAAAGAAATCACATCCCATACATAGCTCTGCATTTCAACCAGAGACATGTACCCATCACACAATCTAACCATACCAGTCATCCATATTGTATGATGCCCACACTCCATCCCTGTAGCATGTGAAGCTCCAAATTTTAAATTGCCCACATTGAAAACAAATGCAGAGCTATGGTCCTTTGCTACACCTGTCCTACACATCCCTACCTGTTTCTTCTCTTGTTTTTCTCCATGCTTGCCCCAATTTCACCACTTTCCTATCTCCCTCTTTTCTTTTCTTTATTTGAAATTAGCGTGGGTTTAAGCGGGTGTAAGCAAGGCTAAGCTCATGTAAGTGTCACTTAGCTCTGTGCAAACCCATGCAAACCCATTTACAACTGCTTTAAAGTGTCTTAATCACTCTGTCTCCAGCAGCCACTGTTCTGCCCAGCAACAAAATAATCAGCACTTGCAAGTCACAAACTCAGGAGCCTGCACACTATAGTCAAAGTGATTTACCACTAAGCCATGTGAGATGTAAACAAATTTGATGTTTTCTCAAACATATCATGCAGCACAGTCATTCAACAGTAGGGGAAATGTATTTACATATG